>NC_084999.1:16491971-16641971 GCF_963854185.1 Sardina pilchardus | reverse complement strand
CTGGCGGAAGATTCCCGCACAGCTCCATTCATTCTAGAAACCTTTGGAGACCAGAAACACAAATGAGCAATATAACGCCAAACCTGGACGCATATGAAGAAAGTAAGGTTGGGTGCTGCCTGCTAGATCAGATCCAGACATAATTAGTCTATTTATTTTTTATTATTTCTATTTTGTTTTGTATTATTTTATGATTTAACCTTTTAAACTGGGGTAATTTAACGTTTCTAGCCTCTTTAGTCAATTTATTTCTATTGCGCTGTCTATATATTTTTATAATTTTGTGATATCACCCTTCTAGCTGGAGTGATTCAACCTCTCTAGGTTGTAATTCAGGCCATGAAACAAGCTAACAAGCAGTAACCAACGTATCATTCCAAAACACCTTTCATAGACGCACTCAAGCAAAGCCAGCCTGTAAGCATTAACATGCATGTCTGAAACGGGGTCAGTGGGTCCACTGTGTAACTAATCTCCAGCAGGCTCCGCAGCCGCCACTAGGGGGCTCACCGCCACTGCTCAGCTCTGCAGACACCGCGGGCACGTGAGCTCAGCCATGTAAAGCAATTGTTCGGCCTAGAAATGTGTGTGAGCGAGCGAGTGAGAGAGAGAGAGAGAGAGAGAGAGAGAGAGCGAGCGAGAGAGGGAGATGGTGGGGGAGGGGTGGCGATTTTGCCTGCGCTGTGCTTAATACACACCGGCTCAGAGATCCACGCTTACATCCAGCACAGAAACACGCAGACATTCACACACCAAGGTGTCGCTTAAAAGCCAGGCTGCATGTATCCATGCACATGCGGTCCTATTGTTCTGAACTGGTTTTCGTGCAGACGTGAGTCAGTGGGGTGGTTGGGGGGGAGGGAGGGGAGTTGGGGGGAGGATCTGGCCACGGGGAGGCAGATGACATCATGTGTTGCTATAGCCCTGCTGCAGGATGGTGGGAAGGCTAAAGTGAACCATCTGCAGCTCTGCAGTCCATAGGAAGCGCTGGCACAAGGACAGGAAACTTCGGGCTCAGCGCAGCACAGAACCTCCGCAACACCGACGCAATGGCCGCAAATCGCAAAGCCTTGAGCTTCAGTCACTGCATGGGCTCCCGTTATAACCAGTTTTCCATGCCCCTTGTAAATCATAGTCCCGGGGTGCTGCGCAGCTGCCAAATAGGTCAAATTTACCCCGATGTTGAAGTGAATTTAAAATGGCAAGCTTTATGTTATATTCATGTCTGATTTATGTTATCAGTGGAAGGTTTTGATTTTGTGTTACAAGATGTTATTAATGTAGCCTAGTTGTTTTTCCTGGACCAAAGCTCTGCGCCGTCTCCAAACAGTGAATGGATTTAAATTGACACAGAGTTTTGTCAGGGAGAACCGAAACAAGCTGTACAACACCGAGAATAGAGGTAACGGTTGCCCTGAATCTCATAAGTGCTCGAGTCTCTCATCCGAACCCCTTGATTGATGAATCGTTTCTGACTAAACTGGCAACGGGGGGCAGTAGTTTTCACGGTGCCCGCCGTGATTGCGGTTTCATTTGCCCATCAAATGGGCATTTATTCATTCCTTATTTTACTACTCTCTGGCTGGAGTTGTTTTTGGCACCTCTGTTTATAGCGCAGTATGCAGAACTAAGCTTAGCGCCACTGGACTCTGGATAGACGAAGCGTAATAGCAAATGTAGCCTACTGTATGTGTAGCATGCAGGTACACTCCAAGGTCTGCACACATAAAACACTTTGTGTTCACATAGTGTGCATTTGCGCATTCGCATTGAGTGCTTGAATTCCGTTCGCCAAACAAGGAGATCAGACCCCAGACCACACCCTGGAGCGGTTTGAAACGGTTGCCATTTGTACTGTAAGATACACCCCGACTGCAATTAAGAATTTTCTTAACTTTTTCATTGGCTCAGTGCCAGCGTGCCTGAAGTGAGACCAGCGGCTTCTCCATCCCTTTGGTGAGGTTTGACTAATGACTGAAATCAAATCAGCTAGCCCAGTCAGTGCATGTATCCAAAGGAAAAGACAAATGGCCTGTTCCGACTCTTAATGGGCCTACAGCCGTCCTTTGGATTGCATTTAATCATTAAGCAAGGGCTTTTCACTTAACCTATGATACAGCATGTAGTTCACCTGAGTTCACTGGAAATCATTGCACAGTGCACACACACACTTACACATTTACACACACACACACACACACACACACACACACACACACACACACCATAGGCAAACAATTCATTGCATGGCGCTGCTGCCTTTTGAAATAAGTGACAAATGTGTATGATATTCCCAGAGACTGGAGCAGAGTGTGAGGTGGAGCGTGAAGGGTGGAGGTTTGGCGGAGGGCAGACCTGCAGTGGCCGCTCCTGCACTGCCCGGCTGGGCCTCAGGTTGTGGGTGGTGGAGGCGCGGGCCGGGGCGGCGTGGTCGGAGCGCTGCTGCTCCCTCTGGCTCCTCTCCCTCGCCTGCGGCGTCTCCCCCTTCCCCCTGGAGCGCAGGCTCACCTCCTTCACGCCCGCCGCTTTGGCCTGGCCACTGAGAACTAGAGAGGAGAGAAGAACAGGAGGAGAGAGTGAGTGGGTATGAACACACCACACAGCACCATGCACACTGAGTCAGCAGGTGCTTTCACCCACCACCGTAGTGACTAACAATGCCGTGAACACATTTACATGAGGAATAATACACTGCAGTGAGGAATGATAATGTGTAATAATGTCAATGTTTGAGTCAGGCTGACCAGGCTTTACCTCAAGCAAATAGACTTTCAACCCACTGTGTGTGCGTGACTGCCTGCCTACAGCCGAGGCCTATTCAATACACTGACAGCCAGCTAGACCTGAGCTTCTATATTTGTTGTGAATTACACGGACCGCCACTATTTCTTTTTCTATTCCCTTGTGTAATTACTTTGGCTTTTGCTTCAAGATCATTTTTTAAGAATACTAAAACGCTTCAAAAAAATAATCGCTGAAGTAGCATGTATTACACTTATAAACCTGAAGGTCTGGAATCCCTGAATTAATGTTTTTTCTTTTTTTTTTTGCAAAAAAAAGCCTATGAAAACATAATGAGCCAGTGTCACCTTTTATGATGTTTACATTTCAAGAGCTCTTAATATTTCCTGGAAAATAAACTGCCATCCACACACGCGTGACTAACACACACACACACAGACAGACACACACACACACACACACACATACACACACACACACACACACACACACACACACACACACACACAGACACACACACATGCACATGCACGCGCACACACATGCACATTCTCTCGACAGCAAGTCCTGTAGCTGAATTTCATTTTTTAAAAAGAGAGTGTCCAGTGTTGGCCATAAAAATATTAAAGAGTTGTGAAATACTATTTGGGTCACTCTGCTAAATGAAAGGCCCACTCTGTGGGTGCTCCATGGGACCTACATATCACCCGAACTGGGCTGGCCCCCGGCCAACGCAGCATATAAAATTGTCTCATTTAGGCCCCGGCCTTGTATTGGATTCCTCTGCGGAGCGTGCTGGCCCAACATGGCTCCCTCCCCAGCTCGTTTCACTTCACACAGAGTCCCTTTTCAACACCCGGCCTCCACCCCCCCCTCCCTCAGCACCACCCACTCTCCGCTGAGGGCATGGGGGATCGGCAGGCCAAACACCGACACTCCAAAAACTCCAGTCTGTCCGTGGTGAATGTAGGGGAGAAAAGGGGGAAGAAGGAGAAAGAGAGAGAGAGAGAGAGAGAGAGAAGGAAAGAAAGAGAGAGGGAGCGCCTGGAGATTCAACTTTTGAACCTGAGCTGGCTGAAGCGGCTGCCCTGGCTGGGAGGGTACGGCCGTGTGCGTGTGGGGAGTATGTTTATAGGGGAGGCTCTCCGGTGACAGCGGTGTCCGATTTCGCTCCGGAGATTGTGCTGAATAGACAGGGAGCCTCCGCTGAAGGCTCGAGCGCCGACAGGGGAAATGGGCCATCAGAGAGAACAATGCACGGAGCAAGGAAAAGGGCCTGTCCATAGCTCGATCCCCTAAAGATGGTGCGTACATTTGCAAAGAAAAACGTATGTCTCAGTCTAAAGGATAAAGAAGAGCCAAGGTGTTTAATATTTGGCTGTGTTACTCATGCAAACCTGAAATGAAAGAAATGACATAACACTAGATAGGGAAATCTTTTGGGAACGCTTACTGAATGTACAGTATGTATTTTACTGCACTTGCAGATTACGTTTTTCATATATATTGCCTTGGATCGAGTCATTCTTGAATTATTCTTGTGTGTGTGTGTTTAGACAAGGTCCAGTGAGAGTGATTCCACTCATATTTCTCTCCAGTTCCGTTCGCCTCTGAGGCTTTTATCACCTGAGCATTGGGGAAGGTTTCCATTCAGTGTGCCCTTAGCCTCAGCTGTGTTTGAAATAGGGAGAGAGAGAGAGAGAGAGCGAGTGTGTGTGTGTGAGAGAGCGTGAAAGAGAGAGAAAGTAAGAGGGAAAGGGAAGGAGAGAGAGAGAGAACATGTAGCCATGGCCTCCGATGAGTGTGGACACGGATCATTAACTTCATGTTGTGGCAAAAAGCAAGGGCCATTATTCCCTACACTGCTCACTGGGGTCCTCAAAATGGGAACTAAATGGCTCCTTCTGTCGGCTGCTGGTCGTCCGCGGACACCAAGAAATAATAAAACCTGAACACTTAGGCCTGTTCAAACACACAAGGCAGAACTGGCCCTGGACTGAATAAACCTGCAGTAGCTGACCGATGGCTACTCGGGGGGAGAATTTGCATCATTTCATAAAATCGTGCTTGTTTAAAGACTTACATAAAGGTAATAAATCCAACACACAAATGTGTGTGTGTGTGTGTGTGTGAGTGTATGTCCGACTACCGTGGCCGTTGGCGGTGGGCTTGCCAGGTGGCTTGTGTTTGCGTGGCGTGGACTGGCAGGACGTGGAGGCCTCGCTGGCCGCCGCCTCCGTCTCCGTCTCCTCCTCCTCCTCGTCCTCGTCCACGTCGGCGTCCTCCTGGGCCGTGCCGAAGTAGACCATGCTGCTGGGCAACGCCGAGGATCCTGCACCACGGAGACACAGGAGGAGTTAGAGATATGAGAGAGAGAGAGAGAGAGAGACAGAGACACACAGGCAGAGAGGGGGAGAGAGAGAGAGACAGACAGAGAGGAGAGAGAGAGAGAGAGACAGGTAGAGAGGGGGGAGAGAGAGAGAGGAACAGAGACAGACAGGCAGAGAGGGGGGAGAGAGAGAGAGAGAGAGAGAAGGAAACCAAAGGAAGGACAAGAGGGAGAGTTGTAGATAAAATAAAAGGCAGAGATTATGGGGTGGGGGTGGGAGAGGAAAGAGAGAGAGAGGGAGGGATGACTGAGGACTGGCCGTGTAATATACACCTCTCCCCATGATAGCACCATATATCTCTTAACAGGGAGGAAGGGGAGGAAGAGGAGGAAGTCCCCCCCCCGGCCTCTCAGACAGCCGAAGGGGGCCGAAGGGGGCGTCATAACACCCAGGCTCCGCTGACGGGCCCTGAGGGGGTCCAATCGAGCGGCTAATGTCTCGGCCACGCCGGAGTCAGAATCGGTGTCAGGTCAGGCCCGTCCGCCCTTCATCTGGGGCCGCCGCTGATCCGCACCGGAGGGCCAGACTCCCCCGCCCCCCCCCCCCCCCCCCCCCCCCGGGCCCCCTGGCCGCCACCGGGCTCACAATGGAGGGCCTGTGTCGGAGCGGCCGCTCCGGAGGCCATGAATAGCCATTTATCTCGGGGGGTGGCGCGGACAGGGAGGGGAAGGTCATCGAGTCCAGCGCACTAGCATGTGCTAGCATGTGATCCCACATCAGGGAGGGGGGGGGGGGGGGGCGACTCATGGAAGGGCCAGAGAGTGAGAGCGAAAGAGGGAGAGAGAGCGAGAGATGGAGAGAGAAAGAGAGCACTGGGGGCCTCCCTGGGCAGGCATGGTAGAGGTCAGGACATCCCCTTGACAAGAGGTAATCTCTAGGTGACAGCAGGACTGGCCGGTATTCAGGCGGCGTGCCTGGGCCTCCTGATAGCTTGGGGGGTAGAGGGTTAATCCAATCCTTCATCTCTGATGGACGGCCCGGGCTTTTAAATCTCCGGACTATTGTCCTCAGCCCAACAGGATCAGCGCAACAGCCCCTCGTCACTGCAACAGTGTGGCAGGCCACTAGACTGGGAATATAGGCTTCAGGAGTAGCATGTCGCTTGGGAAGACAAAAAATAGGATTTTTTTCAAAAAATGATATTCTGACTGTAAGCTATTTACTACACAGCACTAACCTGTGCAATACGGCGTGATATAACCTATTTACATGATAGTGCTCACAAAGTTACTTTATTACAGAAAAAAAACCCCAAAAAAAACAATAATGGGCTATTTTTTTCTGAGACAAATCTGTTATGCTGTGGAAGCTGATGACAGCTGGCAAATTACTCATGCCAAATAAACATTTAACAAAGAGAGAGGCCTCTTCAACGGTCTTCCACTGCCCCTATTACAGTCCACTAGTTTCCCCATCGTGAAGTGGGGCCTCACTTTTTACAGGCGACTGGGGCCTCAAACCTGTTTTTCTTTTAGCAGGGACTTCAAAATGTACCACAAAGACCACAAATCCTGTTATGAGTTAGTGTGCCCTCCGCAGCCCCCTGTCATGGACATCACGAACCGGCATTCAGAGCTCTAGAGAGAGTGGGAGAGCCCTTGCACAGAGACGACGATCATTGTAACTGTAACTGTGTTAACTGGATTCTTCTGGCTGAGACGCAGTGGCTGATGACACTCGCGATAAACCGGCGTACAGTTCGAATGACGCAGGACACTTTTCCGCACCTGCTCACTGAACCAGGGGGTTGACGGATGGGAATTGGGAGGATGGGGGGTGAGGGGGGGGGGGGGTGATAACCGGTGATGGGCAACTAGCAGACAAGGGTCAGCGATGATGTGGTGGGGGGGTCAGGTCTAGAGGAAGAGATGCTTTGATTTGCTTTTTTATGTCTGGAAATCCATTAACCCACTTTGCCCTCAGCCAAGAGTCAAAGGGAAATCTAATCAGTGAGCTCCATGACTTTGCAGAGCCTTCTGTGAGTGTGTGAGAGAGAGAGAGGAGAGAGAGAGGGAAGGAGAGAAAGAAACTGGAAGGGGAGTGAAAGAGAGAGGGGTCTGTGTGTGTGTGTGTGTGTGTGTGTGTGTGTGTGTGAGTGCGTGTGGACAAGAGTTAATTTGATTTTATTCAGACATCTTTGTTCCGGTTTGATGCTACGAGGAGCGAAACAGGATATGGAGGGGAGGTAAATGAACGTCGCGCTCAGACACAATAAAGCACCTCATCGTATTCCTGTCCACTGTGATCATTCATTCACCGCATGGAAATGCTGCTCCCAAGCCCTTCTGAGAGGAAAGGGGGGAAAAAAAATACTCAAAAGCGTTTTTCAGAAACTGACCTCGGCATAAAAGGACTATCTTAATACGGTCTAGACATTTGGTCTCAGGTTTATTAATTCTCATAAGGTTAAAGCCCCGACAGTGGAGAGGAAAGAAAGAGAGAGAGAGAAAGAGAGAGAGAGAGAAAGAGAGAGAGAGCTTGAGGAGGGAAACCTGAGACAGTGCGTCTGTGATGACAGACACCAGCAGACGCTACCTGCCCGGAGTGACTGATGAACAGGACGAGCAGCCCTGAATGAACGGGCAGCCGCAGAGGTGCGCATTCCAAACCTCCGAACGAACCCCCCTCGCCCCCCCCCCCCCCCCCCCCCATTCCACTCCAACCCCCCTTCAATGACGATGTAATCAGATAAAGCCGCAAAAACAAATTCTGGCACCGGGCACAGCCCGGGCGAAAGGAAAGCTGTCACTGACGCTTAGGGAAAACACCGATTTGGGCCCGAGAGTGAGGTTAAGAACAGACCCAAAGTGGCGCTCTGCTCCGCACCACACCGCACCCGCTCCAGTCCGTGGCGCGAGCGGCGAGCGGCGAGCGGCGGCCTATAATTCTGCCGCGGGGCCCCCGGGAGGCGAGCCAGCAGACAGACACGCGCCGTAAATAACGTCAGCGGATGCCTTCCGCAGCGCAGCGCAGGAGCCGAGCGGCGCGGGACACGCCAGTAAAAACACACCGCGGCTACCTTCAAACGACTTTGAAAAGTGTGTCGCAAAAAAAAATGAGACGTAGTCTCTCCGGCCAGTCTTTTCTCCGTCGCTGTCCACCACCACCACCACCCCCACCCACACCACCCACACCACCCCCACCTGCATTTTCTTTACAGGCCCAGCGGGAGGGAGGGAAATAAACCGGGCTAACAAAGCAGCAGCATCCTGGGACGGCGGCAGGGTAAAGTTTCAGGACAAAATAAAAGCCCCTAAAGAGCTTTTCTATTGTTGCTGTGGCGTGCATCGGAGTCACGGTGGGCCAAAACGACACGTATCACAGCAGCAGTGCGAATAAAAGGTACAGGGTTTTGCGTGGGGAGGAGGAAGAGGAGGAGGAGGAAGAGGAGAAGGGGAACGTCAGCTCTGTGAGGCCTACCTCGTAAACAGAGGAAGGTGAGGAAGTCCTCGGTCTTGGGCCGGCGCTTGGAGAGGTCACTGACGGGGGGGACGGGGCTGGTCGTCATGGCCTCCACCATCTTGACCGGCGTGGAGGTGGGAGAGTTGGGCTGGGACACGGCAAACTTCCTCTGGGCCTGCAGTCTGGGCCTGCGGGACAGAGAGGGACGAGGCGTTAGGACCACTGGCCACCGGGGAGAGAGACAGACACGCACTCAACACAGATGACCTGACCAATGCACCAGGAACCAGGAAACTAAAACAAATACTCCTATTTGTTACTACTATTTGCAAATAGCTTTTTAAATTATTTTCTTAGAATAATACTCAAATTAGTTGTGTTTCAGCAAAGACATGTAATACATTCATACTATACAATACAAAAATACATTTATTTTCAATACATTTATATGATTTATGCCTTTCGAAACATGTACAAATAAGAGCATATACCTCTGACAGAGCATATATTTCTGACAAGATGACCCCATTTGTTAACACTTAGGGTGAATTAAAACTCACTCTAATCACAGCCTTTGCCATGCAACGTAATGAAAAAGGAGGAACGCATGCTGTACATTTGACACCGATGGTCTTTGCATGACTGCTGGGTATGGATCAGACGTGGCTCCAGTGCCTGGCCAGTGGCGTAAATCATTAGAGGCTCGGGACAGGCTACCTGCTATTTCTGCACAGAGGCGCGCGCAAAAGCAGAGCAGAGGGGCTGAAGCAGCTGGCCAATTATGTAGCCCCCTCTGGCCTGCAGCGTGCTGGAGGGGCTGGACAGCGGCTGCGCTGAGCTTAGTCAGGGACCAGAGGAGCTCGGTCCAGCTCGCCTGACCCCCCCCCCGAGCATATTCACCAACACATTGCATCGCATCGCCGGTGTGTGTATACATTAACCTTTCATTTTAACCCTCTCAGACCCCAAGACTGAATCACTCAATCATATCAGGGAGAAGGAGAAAAGAGAGAGGAAGAGAGCAAGAGAGAGAGAGAGAGAGAGAGGGGGGGGGGGGGGGGAGAAATAGTCTCTTATCAAAATCCACAGGGTATCTTGAGATATTATCTCATACAAAGTCATTTCCTTCCAGAATGGCCCAGTTTTTCATTCAACCCCCCTTTTTTTGTGAAGGGGGAGAACACATCTCAAGAGGGAGGCAAGGCAGCGCTTCCTGCCTACAGATGAGAGGGAAGTGATAATTACACCGGCAAGCCGGGTCTTTTTTGACACCGCCGCATGTCTTGATCGGAAAAAGAGACCTGTGAGAATCCGAGGCACCGGGAGAATAATAACACCCGGCGAAGTTTGCGGCAGTCCTAATAACAGTCAGCCGCTCGACACAACAGCGGCAGCAGCAGCAGTAAGGGGTATCTGTTTCCCCCTTGTTAAAATTCACAGCTCTGCCATCCTGGGATGCTTGAGCCCAAAACGAGATGCAATCGAATCTGTAACTGCGGCAGCCATTTACGTTAATTAGTATCAGCTGTCGGTTAGCAGTCGAACACATTCAGTAGCTTATCCAGTTTGAGCTTGATTGTGGTCCAAGCTGAAGGAGGACATTTTCCTAAAAGTAGTAAGTGCTCCAGCCTCCAGAAGTCAGTCTTTTTACACAATTGCTAAGGCATGGCTTTTAGCAGATACTGTTACTGTGAAATAATGTTTTGTCTAAATATTATATTCTCATAATCATGCCCAGAAAAGGAAAACTGACACACATTCATCAAAACTGATATAGTAATAACTGTCAGATTGGTGTAAGCAACCATTACATCACTCGCTGCCAGGCTGTATAAAAACATCACAGAGCAACATCATAAACACATCACAGTGGACAGTGTTGTCTTCTAAATGGGTTTTAACAACAGAGATAAGCTAGCCTGCTGCGTTTCTGCTGTCTACATCGTATGCTTAGTTGAAATGTCTGAAATATATTTCTTCATTCTACACTCTTACAAAAAAAGGGTCCTTACAAGGGACAAGTGTAACCTCCTCTGTCCTTACACAACACACAAAAATCTACATGCCTAAACAAATTAGGACAAGCATTTTAAGACATGACATTTTTCCCCTTAAACCTTTCCTCGCCAAAAATGGTAATTCACTTGACCATCTGACAAACACTACAAGAAAAAAAAAAAAAAACCAACGTGTTTTTAATGTCATCTTGTCACAGTAAATGAGGAATGAGGAGGTACAAATACGACACTGTGTGTGCATATTAAAAAGCAACAAAAGGAGTCGTTTGGAGAAAAGGTCAGGGAAGCAAATAGCGGTAAGTACTGTGACATTTCGACGGGTCCACTCTGTGCTGCCTATCAGCCGCCTCCCCCTAATCACCGCGCTGGAACAGCACCAAGCTCACCGCAAACACATCAAGGGAAAAGCTGTGTGTCCGTCTCTGGCAGCTCTCTGCTGAGATTACGAAAAGCGAGCGGCAATCATTGCCTCCGCTGCCTCTCCCTCTTGTTCCAAAACGCATCCGCGTTTGCTTGAAATTAGCGGCTGTCATCCTTCTAATGCCTTTTAGATTGCCGTGAAAAGACTGTTGATTTTGCGGTCACAATCAGGAATAAAAAAGAGGTATCTGGAAATGTGTTCTGTGCTTGACACTATTTTGCTCATTGCTTTGTACTTGCTTGTAATCAAATACATTTCAGGGTGCATTGTTTAGGAATAAACATGGTGGCGGTCATCCTCACCTCTTGCGGGCGGGCCCCTCCTCTGAGGATTCGCTGGCTCCATGGTGACCAGGGGCCAAGCGGCGGGAGCGGTCCGCCTTGGAGCCGCCCGTGAACCCTTTGGACGCTGTCGACCTGGAGCCCGATCCACTGAAGTGGCCATTTGCTAAAACACCTGAGAGGAAAAAACAATGACATGTTTAGGATGGACAGAATGTGGACAGTCTAAAGTCTGAGTCTGACACTCTCTTTCTTTCTTTCTCTCTCTCTCTCTGTTTCTCTCTCTCTCTCTCTCTCTCTGTTTCTCTCTCCCTCCCTCCCTTTCATACAGCACCCTAAAAGGGCTCTCTGCCAGGGCTTTGGAGAATTCCTCGAGAACTGCTGGCAAGTTAGCCACCTTGATGTGAGTCACAGTCTTGTGGAGAATTAAAGAGAGAGGCCGAGCCAGGAGGGGGTGACAACAAAAGTCCCGGTGGAGAAACTTGGGCCAGACAGAGGAAGGTTTTCCAGCTTTTATGTGCGATTACGGCATTTAATTCCTAAATGGCTCGCCAATGATTATTAACTGCCTGTTCTTTAATCAGTTTACATTTAAAGTCCACAATTCATTTATGCCAACTTCAAATGTTTTTCTTTTTTGAATGTCCCTAAAAACAATTTTCACTAAATTATTTTCTGAACAAGCTTTTAAAAAATCAGCACACCTTGTTATCGCTGACACAAAGAAGAAAAGCCTCATTGAAGAAGTGTAATGGCGACAACTAGTTCTACAAAATTCTTCTGTTCTTAGCCAGAGGAAACAGCCTATTAAAACCGAAATAGCACCCTGTCCTACGTGTGATCGAAACCAACACCCCCAACCTACCACATACACATATACTGTACACACTCTCTCTCTCTATCTTTCTCTCTCTCTCTCACCCTGCAAAACGGTCCTGTCTAACAACAGAAAATGTCAATAAAGATGAACTCCGTTAGTGCCACAGAGTATCGTTTGTGGGCCTTTACGCATCCCCTATGCCACTGACTATGCTATGGCTACACTGACCGCACCGCCTCCACCAAAGTGGCCCTCTTTGTGTGCTGATGCCAGTGCAGAGCCGTGCAGGCCGGGCCGGGCCGAGCAGGTCGTCGGTGCCCTCGTGCCCTAATCTCCCTCTGAAGCGCGGCTGGCTGGCTGGCTGGCTGGCGCACTGACCGGCTGGCAGCGAGCTCTGCTCTGGGCACCTCTGGGCCATTAGAGGAAAAATTACTCAGACTGGTAGGGTGCAATAAAAACCAGGCTCCGCAAAGGAAACCATACAGAGAGGGCTTTATTCTGGCCTTAATTTGCCTTACAAAACTCAGAGTGGGAGCAGGCATGGCAGGAGAAGTAATAGTAAGTCTAATAGGCTGGAAAAATGAATGGCCAAAAAAATAGAGAATCATGGGAAGACAGTAGTGTCCATAGTGCTGCATGACTGTAGCTGAGCTCATTTCGGCAATATATCCACGGATGGCCAATGAAAAATGTGTTTCATCCATTTAAGTGTGATATTCCCATAATAGAGGCACTAGTGGCAAGAGAATATAGATGTCCTACAAAAGATAAAGCCTGAGAACTTGAGAGGTTTCTTTTTTTAAAAGACAATTGGTGACAAAAAAAACCCACTCCAAAGATTAAGAGAGGCTTTGAGCGTGTGGGTTTCCTGGGCAACACGTCGCCGTCCTAATGAGACGATAAGAGAAGAGAGTGCTCCATCGGAGACAAGTGCTGATCTGAGGACAGCTTCCCACTGCTCTGGAGAAGGTCAGGCTACCGCTGGGCCTCAGACTGAGACGGAGACAGTCGAGGCTGCCCTGAGATATGCCTGTGGCGTCCAGAAAGCGCCTCCAATGGAGCCCCAAATAAGAGGAAATGAAAGCAGGCTCTTCTCTGGATACCACTGCCTCCTGTTGTTTCCACTGTTTCCAAAGTGATTCAGACAACAGCATCCTTTTCTGTCAACTCCTTTTTTTTGCAACAATAGGTGCCTCTCATGTAAAGTTTATACGTCCTCCCTCGCTCCTCGGGCCTCGATCCTCACTGATCTACATAAAGAATGATGGGGCGGCAACAACGATAGTCTATCCCTTCGTCTATCTTTCTTTATGTAGATCAGTGAGGATCGAGGCCCGAGGAGCGAGGGAGGACGTATAAACTTTACATGAGAGGCACCCACTGTGTCAGCGACAGAATTTAGCAGAGCACTGTCTACGACAGTGTACACTGTCTGTTACAATGAATTTAAATGTTTCACACATTCGGTTCATCCAGTCTTACTGGAGTGGAATTCCTTAACATCAGTGATTTCACCTCCAATATCATAGATGCAGGCAGGCACCCAGAGTTGAAACAGAGCTATGGACAAAAATGAAAGGGCCCTTCCAGGATGTTTCACAAGCGCATTAATAATGCAATGGAGTATTTACAGATGGTCAAAAATAATTGTAGACAACAACAACAAAATAACAAAATATAATCTTCTCTGTAAGTGTTGAAATGTCAAAAGACTGAAATCATTGTGCATATTGTATGAAACGTGTGTGTCTGTGTGTGTATCTGTGTGAGAGAGACAGAGAGAAAGAAAGAGAGAGAGAAGGAGGGGAGGGAGAGCAAAAGAGAAAGTATGAGAGAAAGTGTGTGAGAATGTGTGTGTGTGAGTGTGTGTGTTTCAATAAAAATACAAATAAAGCATGCAAACGTGCTAAACAAGCTTTTGCGATGATTGTCCACTCACCGTTAATGCCCCCCTTGCCGTGGCCGTCCTTCCCCAGCACTTTGCTCTTCTGTTCTCTCTTGAACTCCTTGAGGGAGAGGTAGAGCACCCTGCGCACCACGCGCTCCTCCGACCAGGGGATGCCATCGTTATCATCCTGCAGAGGAGAGCACAGCGCAGCACAGCGCAGCAGAGGGTGAGCCCGATCCGGAGCAGTCAGTGCCCGAAGGCAGCAACACACAGAGCAGCAACACGCAAAAAAAAGCAGCTGCATTTGAGGAATGCAGAGATCCACAGAGCCATGCTAGATAAGGCAGAAATAGACAGACGAACATACAGCAGACGTGTTATATGGAGAGCTTCACAGGCTATATAGTGTCACTGCATTCAGGGCACGGTGACAAGAAATGACAGGTATTCTATCAGATATTCCCCATTTGACGTATTGTACTCTAGTCTGGTGTAACGGTGTGTGTGTTAACCTGCATAATCTCACTGGACATGGTGTAATTAGAATGCTGAGAGGGTGCCAGATGCGTTGAAAAAATCTATAGACACAGCTTACATTTACATTTATTCATTTAGCAGACGTTTCTATCCAAAGCGACGTACAAAACTGAGAAAAAAACATTGGAGCTACAGTGTAGAGGAGACGTGGGAGAGAGACAAGGTGTAGACACCAGGAGCCCTTGAACCCTCCCTGCCCTCGGTGTGCTCTCACACTCAGTAATCCTGGAGCCTAAACACAAAGAGGCGAGACAGAGGTGAGGTGTGTCCTGCTCTACAGAGACACCGCAGCGTCACTCACAAAACAGGTTGAGAGAGAGAGAGAAAAAGAGAGGGAGAGAGAGTGAGAGAGATAGCTCACATTGACCCTCCCACAGTTACAGTATGCACACATTCCACAGAGGCATGATAGCCTCTTCTGGGACGGTGAGTAGGTACTTTAAGAATGCCTATCGGGTGTCAAAGGTGAAACTGACATAATCGCACTGAAGAAGGGTGTCTTGCCCGAAATGTCTGTGGGGGCGACTGAAAATGTTTAAAAAAGAACCGTGAGTGCTGTGCTTTATTTCTAAAGTCTACTTTGATGCTCAGGTAAGCACCCAATTGTGGATATACTGTACCAAGATGTTGAGGCTATTCACACTTCTGGGGTGGCCTCAGCACTGCATGGAGTAAAGGCAAAAGTTCTTCATGCCTTGAACTCATCAACTCATCTTGGTTCTCAAGACAGAACAAGAAGCTGCTTCCCCAGAATGATATGTGTATACATGTAAAAACCCTTTGAAATGTTTAAACAAAGTGAATAAAAGGCTCTTAAAAGGCTCACACATTATGAACTCAGAGGGGATATCGCATCTGTTGAAACACATATTCAATACCTAGAAGAACCGCAGAATAACAGTTCCTGGCGTGGGGGAAATATATCAATGTCAAAAAGGACACCGATCCCCTCGCAGGGCTCCTCCAGTGATATCGCCGTGGCATTATCTGCGAACAGCGGCCGTGTAGAGGAAATTAAAATCATAAAGTGATTCACACAAGACGAGATGTGTCAGATTCGCCGCGGAGACAAAAAACGCGCTCGGGCAGAATAAATGTGCATTTTTTTAGGAGAAACAAAGGAAACCGCCACACTGTCTGCGTTGAACTGTCGTGGCTAAAAATAGACACACACACACACACACACACACACACAAGCTCACACACACACTACAGCAGCAGGCTTCTCTCATCAGTGAGAGAGAAGCAGCAGCAGCAGCAGGCGCGTGTCAGAGGGATCCTTATTACTGTAGATACTGACTGCTATCATAACACGCATGCTAGCTGTTATGATAACACACATTCCCTGTGGGTGAACAGCTTGTTTGTACAATACACATTCTTCTCCCAGTAGCGAGATGGCTCCCACTTCCTGCTCCATGGCTTTCCCCCAGCTGCTTCCCACAATTCCTGATTCTCTGAAAGCTCTTCACACACTCGATTACTTTCTCACATAAAGGGGTACACACATCCAAGTGTGCGCCTCCGTGAGTGAGTATACATGTGCGCCTGTGTGTGTGTGTGTGTGTGTGAGAGAGAGAGTGTGTGTGTCTGTGTGTGTCGGTGTGTGGTCTACTCCTCTGCTTCATTATTCTGAAACAACTTGGTTACAATACTTACAAAACAAGCAAAAATGTAGCACTACCTCCAGAACAATAAGAAAAAAGGCCTCCCTTTTATACCCTGAGTCAGCTGGCTTCAACCAGCCCAAGCCAAAATACCTTCTGGAGCCTGTTCAAATCCAGAGAAAAGTAATACTGTGGGTCAACCCTACTGTACCAACAATGCAACACTTCTGGCCAATGTCCAAATGTGTGTGTGGGGGGGAGGGGGGGCGGGGTTTGAACCGGTCTCCTGCTACAGATCATTCAGCACAGGCAGCGGGAGCCGGCCTGGCTGGTTAAGAAAAGAGAGAAGCCGGTCCACCCCCCCACCCCCACCCCCCCCTCCTCGGTGCGGAACGCAGCGATACACGGCGGAATGCTCCAGATGTAAATAGCCGGCGATTTCAATGGGCTGTACAACGTGTTCCTCCAAAAGACTGTATGGCTTTACCCTCTCTCCTCCCAGGGAAAAAAACACCACCGCATACCAGTGATTAATTACCCCCTGCTAAGAGGATGAAACTTCTTTGTCCATAAAGAAAACATTTTCTTGCCTTTCAAGCTTGTATGGCTTTTCACACATACTCAAACTAACACACCGACGCCCATAACGTGAAACATGGTCGGGCCCACAATCAATACATGAGCCCTTCTAGACTGTTCTGAGCCACGTAGAACCGTGGTGTTGGCAAACATACTTTCACAGTAGCATTCATCATACAATTCAGGCATGTGCTTCAAATTCCTGCTCCTCCCACGGGGACTCTGTAAGCCGACACATGTTTAATTTATGAATACCTCCATCCATTTGATCTTAAGGAAAACAAAATTATAAGTAAGTCTCCTTATCCCATGAGTCACCCCCTTGACAATAACGAGAACTACTTTGCGCCGGCGAACGTGAGCGTGCTTCACTCCGCGCGCCATCTTTCTTCGTGTGCAGGGCTGCGGAGAGTGTGGTATGTGTGGCATGCATAACTGACCAACCGTCATCACAATAGAGACAGGTCAGTTGTTTTGCGGTTAAGTGGGGTCCCCTGGGCTTGGCCTGTAGAGCCCGGCTCTTTGTCCTACAAGTGATCCTACATCGGCCCCCATCTCAGGGGCATGGGAATTTAACAGTTGATGAGATATTGCTGTTGACACAATGACAAAGAGAGATGTATGTGAAAGGAGTTGCGGCAGTTGAGTAAACCAGATAGAGCCGCCGATAATAGACACAAGATAACAACATGAAACCTGTCTGTCTGTTACACAGCTAACTGTGTGAGCCCTGAGAGTCATCTTTGAATGTGTTACACACCTGGCTGTGTGATTGAGAGGTACGTTGGATGTGTTACACAGCTAACTGTGTGATCCTTGAGAGTTAAGTTGGATGTGTTACACAGCTAACTGTGTGATCCTTGACAGTTATCCTGGATGTGTTACACAGCTAACTGTGTGATCCTTGAGAGGTACGTTGGATGTGTCACACATCTAACTGTGTGATCCTTGAGTGTTACGTTGGATGTGTTACACAGCTAACTGTGTGATCCTTGACAGTTATCCTGGATGTGTCACACAGCTAACTGTGTGATCCTTGAGTGTTACGTTGGATGTGTTACACACCTAACTGTGTGATCCTTGAGTGTTACGTTGGATGTGTTACACCGCTAACTGTGTGATCCTTGACAGTTATCCTGGATGTGTCACACAGCTAACTGTGTGATCCTTGAGTGTTACGTTGGATGTGTTACACACCTAACTGTGTGATCCTTGAGAGGTACGTTGGATGTGTTACACAGCTAACTGTGTGATCCTTGAGAGTTATCCTGGATGTGGTACAAGAGAGCCTCATCAGCAATAAACTGGATCGTGAATGTCGCCACAGTCTCAATCCGCATCACTTCACTGCTCAGTAAAATGGAGCAAATTGAGGAGACTTCTGCTGACTGAATGAGAAGCAGCACAGTCTACACAGCACTTCCTCCTCTCTCTCTCTCTCTCTTTCTGTTTCTCTCCCTCCTACTTCCTCCTCCATAATCCCTCTGTGAGAGCAACTGTCTATCTGGACACTGCTCTCTGATCAAATAAATGTAGATCCACTGCTTCTCCACTGTATAGAACCTAATGAGTGATGTTCTAATAGGAGACGTCAAAGTCCATCCTAAATCAATTAGGCATCCTCAGAGCCGTACAGAGCACCTTCAGTCTGCACATGTACATGCGCGCAGTGTTCAACGCATTCGCCGAGTCCCACATGAAACAATCTATTTCAGCTGAATTTCCTTTACTTTGGTTCCAAAACCGGAGGTTAAATTAAATACCTAATCATCTTTGACACACCGGGTACCCTCGGAGAATCTCAGTTTCCTGTGTGCCAACTGCAATATCCTCACATTCTGCCTTTAATGTCCTCATCCATTTCCATGGAGTCTCTCCCTTCCTCTCCCAGGCCCCGTGCTTCGCGGAGGAGAGCCCGAACCCATGCCAGACAATGTGGTATGATTAAAACATTCACTGGTTCAGAGCAAATGAAGTCCTACACCAGCCTGGGAGAGGTATGTTTTCACTCAAACACAGGCCTCAGAGAGCTCGGTAAAATGATTGCTTACCTCATTGCAAAGAGTTAAAAAAATCCAGCGAAAAAAAAACAAAACGCTGATTGCTAGGTCTCTCTCTTAAGAGAATATAATACTTTCAAGCGTTCTACATCATCATTTAAAAAAAAACCTGTCTGGAAGACTTCTCTGTTATCACAGGGTAGAGTACAGTAGGCTGCGCACTGAAACAGTGAATAGCTTCCACATTGTGTCCAGTGCGGATCCTCTGCCTCATCAGAGACTCAATTTCTTTATGAGTGGCAGATGATGAGCTGATCCTCTGTGACTAACACACTCGAGGGGAAGCCCTGAGGTTTGGACTGTCTTCAGCAGCCACGCACACGCGGACTAGGAGGCATTTAGGCTCGCATAATGAAAGCGATACCCGCGCAAACGGCCAAACCATAATGTCCAGCGCTGACAGGGATTACATTGTAATTGCTAGCAGACTAGAAACAATTTTGTGCACTTTTCAAGCAACGCTGTTCCAGATTTGCATACAGATAACCTGTCAAAGCAGACCCGATTGAACGGGACAGCTCGAATGGACAGACTTGCCTTGTAGGCACTGTGAATTGCACAAGGTGGCATTGATCCAGGCCCAACCACCATCTCAATGCTGCCATGTTGTTAAGAGTAGGACAGTGTGCCAGTAAGCATGCGTGTGTGTGTGTGTGTTTGTGTGTGTGTGTGGGTCTGTCTGTCTGTCTGTCTGTCTTGTGTGTGTGTGTGTGTGTGTGTGTGTGTGTGTGTGTGTGTGTGTGTGTGTGTGTGATATTCCTCTTTGAATAAACATGCTGGGATGTCCACGAGGTTGATATGCCAATACCAACTGCATCACTTCGTCACAACCCACAAACCTGAGAGACAATGATGTGGCTATGACAAGAACACAAATGACTCATATGCGAAAGACGTAAATGAGCGAACGCTAGGATCCAATTTTCAAAATCCCATTGTAAGAAATATTAGCTTATCCACTTCCACATACGAGGATGGATCACCATTAACAATTAATGCCCCTCTGCGACTAATAAGAAATGAAGTCAGCATAATAAGTAGACAGAATATTTTTTAGCACATTTGTTCTCCCACTCATAATTATTCTCTATTATTTATCTAAAATGTCGAGTAGTAAGTCTACGCTCTGATTTTCTGCACTGAGGGAGAATATATTTCATCTAGCTCAAACAAATTCCTCATTCAATTATTCTTTCAATGTTTAAAATATGTTGGTGTTCTGGGGTTAAAACAAGACTATGTGGCCTACAAAATTCCAATGTATGTGTCACTTACAAAGCTCTTTTTTATCGCATGCCACAGATGCTGAATATCACCATTACTTCTGACCACCTCAGACCTCTGGTGCAGATGAAGCATTACTAGAAAGCAACAATCCCACTGTTAGCTCTTGTTAAAAGCCAACCACTCAAAATCAATACTTTTTGCTTCGCCCGTCAGGCAAAATCCAACTCGTCCACACTGTGTGTTTTTGGTCTGGACTGGACCTGTGGGGGTGGACCACACAAATAAACAACGCTCAATCTGTCCGGCTCCGGGTCTCTCTCCTGAGTGGCCGGCAGCTGGCCACAGTATCAGTCGAGCAGCAGATTAAGCAGAACACATCAACATTATTACACCCTTTTGGCCGAGCTCCACGGCCACATAAAAACAGAAGCGCAGGCAGCCGCAGTGGCGGCAGCGGCGGCGGCAGCAGCAGGCCCTAGCGAGCCTCTGCCAACATGTCGAACGTGACCTTGTTCTGAGACACCAGAGCCAGTGGCACACAGACACAGAAAGAGGGACACACAGACACCACCATTTTTTTTTCTTTCTTTTTTTTCTGCGTGCGGTTACAGCTCCCGGGAGCTCTCGCTCGCTCGCTCGCACGGCGAGGAGACAGGAATTCCTGTGAGCCTTTAAAGAAGCGGGAGTGTCACGCCACTTCCCTGAATTTCACACGGACATCAAGGTTACCGGGCATAGCTCTAGAGGAGGTGAATACTTTCCACTAAACCTGAGTCTGCAGGGCCATTATGGCACTCAGGCTTAGAAGAGGGGGTGGGTGGTTTGTTATGGTCAGCCAGCCAACGGATTTACACAGCAAGTGGGACAAGTCCTTCGACTGAATATTTCACTCGGAATCAAAGTTATGTTGGGCAAAAGAAAATGCCAAGCTCATGTGATACGACGTGCATTCATTGACTGAACAAAAGGAAGCCTATAAGGCCTGAGATTCCGGCTATATTTAGTGCTCGTATCTCATCTTGGATTTGTGTCTGATCTGTTTCCTGTAACTGCTAGGGGAATAGAGCTTCACGCCGACGAGCAGTGAACACTGTCAGGTTAATCATTTTTACGCGATAAAATCACAAAGTAGCAGGGAGACTGCTTGTCTCTGACAAAAAACAACAACAACAACAACAAAAAGCCGGATTCCAAAAAATAAGTAATGAAAAGCATGGATTTCGCTCTTCCAAGAACAAGACTGAGGTGTTTAGACTTGTCTCAATCTGTTTGGATCCCCACTAAGCAGCTGCTGGCTTGGCCTCGCCACCACCGCATGAATGTTATCTACCGTCTGCAGTCGATGGGTTCTGAAATGGGGAAGCGATGACTGCACTGGATTCCCCCCCAGCTGTGGAGTTAATTGCATCAGCTGTATTTTATCTGAATTACCAGGTGAAGAAAGCGGAACCAAATTGCTGTATAAATATGTAATAATACGCTTTATTTTTGCAGACGCAAATTGTAAAATCTCCTTTTGATCATGATGATGCCGTTCCTTTCAGAAGGCCTGGTTTGAAAAGCAGCATAATAAAATCATTCATTCTATACCAGCTAATGAAATGAAAACAAATCGATGACCAGACCGAATATATGGAATGTAACACATTCTGAGAGCACGTCTGTCATACATTTCATCTGGGCACACCCGTTGTGGATAAAAATAAAACATGTATATGCCAAAATGTCTGCACTACAAATCTTAGCAGTACCATTTATGGCCCTTGTTCCTCATTTTTACTGGCTGTAATGCACACAAAAGACAATGCCCAGGGGTCTCGCTAAAAGCCTGATTACACCACAACAGGGTTTTAGCTCACTTATCAAGGGCACTTTGTTCCCTCTGACGGCACCGTCCAAATAGTCACCTAGAAGCCAAGACAGACTGTCACGGGGAGAGCCAAGATATCACAGCCCTGCCTCCTCCCCACATCCCCTCCCTCTCCATGACAACAGCCACATGGCCCATGGCCTCCCAGTTCTCGCTCCTTTTCTTCTACTCTTTCCCCCTCTCTTTTTCTCCAACTCTCTCTCTCTCTCCCTCTCCTTCTCTTTTCTGCTCCTACTCTCTTCCCCCCCTCTCAAGAGCACCTATAACTCTCTACTTGCCCACACAGCCCATTCACTCACATGGGCCTTGATGCTACTCTTTTTTTTGTCGCTGGATAAAACTTACGAGTCGTGAATCTGCTCAGTGCTCTGCACCCTATAGTGCTTGCTGTCTTCAGGCTTAAATAGAGCAAGGAGTCCACGGTGGTGGCATAAGACTCCCAGAAAAAAAAAAAATCTCTGCTCAGCCACAGTATTGAATGCAGCTGTGAATTTGACAGAAATGGATGGGAACTGACCCTGACAGTGCTGAGAGAGGGAAACGAGAGGGAAAGAGTCCGTCAAAGCAGCAGCAAAAAAAAAAAAAAATTAAACCTGTTGTGAAATATTATCCCCTGGTCCTTTGTATGGAGAGGGAGGCTGTGTGAACAAAGAGGGGCCCGGAGTGGGGTAGAGGTCTCTGAAGCAGAGTGGCAGCACAAAGCAAAGAGGGACATGCCTGGAACATGCTTCAGTCCACGGCACCTCAGCAGCCATACATAATGCAGCCGCGCCGGGTCTGCCTCTGTGCACACTGGGAAGAGGAGCGGCATAATTTCACACCACATTTACGACAAAACAGCATCTTATCAGCGACTGATGTGGCTATTATTTTTTTTAACACAGTACACGTATATGAATATATGACACAAATGAAACGATTCTAGCTACACAAATATACGTAAAAAAATATACACAAATGCATAAAATTAAGCCAGGCTTGTTTTACTAGGTGCTCAGCAGAGTCGGTGTTGATCCTAGAAGTGATTTGCTTAATTGGAGCACAGCTGGACATGTCTGGGAGTGGGATGGGCTCGGAGAGATGACTGGCACCTCGGAATATTTCCCCTGGTGATTTACGTCTTTGTTTTTTGGCATTAGGAGATACAATGCTTCGCAAAAACCGCATGTGGTTTCTCACAGCAAACAGGGAGTTTAGACTACCAGTCGTCTGGTATACCGATACTTTAGTTAGCCTCGCACACGACCGCACTCTCAATCGTGTAATGACCTCTTTCTGAAACTCATAGCTCTTATTTGAGGTCGTTTTAATGACAGGGACGCATATCTATAATTCAGGTTTACCAGTAATTGTACTATTGGTGAACAAAACACTATATCAAAAGCATTGTAAGCCTTCCATTTGTGCTCTCTGACGGAGCATCTTTTTGTCAACTCGAAAGCCCTTTTCTGACAGCAGTCAAGCTGTCAGTGCCCTTTCCTCTTCTCCTCTAAGACAGGCTTTTCTCTCGCTGGCAATATACTGCAAGATGAATACCTCAGGGAGAAACTCAAGGATGAACCACTACCATTTGAATATAACAGACTCGCAAGAAATGCCACAATGATGCTTAGATGCTTGGGCACAATGCAGAGGGAAAATAGAACCGGCTATGGAAAAGCACAACTCTAAAAGACTCAGTTAACTGTGTGATGAATATATTTTCATGCTGTCCATCCAAATAGGGAAGCATTTACTCTATACACACAACAACAGGATGCGGGGCCGGGAGATTGGTTGGTCCAATATAAAGCAGAGGAAAGCTCGGGAGGGCCGTTTCAGTTCTACCATACTGAGTGCTGACGATACAACTGCTGCTGGCCGCCCAAGGGGCCCTGAGTGGACATTACGGATTACTTCGTTAGCTTATATTAGGCCCGAAGTCATGTGAACCGACCAGGAAAGATACATCGTCTATTACTCCCCTTCTCCTGCCTTTACCTAATGAAACTCTAAACTAGATTTGCTCCAAGACAGATTATCATTATAGACACAGCGGCTTGCTTTGCGCTGAGTGGCCCAATATCTTTCATAACACCACCCCACACATACCCTCCTTCAGCAGGATGCTATGGTTCGTTAAATATTAATAGATACTCTGGGGTGAATTTGAAATAATCCAAATGTTATTTCCAACTCCAATGAACTTTTTTTTTTTTTTTAAATCAGGTCCAACTTTCAGCATTTGGTTTGATCAGCCCAAACGTCGAGGACAGAGCCTGTCACACACAGTAGTTCCACTGTTCCTGTTTTGTAGCCTCTAACAACAGCTGAGTGAGAGTCTCCCATTCAGCGAGTTGGAGGAAAGCCTTGCACTCAAGGATCTATGTAAACAGAACCTGGCTCAGTCCAAGCCGAGAGAGAGAGAGAGAGAAAGAGAGAGAGAGAAGAGAGAGAGACAGAGAGAGAGAGGAGACTCAGGCCAAGGCCAGCGGCACAGGAGGCCACAGAGCAGAGCAAGAGAGCAAGCCTGCGCTGCGCTGTGCGGCGCTGCACTGGGGATATCCCCGGGCTGAGTTAGGGCCGCTCACCCCAAACTCCAGGGCCAGTGTCTCCTGGAGCCCTGAGATGGAAAACACCTGGACCTGCAGCAGCATGTCACGCATCGCGCCCCACCAGATGAGAAGCACAGCCAGAGATGTTTCTGAGCCAAAAAGAAAAGGGGGACTAAAAAAACATCTTTGAAATAATCCTCAGAAAATGGTGGATGGTTGAGTGTTGCTCATGAGAGATGAAATATACACAGTGCTCTATCGCTTCCACTGCGAGGACAGATGGCATTCTCACAGAGGACTGCAACACATCTGGAAGCGTCAGGAGTTGCCTGGCGGTGTGCTATTAGACTTGTTGTAGCTCCTCTCAAGTTAGAATAAGCCAAGTCCTCGTAATGGCTATCTTGTGGCTGTTGAGGAAAACGAATCATTCTGCCTAGGTAGTTATAATCCTTTTGTTACCCTGTCCTTCAGCTACTGAGCACAACATCTGGCACGTGTCAACGCAATGACAGCACAGTTGCCAGAACGTCAGACTAGAGGCGAGGCTAGGCTAGCGCTCGACAATCAGATCCCATCCAAGATCACAAGCATTGGAGACCACTTCCTTTTTTTCCTCTCATTTCTCTGCAGTTTCCAGCGTCGTCTGACCAATAATTCTGCGCCGCACTGGTTTCCTTGTAATTATTGTTATGTGCCATGCCCAAATGATTTAACCACTGTGGCCGATGGCAGTCTGGCATGATTAGCGAGCCATATTTCCATAATGCATGGAAATTGAAAGCGATAAATAGATGAGTGAAAATCTATGTTTCCCATAATTCAGGGCATGTGTCCCGCATTGTTAACGTGTCAGTTAATGTAGTGTGACTGGAGTCTGCTCTAAGGGCCGAGATCCCTCCGCTTGCGAGAGCGACTCTTGACAAACACTGTTAGGCAACAAGAGGAATAATGCACCACAGGTTTGACAAGTGGCCCTCAGATTAAAAACTCACCCTGAATGGTATAAATTGGTGGACATAAAGAAACGTAAAGAATGCGAGCTGAAGCGAAGGCAGTCTGTGATGCATGGAAAGTCCATACTTCCTCACACCGACGGGAGAGCCAAGACATAAATTTATGGCCAGCAAGGGTCTCAGCCCAAACGCCTGAGAGCAATGAAGTACTTGTTACATGGACACTTTAACATTCATTTGATTTGAAATCTAGATCCAGACATTTGGATTGACAAAACATGAGAAAGAATTGGTAGAATAGAAGTGTTGATTGTGTGAGTATGTACCACAAGTCTTTATTCAGCTTCAGCAAAACTGCACGCAATAGTCAGGCTCATACCTGTCCAGTTGATTATGTAAAATCCAGACTCATAATTATTATAGTTCTCTGAATAGTGACTGAGCTTTTATCAACTTAATCACCACTAAAACTTATTTCACAGCCAAACCTCACAATAATCTGGCTGGAGCAAAGTCATTAGGTACACTCCGGAATAAGGTTACATAATTTCTGTCTTTTTTTTTTTTTTTTTTTTTAACAACGCTTGCTTGCGATCAAATTATATAACAGCAGTAATGAAACGGTGCAGCCACTGTGTAAACAAAAACAAATGATGGGGAGGGCAATAGAAGTGTAAACTGCTGACTGCAGCAAATCTTCCCGAGGGTAGGGCTGGTTCGATTCCGTCCACCGCAGATACACGGTTCATGTGCCCCCCCTTCACCAGCAATCCATACCTACTCGGGAGTATAAAGGTCACTTTTACAGGTGTGCAGGCTCACAATCTGCCCAGAGAGGCACACCGCATGCTGAACACATCTTTCTGGCTGCGGCGGCACAATCGTCTCTGCTCTGTTGACTCAGTTCAGATGGAGCCTGACAGAGGCGTGACACAGATTATAGTGATACTCGCCGAGTCAGGCCAGAGCCTGGTATTAAGTTTTAATGCCACAAGGCAACACTGTGGCCTTTAAAGAGCCCTCTGTGTGTGTGTGTGTGTGTGTGTGTGTGAGTGTTAGCATAAGAGAATGCGAAAGAGAGACAGAGAGGGAGAAAGAGAGAAAATGCCTGTGTGTGTGTTTGCATGTGTGTAAGAAAGAGACAAATAGAAAGGGGGAAAAGGCAGGACGAGAGAGCAGGAGAGAGTGTGTGTGTCCCATTCAGCAGGTCAGATTCCTTGACTGGGCCTTGTCAGTTGTGTGCCCACTCAAACAAACACTGACAGCCTCTTTACATTTGCAAAAGCCTTGCAGCAGCTGTGCTTATCCTCGCACATGGCAATGAATTAAGTTTTAGAGCACATGGCACCGAGTTACGTTTTAGACCACCACACTGCCGTGCAGACGTCCAAAGCTGCCCCCCCACCCCCACCTCCCCACCCGCACTTGTCATTTCCAATTACCTCCACTGCCATCTCTCTCTTCCTCTCTCTCTCGCTCTGTCCTTTAACACTGAAGACATGCTTTAACGGGTGTCTTCATCTCTGGTCTTTCTTCTAACTGTCACAAATGCAAACAACACGCTTTGTGTGAGTGTGTGTGTGTGTGTGTGTGTCTGTGTGTGTGTGTGTCTGTGTGTGTGTGTGTGATCACAGGGATGTGCTTATCTGGTGTAGACAAGTGTCTTTTTTAGCTTGTTGCGAAGGCCCATTTGTTCTTTCATCCACTTCTTCTTAAGCCAAGCATGTATAATAGTCTTACACTAATTGAGTTGAGGTTAAACTGCAAGGGCTGAGGTGCTTCCGAGAGCACAGACACACTGAAGTCCACTGTGACTAGTTGGGTTCTTCCTCCAAATATACACTGTGTTCGGGATGACACAGGTATTCTTTCACCTGGTCCAGCTGGATTTTTGTTTTCACCTGCGACATGCAGCTTTGGATTGCTTTCCCAAACGTATAAAAGAACTCACAAATAAAAGAAATCCATGTACAACAACCTGATTGATTTAACCGATTTGACTGATTTAGTGAAGCACAGTCCTTTTGAGTGAAGTGGTCATGAGATGTGACTCACCGCAGTATTTACCACGCCTTAACTTTGTACACGTACGCGAACAGAGCAACGCGAAACACCAAATAAACTCTGCATAGAAGTTAGAACAGGAAATATTTCAGACGAAAGATTTCAATGGCTCATTCTGTTTGAAAAACTGCATGGTACTGTAGGTCAGGCCTACTGCAAGGCTTTAGGGTACCAGGTCATACAGTAATACATTTCTCCTCCTTTTCTCCTGGAAGTGTGTGTGTGTGTGTGTGTGTGTGTGTGTGTGTGTGTGTGTGTGTGTGTGTGTGTGTCACTAAATCACCTCTGACATGTACATAGTCCAGTTTTATTATTTCCTTATTGAAATACTGGAGTATCTACCACAATATCTCCCATCCTCATATTTGTCAAACAAATCACCCTCTCCATGGTGTTCTGTGTGTGGCAGTGAACACAGTGCTTGTCATTTATCTGACATTGAGCTGAACTGGTCTTACTGGTGAGGAGACTTTGGTTACCTTTTCTGTTGGAGGAAGCATAGGTTGCATTGCTTCCTCCAACAGAAAACACTGGGACATTAATGTAAAGTGGAACTAATATTGCAACTGTGTGAAGTCATATCAGAATAGGACAACGAAAACAATGACTTCATGGCTATCTTAAGGCCTCATATGAAGCGTCTTGATCCTGAGGTCAATCACTAATTTTAGTTTCAGCAAAGGCTACATTTGTTCACATTAAATTAGACGGTTCCAGCAGCTATAGGCTATAAAGTGGGCATCCAGCTTTCTGAACGAAACCGACATGCTCAAGACAATCCTCCATAAGCTACATTGGTGTCTACACCACTCTGAACTCAGTGGCCGTTTTGGGTTCACCAAGATAGCATAGTGCTTCGATCACCAATAGATTGACAACAAAAAGACTGCCAATGTAAACCGGGTTAGTAGTCGCGGATGGCGAAAGAACCCGGAAAAGCCAGAGGCGAAATGTGGCTGCCTGAGAATAGCAAACAAAGCGATTCTGGGGTCAACTACCAGGCTACAGATATTCTTAGAGATCCGTTTTACGAACACACCTCAATAAACAGATGTATTGGCCCATTTCTGAAGTAATAATGTGCGTCCAATAAACAAGCAACTCCCATCTGGTTGAAGCAACGCTTGATAGATAGCCTACGTCTAAGAGCACATAAACAAATGGCAAATGTGCTTACATTAGTCTAATATTTCTAATGCATGATTCTGGGGTAATTTTGGACAGGCTATTTCTAAGTGTAAGCATTTAAAGGTACAAGTTAACACAATGTTCCAAGCTTTTCCAGAGAGACATTTAAATCAAACGCACACTTACAAATTTCTTTTGAATGATATTCCTCTTGGGTCTTTCCCTGCTCATTCTGCAATCCAGATTGTATTCGCTAAAGATTGGGTCGCCACATTAATTTTGATGTAGGCTACTATTTATGGTTCCGTTGTTATAACACGTGATAATTTAAATCCCGGGTAGCGATATGGCGAGGTAGACCGAGATTGTTTTATTCCTGTGTTCGATTCTGCAGAATCACAAATCGCTTCACGAAGATTCCAAAATATATATCCAAGAAGAGGAAAGCCCGGTTCAACCAGAAAAATCACAACGGCATAGCATGTCCACGATAAAGCATTTCAGGATCTTCCATTAGGCATACAAAAAGCGTCGTCAATCCTCCAGAAAGCGCAGCCCCGCAATCGCAGCAATGTCCCCCTTGATGGTTATATATCGTTAAATGTTACATTGTGTCGGGGCAGATGCTATATATATCGGTGAAAATGAAGTCCAGAGTTATTTGGCCGTTGTTATCAGATAATGTGCGAACTCCTCGGCACCAATGTTATTACGAACTGCTCGTGTCTTTCTTCGGCAGCACAGTCCTATCACAACCCATGACCACATTTCGCGGTAACTTTAAATGACTGCAACTTTACTGTCGACAATAAAATGCATAAACACGATCCTCAATTTGTAGCTTTTATGGTGACTAACTATATTCAGTGAACAAAAACGTAAGCGAGACTATGTATCAGATCATTTAGGTTATTTTGTAGCATAATGCGGTAGCCGAAAGATATTAACAACCAAACATGAACATTCTAGATTGTTCAGATATCAGGTTACTTCAAACAGGTCAAGTGCCGTCAGTAAAGCCAGTTTGCAAAGCTAAAAGCATTAGTGATCAAAGGCCTTTTCCACAAGCAGAAACGGTGCTGTCCCGGTGGTCTTGTGTGCTTTATTTATATCAAATTACAAGAGGGGTAGCCTTCCCTAACTGTAATTTACTTCGCTTGCGAGGTAGGCTATAGCTCATATTGTTGCACGGTGACCTTCCTGTGCAGTGACCTAACTATCTTCTATTAAACTAGCCTACACAACACAGAGGATATGAAGCCCATGTTTCAGGTGGCATGAAAAAGCATACTCTGTTATCCGAAGTCTTCTTCCTCTTCTTCTTCTTACTTTCAACTTTTAAACTATCTAACCATCAACATTAAACCATGGGTTGTCAAACTCATAGGTAGTGGACCGGATTTGTTGGAATGAGACCTCGTGAGGGCTATCTTGCAGCTACTGTATATCAGAGTGTTGATGATAGGCCCTACTCATTTACCCACTTATGAGCAAACACATCATGTACTGCAGCCAGATGCTCTTTCTCCCTGGAATGATTTTCCATGCTTTTGTGTGCCTTTCCCTTTCTGAGGATGGTATAGTGCTAGGTTTAGTAGCTAAATATTGTTAATTACAGATTTATTGTTAGGGTGGGCGAATGAACCCTGCTGGTGGGCCTGATCTGGCTGACACCCTTGCATTAAAGTGTCTATCAGCAACTATTAAACTACCTGTCTATCAACATGTATTAGCCTAAACTATCTACATTCATTCAACTATGCGCAACATCATTAAACTATCTGTTTATCAACAACTTTAAACTATACATTCAACTTTTAAACAATCAATATTCATTAGTGTATCATCATCCATTAGACTGTCTATCAACATTCATTTAATTGATCTGCCTATCAATATTCATTACACATTCTGTCCATCAACATCCATTAAACTACCTGTCTATCATTAACGTTTAAAATATCATCAACTTTAATTTAACTATGCAACCACTATGTCTATCCTAGCAACATCTTAGTACTCATCTCTGCATCTGTTTTGCATATTTTTTTTGCATTTTCATGCACTGGCAATTCCTTAGAATAGAAATTCTATTTTTTTTGTCATGCAGTCTTCAGCCAGTTTGTGGCTGGATCTTGCCTTTGATATTTCATGGGTAGAGGCAGGGAGAGATACTGTAGGCTACACACCAAAATATACCACACCACAACAAAAAAAAACATTCAACAATAAGGGCCTATATGAAACGAATGGAACACACAATGTCAACTTAATATATATATATATATATATATATATATATATATATATATATTACATACTATATACATTTTAATATATTTTTAAACACATATATAGTAGGCCTGTAAATTCCAAATGTATCATGAATGCAAGCTTGAGATTCACGAAATGAAAAGGCAGAATTACCCAGCTATGTTCGGGTGGTTGGGACCATGATGATTTCCCTCTGATATACTGGAGCAATATGTCAGAAAACTATATATGCCTATTACAATAATTTACACAGCAGCATTTGCGATTAACATATCTTAAAGGTCCCTCGAGTATCACACATATTACACAAAAGATGAGTTGTCTGCTGTTTTTATCTTTCTGGATGCTTTTAAAACATTGAAATGTTTTTGTATGTTAAAGCATTTCCAGAGAAATGGATTGATTAAATCATACCACCATCTTACCAACATTTCTTTCTTTCAAATATTCCCAATAACTGCAACATGAAAGAAGCACAAACATCTCTCTTCGTTGACACCAAACATACCCAATAATTTGAGTCAAGTGTCTCAATAAAATTGGAAATATTTGTATTCTATAAGCTCTGTTGAATTTCAATCCTTTATAGGCCTATTTTTAATTCAAATATCTAAGACCTCCATTTTGAATGAAGTGATACAATAGCCTATATTAAAAGTGAAGTCAGCAATTGTACAGGAAGTCGTGTTTGTTAATATTATCAGGGGCCTAATGAAACAGACCTGTAGCTTACCCTTCCCTGCAGCTTTCCCAACACAGGGTTTTGTTATTGCGTGGGGGACATGCAAGCACTTTGTTTCCAGTTTTTGGGACCTGGGCTGCTCACAGAATGGGCAGCTAGCGTGTGGTGAGACAATTGCTGAATGTAACAAGAAAAATGTATGGGCTTGAAATCACATTCGATCACTGTGCCTTTAAGCATGATTTTAAAAAGAATGATCACAGTTACATTTCATTGATTTTGCATCAGTAACGTAATAAACGGACAACTGTAGAATCCCAGTCCACTGACACAATAGTTTAATTGCTTTGTAACAAAGGGGACCCCCTTTTGTAGAGAGAGTACCAACCGCAATCTGAGTCCTCAAGGATTATACCAAGCCCCTCTCCATGGTAATCTAAGGATTATTTCTAAAAATAAATGTTTAATTCAGCCATGGCACAGAGGATTGGGGAGATCTGTGGAATTCCTCCACTTATCTCATCTGAATGTACAGACATGTCTAAACCATATCTCTCCATCACACCTACATCTGTATGGTATGGGCCATATAGGGTAGGGGTGGTTTTGCTGCAGAAGATGGAGGAATAGATTCTTGGATGCAAAGCGAAACAGTAATTTAGTGTTCAAACAAGAAAGGGGAGCACTTTTTCCAAAATGCACATTATCCTTACGTTATCTTTTCCCGGATATTCTAGGATGGATGTTTGAGTTTGTACTCAGGCCAACCGCTGTGTGTAAATTACATTTGTTGTTGTTTAGTTCTGATACTGGTGTATGTCTGATGTCACATGATGTCACAATCCAGTAGTCTGTGCACTGTGTGTTCAGTTTTCATACGGGGGAGGCCCCAGGGGCCACGTCTCGCTTTTTAAAACACTGAAGTGACAAATAAAACTCTCTAATCCCCACTCCCCTTTAACACACACACACTTTCTCTCATTCATTCATTCTCTCTCTCTCTCTCTCTCTCTTTCTCACACACACACACACACACACACACACACACACACAGCTAGACTACTAATGTTTTGTTACAGTTTTTCACAATTGCTAAAACACTAACCAACCAATATAAGTTCAGAGTGTACACAGGTGAACAGTGCATGTTCATACAATGGACACAAATATCAGTGAGGCATTCAGAGTATATTTAGGCTGTACTTACCTCTCATTTACAGTACTGAAATGCCTGTCAGTTTTTCACAATTGCACACACATTTTTTTTTTTTTTTAAACCTTCCACCCTTTTCTCAAAACTGTAAACACAAACTCCCATTCTCAATATTATTTTTCTGGATTTACAGTAAATGTTGAATCCACTGAGTTATGAAGTTATGTTATGAGTAATGCTAGTGTTTTCATTTTGACTACATGTTTGGTTTTGAGCACAAGTAGCTGTTTTGAGGTGATTGTTCAATGTTGTTTTGCATGAGGTTGTCAGAGGTTTTGTGAATGTAGTTTGTGATTCAGGGTTTGTGTAACAGTTTTGAAGGGTGGAAGGTTTCTAAAAATGTCAAGTAAAGAAAATTTCACAGTTAGTTTTCCAGAGACACCGAATTCATATCTATACATTGAATTTGTATGCATAACACTTTGTTGTGAGGGGGAGTCAATGGCTTTTATATAAAATCCTGGAACACAAAAAGAGAGCTAGCACTGGATTATTGCAATCTGAGCTCAGACGCAAATCCTTTGCTAATTATTAATCTTATGTGTTTACTGCATATCAGACTGCCATCACATCTGATAAAGTTATTAGGAAGGACCAAGGGAAATCACTTGAACCCATTGCCACCGAAGCAGAGCTGATGCTTGTCAATCATGGTAGACTGGGGGTCTCCAACAGGTAGCTCACGAGTTACCAGCAGCTCCCCACTTGTTTCTAAGTATCCCAAAAGGTTTGAAGAAGATGTTCATAAATCAGATATTGTCACTTGGGAAACATGTTAAAATTCCTATGAAATCAAATTCACAGTCTACAAAGAGAGAAGGGAACTGAGTTGAAAGAAACCTATAAAAAGCATAAATCTTATTCAGCAGTTTTAGGTGGAGATCAGCTATGGTAATACATGCTAATACTAACATAAGCTCTTGGCCATGTCCGTTGTGTCAAAGTAGCTCTCGGAGGGAAAAAGGTTGCATTCCCCTTTGGTACAGTAGCCTACATTATTTGAGTCATTGTTTGGTAAGGAGATGTAAGACCAGACCAAGTTACAACAAGCCTTCATATTGTCACAGGCCTGAGTGACCCACTGACATATAGACACACAACTACAACTGTTTTTTTAATCCTTTCTCTCCTACACACAGCAACATCTGATACGACAACTCAACCAATTTTTTTGTTTCGTTTTCATTTCCAAATAAAGGGGTCTCAATATATGGAGCATGTTATCCTATTCTATACATTGTCAACCTGCACTGGATATTCCTCTCATTGTCCTGACAATCGATACATGATAATAACAATGACAACACTGACACACTGACACTGATACTGTTATAGTGAGGACTTGCGCATGTAACAGTATCTTATTCTTTGTGTTATAAGTTTGAAGTGGAGGTCCATGACAGACAAGTCCTCCATGGAGAAGCTCCTTTCATTAAAGACACACAATGAGGAATTTCTACTCAATATTCACTCAAAACTGAAGTCTGACCCTGTAGTAGAGGGATTCTCGTGGTGATCAAGATAACAGTACATGTCATAGCAGCAGATCTCTAGAAGGTCTAGAATGTCTAATATCCCCCAGTCTAAAATGTAATTTAAGGATTTCTCCAGTATCTAATGGAATGCATTTAAGGAGATCCCATGACTCCATTTGAAACAGCAGTGCCTTTTGCTTTTAAAAGGACAACACAATGTATCCTCTATCTGGCCTCATGTCACGTCTCAAATGCACTATAGAATAGAAGTCTTTATCCATGGGATAGACAATAAAATAATTGACAGCATCATTCTTGTGGAAGAGCTTTAGAAATACAAGCCGCAATAAATAGCATTTGATGATTCTAGCATTTCCCCCAGTAAAATAAATACATTTAAGCAGTATTTTGATATTTGTCTCAAAGAGTTTTTGATGAAACTAGCTGCCATTTGGGCCAGAAAACTGACAGTCTTGTATTACCTGTATGGCTTAACACAATTTTATTTAGGGGAGATAAAATGTCCGATGGGGAGCTGATAAGACCGAAGCTTGTCGCCCTGACCCAGCTGTGTATCCTGGAATCAGACACTTGCTCTTTTATCTCGTTCTTCATCCTTATTTTCGCTTCACCACTGGAGGCGTCAGAAAGAGCTTTGTGATGCCTCATGTACCAGCTCTGAAAATTAACTTCCCTCTTTGCTCCCACCGCCACCTCAGGTATTTCACTCTTCAGAGGAATACATTATAATATAACGTTTATCTAAATGTGATCATTAGAAGATAATTATTTTTCAACAAGAAAATCATAGATGTATAGATGAGTCATCTCATATTTTTTGGTAGCATATAAACACGACTATGTCATGGCAAAGGTTATCCTCTGTGATTTTGTCTGTGCTTTGTTTGGCTGATGGCAAAGTGTAGGGGTGGCATTATCTTTCAACCCTGAGCACACAGCCAGATGGGTCGTCTTTAATTGGCAGAAGGAATGTTATAAATAAACTGCGGAGGTATCAGGGACGAATCGCAGCACGAGAGAAGCAGTCATAGATATAACGGCCAAGGACAGGAGAGCCTTGTCTACCTGCCAGGGATTGTCAGTGGTAAGATGAAAGGCCATGGGAGACACCAGGGCAATGCTCAACTATGCTAATTTACAGGCTTATATTAGTTATATATGTTCATGTGTTCATATACTGTATACATACTGCTAAAAGAAATTAAGGGAACATTTACAGTTTTTCACAATTGCTCAAAAACATTTTTTTAAACCTTTCTCAAACCACACTCACAGGACGCCTGACAGACAGTATTACAAAATCAAAAATTCTCTTATCTGTTTTGAACAGTCTGAATATATCATTTGTGCATTTATTTTTAGGTTTTCGAAAAGGTATTAAACACGGGCCAACCAGAGGCTGTGTAAACCTGTCAGCCATTTAAAGTTACATGATCTAGAGCAAGATTTCATGGCACACAGCCACAACCTTATTGCACAAACAGAAATGGGAAAACGGGAGAAAATCTGGCCCACATTTTTCACAGTTTGTCGGCTCAGGGCTAAATAATAGGATCTCCAATACGAGAATTTTTAAACAGCAAGGATAATGGGCCACTCTACAGGTCAAGAGATTAATTAATCATGCTACAGAACCGGCCCTGAACATTTGGAAAGGATATATGGACAGGGAATTACACACTGGCCAACAGAAGAAGACTACACCCTGCAGACGCAAAGGATATTTTATGGCGTGCCAATAAAGGCAAGAACACAAGGACAGATATGTTTATTAACTGAATGAATAAAGCAAGCAGCGTAATTCATCTGAGTAGACATGCCATGAAAGATTTTTCTCTGAAAAGTTGACAAGGAAGCAATGTCTGAGCAGGGACTCCTCAAGTGATTCAGCAATTGATCCAGTGGGCGTAGAGAACGGAACTCACTGTACGCAGAATTAATATGACTTCTTTGAAGTATTCAACGAGGCATTTCAAACCCATAATTATCACGATGGGTTTTTCTCCATGACCAACACTCAGTCGTGTAATTATCGGCAGAGAATTAATTCTTTGTCAAATACTGTACAAAGACTTGAAGTGAAACAAAAAATGTCCCCCTGTTTCCTGTCACAGTTTTTCTCTTTCACTGTGACCACCTGATTTAGGCCTGGCAATGCCCACTGTAACAGTCACAGTGGGTTTTTTTCCGGACCAGTGGTCTTTGTTTAGGCTGATTTGGATCTTCTGCTAATGTAGTCAGCATGACCGTATGGACCAAAGGTGTTCGATTAATGCCTCCTGCACTGGGTGCATCTGTGCCCAGACCACTTGCAAAAAACATCATTGTCTTCATTTATTTTGCATGTTTATTTAAAAAATGAGACGGTGCATGGTGTTCCAGTGTCTAAGCATTCATAACAGGGCACACTTGGAGTGCATTATTATGGGATATAGGGCTACAGTAATTCAATTGGATGCGGCCGGTGTTGGCAGTTGGACGTTGTGTCTGTGTGTGTGTGTGTGTGTGTGTGTGTGTTTGTGTGAATGTGAATGCATGTGTATTCGCGTGCATGCATGTTTGTGTGCGTGTGTCTGTGTGTGTGTGTGTGTGTGTGTGTGTGTGTGTGTGTGTGTGTGTGTGTGTGTGTGTGTGTGTGAGTGTGTGTGTGTGTGTGTGTGTGTGTGTGTGTGTGTGTGTGTGTGTGTGTGTGTGCCCCTGACACTGCCTCGCTGAGTCTGGGCAGAAACAGATGAGCAGATGGGAGCGCTGGGAGAGCTACGCACTCCCCACAGACACCGCTAGACGTCCAACCAACACCTCAGCTTCTGTGGTGGTGAAAAGCCTAGCGTCTCTTTCAGATGACATTGTGGACCATGCTTGTTGCTGTTTCATCAGTGATCCACATTGTTCTCACAGCCTCTGTTCTGCTGCTATCTATCTTTTAGTCAGCAAAAGAGGCCACAAAGTAATGAGGCATGGTTTTCGCTCGTCAAACACTCCTTAAGGAGTCTGTATGCGTCTTTTAAAGGTTTGCACCTGGATGCTGATGAACATAAGCCTGTAAATCCCTTCCCAACCAGTTCAGTCTGCAGCACTAAGTAGAAGTGCTAAGTTTGAATTGCTATAGCTCTGATAACCATAATGACTGCAGGTCAGACAAGCATGGTTAGGCAGGGGAACCTAATTCATGAAAAGGCCCTATAGACACTATTGCTACTGTGGGGCCCAAATTTGGGGAGGCAGTCATAGAGATCACTGAGGGGGAACCACTGGCCCAGAGGTGGAGTCACTGAACTATAGCCATTGACAGTGCATTTAGAAATTCAGTAGGCCTAGGCCTACACACTGACAATTATTGTAATAATGAAATAATAGAATCATTCAGAGATAGTATTTGTCAAGTAGATTAGTTGGGAATTAATCTGAAAACAGACATTTATGTGACAGTGAATTGCCTCTCTGGAATTATTTTTTAACATAGTAGTTTTATGCCCTCTACTGGCTTTCTTTTGACATGTACTAAAGATGGACGATATGACAGTGTCAGTGGGTGTCAAAGTAGGGTAGGCCTAACTCGAATTTGAGCATGGATATGAAAAGAATGTTTATTGTAGGCCTATAAGATTATAGGCCTATGCTATGCTAGACTTGAAAGTTGAAATAAACAATACAGACACATATTTGTTATGGTTGTTAGCTGGTAGGCCTAAATGCAAGAATGTAATGCTCGTGGACTTACGTTTCCAGTGTCTGCCTATGTGATAGGTTAACTCACTAAATTAGGCAAGAAGTGCCTGCAATAACTGGCCTCGGTTGGAGTGAACGCACACATTTCTCATTCTCAGGTCAATGGTCGCGGCCATCAGTGATTCTGTGAGGGATTAACAGCGTCTGGAAGACATGACAAAATGAATCTCGTGTCTTTCAGTGTTCCTTGGCTGGTTAGAGGCTCGCGTTGCATGTCACAGTTGGTGAGAACAAATGAAAATTGCATGCTTATACTTCAGAAAAAGATTATGTTACGCCTATTTCTTAGAATATAAACAGTGCTCTTACTTAGCATAGCATAGCCCAAGCGGAATAATAACGATATAATAACTTTGTGTGAAGTAGCCTTTTGAATTAACTGTTCCTTCATGTCATGTTGGTCAGCGACCAAGCTAGCGCCTATCAACCGCATAATAACTCAGAGACAGAAATGTAGGCTACGTCATGTAAGTTATCTTGAATCATAATCAAGCCTGTGGCTGACTGACCTCATTCTTATACAGGATATGGCGAAACCATGCATATTAGCCACCAAGCTGGGTTCACCAGGAGGAATATACCAGTGTTATGCACCTTGCATTGAGAAGCACTTCACGATAATTCCCCAAGAGGAATTTGTTCAGAAGAGAAACAGCCTCGCTGACAAGATCCAAGCAGTGTTTGTGTGGGGAGGTGCTCTGAAAGTTGGCCGTGATCTCTTACAATCACTGCCCAATCTCAAGGTGGTAGTGAATGGTGGAGTAGGTGTTGACCATTTTGATATACCACTGATAAACAGCTTTGGGGTAAAAGTTTGTAACACCCCTGACGTTGTAGACAATGCCACCGCAGATATTGGCATGGGATTGATGCTGGCATCTGCAAGAAAAATTCTGGAGGGTAAGGGGTACAAAACATCAACATAAGTGTATTTACAGTCTATCATGAATATGACTAAATCTGTACTTTCTTCTCTGCTTTCAGGCCATAACTTTTCAGTTTCCCATGACACTGAGGATTTGCCAGAAAGTTCAATGGGCACAGATGTCAGTGGTGCCACACTGGGGATCATCGGAATGGGTCGAATTGGATACAAGGTGGCCAAAAGAGCGTCTGCATTTGATATGAAAATCCTGTATCACAACCGAAACCGGAGGTATGCAGTATTGTCTCAAGTTAGGCTGTCGGGTTAAATATTGCCTGAACGGGTACTGACAGCTACTCTGTGTTAGGCCACTCAGTACACGTGTTACTTTTTAACTCCAGTCACACACTTACCACAATTTTGATTCATTTTCTTGTGCTCTGGTGTATTGTGTCAAGAGATTAAAAAAAAAATGCTGCCTAACATACATATTTTAGGCTATGTAATTCTGAAGGGACTATCAACTCTCAGAGTTTCCCAAAAGTAGGCCCTTAAATAAACAAATTCATCGACATCCAAATCAGTGCGTATATTCAAGAATACTGAGAAATGTTATATATGAACAATTTCAGAGTAACATCTTGAAGCATATTATGCTTTGAAGAATTGAAGAAGTTTTTTGTGAAAAGTAGTTTGTCATTCAGTATGTGGCATGATTCAAGGGCATAGGTTTGGTAATGACACAACAACCATCACCTGGAGAGGTACACTTTATGAGGACACACTGGTATGAATTTGACTTCACAACAAAAATAACGCGAATGTGTTTGCTGAAATGTTGGTAGGGACAACTTCTGTCATCTAAAAATATTGGCATGAACATGTCCATATGCAAACCTATACCCTCAGTGTGATTCGTCTACTACGGTGTCCAATCACATGCTTGCTGTGACCCCTGCAGGCCAGAGCAAGAGGAACGGGCAGTAGGGGCCACATACTGTGCCAAGATGGAGGACCTCCTGAGGGGCGCAGACTTTGTCATGGTGGTGGTGAATTTGTCCCCGCAGACACAGAAGCTGATTGGAGAGAAAGAGTTGGCTATGATGAAGCCCACAGCCACCCTGGTCAACATAAGCCGAGGTAAGCAGAAACATCGAGCTGCAGAAGGAGTAGCACTTAAATCTTACATTTTGTGACAATGTTTTCCAATGTTTTTACTATGACAAATAAAATGATTTTGATTCTGCTTTCTTACAACATGTCTCTCACGAATGAAAGATTAAAGGTGCTCTAAGTGATGTTGAGTAACGGTTCTCAGGGTTTCCCGCAGCGCTTTCCTGCTAAGGCGGCCGCCTTATCAACACAGGGCTGCCGCCTTAACTAGCGTCTTCAATGAATAAATAAATAAATAAATAAATATATTCGCCGTTTTACTGATATTTGTCATGTTTTCTCCCTGTCGTTCCAAACCGTGGCCGCTAGTCTCCCTTCTCTGTAAAACGCATTGGGGGAAAAAAACAACTTCGAGTGGGCCTATGCGCACAGGCGACGCGCTCATTCAGCATGGGTTATGTGTGATAATCAGGTGCCACTGCTACACATATCTCAGAGTGACTGCGAACACAAATAAACCTAGATTTGACGACTCTCACAGGAATGGTTCTCCGTTGAATCTACCAAATGTATGGGATGAGCGGCATAACACTTTTGAGCGCTTTATCTTTCTTCATCACTCGTCTACTAATGCAGCCCACTGCATCTCGTAATTTGTTGTGACAAACACTTGTGCCGTTTAGCCAACAGCTAACAACAACTTGTGACGGCTATTCATTCACGTGTTGTAAAATACTGAAATTGTCTGAAGTTTACACAGGCTAATTGAAACTGTACTGTAGCCTCTTCAGTTTCCTTCATCCCGAACTCGGCGGGACGCACGTTTCGGTTTTGTTGAAATAATTCCTGAATGTTTTTGTTCAGAGCTGAACATGCAACTGTAGCCTATTTGACAGATGACAGATTTGGTTGCTAATGACACAATATTAGCGTTCAATGTACGATCTCGTTGCTAATTACGTTTAATTAAAAAGCATTAAAAACGTCCCGGCTTTCCTATATATAAGCAATTAAGCACGCACAATATGGCTATGCAGCTTCAATCAAAGAATTGCAGCTTTAGTCTACTAAATCACAATTCGTAACTTTACCATACAGTCGCAATGTTACATTTTCACAGTTTCATCTTTGATATATGTCATGGTAAATTCTAAAATATCCACCATTAAAAATATTCTTGGTTTTAATAAATAATTTTAATATTGACTGGCTTTAGAATATATCCTATGGTGCTATGCTGAGCAGTGCAAAGGTTTTGACAGATACAATCTTGCAAAAGGCCCTGTATTGGAGTTGTAAACTTACACTTTTAAGGTAAATTGTCTTGTTGGATCAGTCAATAAGTTGTGTTAATGAAGTTTAATTGTTTTTTGATACAATTAAATCACACTTTGAATGTGAAATCCAATCGTTAATGAAATGCTGACATAGCCTACTAAATTTTTACTTCAGGTGACCTTGTCTTAAGTAAATCAGAAAATAAGTTATTTAGACAAGTGTTTGCTAGACTGCTCCTATAGCCAACAATCCCCACTTTACCCTTTGGGAATTGAACTGTTATGATAATTGGGTGATGTAAATTATGAAAATCTCTTTCTTTGGTTGGTCTTGATACGGCCTTGACTCCTTAAAGACTCGGTCTCGACTCACACTTGCCTCCTAAAAGACTTGGTCGTTGTGACTCGGCTGCAGTTAAACCAACGGTCTCCCCATTGATACACACCCCCCCCATCGAGGGGCAGTGGTGGCGATGCGGTGGGGACGCTACGGCGACGCCCCCTTCCCCTGGACAGACACCACCTTAACTAACACATTTTCTGGGGGAAACCCTGGTTCTTCCGTTGACGTTCAAAGTTTTTATGGTCCAGGTTGGGCCAAGTAGTTTTGTTGCCTAGTCTGTCCACAGAGACTGTGTTTTATTTACAGTGTATTTATGGCACAGGCAGCTAGCGGATGGTGAAGTGATGTTTGCAGTATGTGACAACAAATGTTTTAGCTTAGACACTGCGTAACATCGCTTTTAGAGCACCTTTAAGTCTTTTATTCCATTTAGTTCAGGTTTATGCAGAAAAAGACATCATAACAGCACTGTAAGAGGTGTGCCGTGCTTAACACTCCTTAGTGTGGTGTATTAATGATGACGTGCATGTGTATAACACTAATGAATAGGTTAGTATTGCACGTATAGGTGCCAGTATTGTAACCTCGTTATTACAGCTATACTAATGTGAAATGACACCCAGGGCTGTGTCTGAAACATAAGTACACGCTGGGCAGTGTGCATTTTCCGGAAGTTACGTCAGAATATGGTCAGAAAGTCAAGCGCTCTCACTATACATGGGTACTTCGTTTGGCGTGATTTCCAAGCGTGCATCGATGCATCTTTTTGGCCTCAGATATCCCATAATCCATTGCGCAGCGCAGGTCAAGCTCCACACCTCATGCAAATCGTCAACATACCCCCTCCTCGAGTCAGGTGACGGCAACTAGTTTGTGCTGTCCAAATGTAGGTAGGGACGCATACTGAGGAGCAAGCTAACTGAGACGCTACTGGAAAGAAGGTACTATCCAGCAAGCGCGCTTGACTTTTGGACACAGCCCAGGTCTCGCAATGTCACAGGCTCCTTGTAGGAAACAGCTAGAGGGGCCTTCTTTTCCTTTTCTAGATGTGTCAACATGGATAACAGGGTTATTACATTGGCCCTCTCATAGTCCATAAAATTGAATATGAACTGAATTAGCCATGATTATGAATTGGATATACAGATATTGTAATTACAAGTAGAATTGAATTAATTGCACTAACGGTGTATGATATATAGCAAATAATTTGTGAGAATGAAATCATTACTTTCACCCACCTGTTTAATCATAACACTCCCGCCCCGTTCTCTGAGCGTGTTTTGGAAGACCTTGAAGTAAAGTAGCACATTCTGGGAAGTAACATGCACAAGCCTGGCACATAGAATGTGACATGATGTAGTCATGATTTTTTTTTTCACTCAAAGGGAATAGACAGCGTCAAGTATGGATATGTGGATCTACAGACTCTAAGTTGTATAACCTCCATGCTATATTTGATACAGGATTGGTTGTTGACCAGGATGCGCTCGTGGATGCGCTTCAGAAAAAAGCTATCGCTGCTGCTGCTCTTGATGTCACATACCCAGAGCCACTACCCAGGTCAGAACCTCTCTTCAGTATGTTTAGTTAATCTGCAATTTAAATATACAACATAACAATACATTCATAACAACTTTAAAGACAAATGGCAAGGTTAAGAGTTGTGCTTGCAGTCCCATATCGAAAGCTGCCAATATGCATGGTATAATACATAGTTTTCTGGTCATCATCGGACACTAAGTCCTAACAGGGCAAACAGGACCCCTTTACTGTTTATATACAGTATGTGTGTTGTTTATATCGGCCTTGTAATGGCATTTGTTATGATCCACAGAGGCCACCCACTTCTGTCCTTCCCCAACGTGATTGTGCTGCCTCACATTGGCACTCACACCAGGGAGACGTCGGGAGTTATGGTGGAGAGGATGGTTACAAACGCTCTGGCGGCTCTTAGTGGTGGCTTGCCTCCAGATGAAGTGAAAGTGTAGGACTCTAAGCTGTTACCTAAACAGACACTGGAATTGAATGTGCACAAGCACATTTGGGCCACAATTCACCAGATGCATTAATATTCCTCCAAATCATGGTTCTGTCTAGATTACTTGTAGTCTTGATTTATCTTCTAGGCTTAGCTTATTCTTTTGAGAGAGTCAATGTAGTAATGTATGATTATTAGTCCCAACAATTATGCAATTAATTAACTAGGCCTATTATTTTCATATTCTGATGAAAAAGCACATTTTGCCTTTCTCTTGAAAACGCCACTATTATATTTGTACTACACGTTTATCAGCGTCATTAGGATACTTAATTTACATTTTGCAATAAAACAAATTTGAATTAAGATCTTCACGATTCTATTTGGCTATTACGCACACGCAGGCGTGCACCGCAATGAACTGTTAGTAGTAGTGCAACAGAATTCTTGAATCACTCTTGACAATGAATCCTCTGCTATCCGGTTGTGCGGTCAAGCCGTTTTTAGAACGGAAAAAGGCGGACTTAAGTGATGTCATTGTAATATTATTTGTGCCTCCGTTCTGGCCGCACGTCCTGTCTTCTCCGAGCACTGATGGAACGTGGACCGCAGCTGGTCCAGGGGCCGCTCATCAAAGGATGTAATTTAAACTAGAAGAACACAACTTTACGCATCGTCAAGAGGATTAACACTGGAAGTTGATTGCAGATGGCTTTCTGACTACTGGGGAAATGAATCGGAGTAAATCGCAGTCTTTGCGCAGCTTTTCAATAGTCGAAGTGAAAAGCAAAGTGAGTACATTTAATTTTGTCCACAGTGTTGTTTGGGTACGTGCTTTCGGATTTAAGAAGCGTATCTTAAAAAGTCAATAAACAAATAGGAGAAAAAATCATCGCCATGGTTGACCAACGCAGGAATATCCTGTGGAAGGTTACAACTAACGGGAACGATCACGACTGCAACGTCAGAAATGTGCAAAAACAGACACATTTCTAAACTTAGGTTTGCATATAGACTTTTACAAATTCAGATTTGCCATTTGTAGCCTATATTCATTTTCTAGTAATGGTAACCTTGATCACTGCTAACAATCATAAAGTTGTCCGGAAGGAATTCCAGATAACGTGAATGGTCACCAGACATGGGCTATTGTTCCAGCTGATTGTTAAGACGGACTGATGAAGGATTCCCTTTGCAGGCAAAAATTAGGCTTCCAACGTTTACTAGATATGCCATTCTAGATATATTTACGCAATGCAAGACTGCATTTCAAAAGCAATAATATTATTCAGTATTGTTTTGAAGGAAATAATCAATCAGAACAACAGCAAAGTTATACATTGGAAAGCCAAAGTCCCTATAATGACAGAAGTGAAGTTATATGAATGTGTGAAGAAGCTTTTCCACAAAAAAAATGGTGTCCAATGTCCATGGTACTATTTCTCTTCATAGTATGGAGCAGAGTTCCGGAGGTTTTCCCTTGATCGGTCCAAACCAGGAAAGTTTGATCAGTTTCACAAGCTTATTCTTCAGCTGCACCGACTGGCCAATACCCCAGTGCTGATTGCGTATGCAGATGTCCAAGGGGACTTCCTTCCGATCAACAATGATGATAATTTCGGCAAGGCTGTGTCTACTGCACAGACACTTCTTCGCATCTTTGTCCAAAGACCAGGTATGGGGGTCAGGAAACTCCTGTGCTGCCTAAGAGGTTGCTGTGTCAATACATTTGCTTCCTGTCCATTACGTTTCAAGAACATAAATAAACAAACACACACACACACACACACACACACGTACACACACACACACGCACACACGCACACACGCACACACGCACACACGCACACACACGCACACACACTAGTCTTGATAGCCTATTTATTTAAATAACTGAAGTGCCCTCAGAAAATTACAGCTCTTGCTGGTCCTGCATGAGATGTAGTTCCTTTCATTAAGGCATCAACCAAAGTTGGATTTATATGTCTACAAAATTATACAGAGTTCTCTCGAAGACTGTTTATCTTATGGGATCAATCTTTCCAGTGCACAGCTCTTTTTTTAGAATGAAAAGTCTAGTCTGAATGAATTAAAAATACATGGATTTGAAGAATAAAGGTCAGTATCAAACTGGAGCAGCAACACAAAGGTTTTTTTTTACTTCTTTTATTAAACTAAAAGAAGGAACCATTATAAAGGTGTAACTGCAATATAACTGTTTTATGGGCACGTGTGCTGAAGTAGATGTTTCTTGTTGTTCCTCTTCCCATTTGTTTACATATTGTGCTTCTCCGCCCAGAATGGGAAGTAATTTTAGCCGTTCAGAATCTGTGTTTACTTGTGAGTAATTGCTCTGAGTTCCCTTGTGGTGAGTTTGTTTTGTGTGTCACGCTATTTACATTTGTTTTCTTGCCACAATTGTTCAGCATCCAAACGGATGATGTCCACTGAAAGATTGCTGTGGGCCAAACTTACTACTGTCATGTGAGCAACACAGGATGGATTCTGAAGCAACAATGCCTTAGGTTACTTTAGATTGTGTGCAATGAAATCAAATATAATGACACACACACACACACACACACACACACACACACACACACACACACACACACACACACACACACACACACACACACACACACACACACACACACAAGCATCCATGCTTACACACTAATGAACACATAGAGAATATCTATATATATATTTTAATGGCCCTCACTTCTCTGACTCAGATGGGGAGGCCGTGCACTTCCGAATAACTCAACTTTATGGGACAGAATTACAGTCATTTCCTGTGTATTAGCCACATTGTGTATAAACCGCAGGGCAGTGTTTTATGCAAGTAAAAAAAACAAAAACAAAGACCATACAAATACCATATTAATGGCCTACATCTATTAAGCTCATAGCTGAATTTTTGCTAAATCAATGTGTAAAGCTCGGCTGATAGTTGGGAAATTACAGTTGGAAATCTGGGTTTGACTGGACAGCACATTACCAGTGATATTATCTGGAAGTACAGTGACCGATCGAGGATTGAATGTGGTTAGGCCTTCAATTACCAAATATAATTTGAATGCACTAAACTCCAGGAGGTGCATACAGAGGGAGAATCCCAGGAGAATTACTATTGGTGTTTAACCTCTGAAAATGTAAGCATGCATGGTTGCTACAGCAAGGCCATCTTGAATCAGCTTCTTGCATAAATGTATTAGTTCTGCTTAAACAACTACAATCACACAAGAGTATTTTCACAGCAATGGCACTATAAGATGAGATACATCTTTGAAATTGTGCCTAGCATATACAGTCACATTACATAAACAAACCTAGAGCAAGATATGTAGGCCTTTTTTTGATGATATTACTGAGATTACGCCTGCCTCTTAGAAATGGAACAATTTGGTTGGCGGATGTGTCTGACAATCAAAATGAGATTTTTAAAGACAAAGGGCAATATCTCATCACTTTAGTACCACTTAGAACATAACAATTTATGATTATTATGTTTACATTTTACAATTTTACAATGTACTCTTGCATCAGGACAGATGTTATATTGATGTTAGGGGTTTGCATCATGTGTCAAAGCAGCAGGGCTGTAAGGGAAGGATGCTGTTAAGGATCTACACTTTATTTTGTTGCCAGACTCATGGTCCTCACAATATAGTGATCATGAAATGTGCAGTCCTTGCATTTACCCAGTGGGAAGAGGGGAATGAATGAATTAGTCAATATTTGGGGCTTTCAAGTTAATTAGCCACTTGCTGTTATTTCCTCTTATTCACTGACATCAATTAAAAATAACACACTGCTATGCCAATAACTTAGAAGTAATACGATTTATTTGATTCTTTCCCCTTCTTCAAATGTTATATTTGATCTAACAGTTCTCTCAATTCTCTCTACAAAGAGAAACACTCATGATATAGTGTATGAATTAATGCAATTTTACACACATAATTATGTATATGTTGTTACTGTGTAGTGCTTATCTCTATTGTAATGACATACAGTAATGACTTCTCTTTTTGTACAGAGGAGGTAGATCAGGGGAGTTTCTGCAGCAACACTGTGTCACGGCGGAAGAAGCAAGCTGCGGCCCTGCTCTCTGATACACATCGCCGGAAAGTAGCAGTCCACATCGGCCTGCCGCAGGACTTTCGCCCCGTGTCGTCCATCATTGACGTCGACATCTTACCGGAAACTCACCGCAGGGTGCGTCTCTACCGGCAGGGCTCCCAGAAACCTTTGGGCTTCTACATCAGGGATGGCGCCACAGTGAAGGTGACCCCCCATGGCCTACAGAAGGTCCCGGGGGTCTTCATCTCTCGCATGGTTCCAGGAGGGTTGGCAGAAAGCACAGGGCTGCTGGCCATCAACGACCAAGTGCTGGAGGTGAATGGGATTGAGGTGGCTGGTAAGACCTTGGATCAGGTGACCGACATGATGATCGCCAATAGTCACAATCTCATCATCACAGTGAAACCAGTGAACCAGCGCAACAATATCACACGCAACAGCTTCAGCATGTCGGGCTGTACTGAAATGTGTGTCGATGGACCGGACGGAACTCTGTACCCCGGCCTGCCGGTCCTACTGGCCAACCAAAGCTGGACGGGGGAGGGGTTGGAGAGCGACGACGACGTGGACGTGGTGATCGAGAGGCACATGAACAAACCGCCGCCTCGCCACTCGGGCACCCCGTCCTTTTACCCGCGCCCGCCGACGCCTCCGCGCATGCGCGCTCACGGCCGTGCGAGGTCTCCCGGTGCCCACCGCCGCCCGCATTCCATGTTCGTCACGCCGTCGTCGCACCGCTCGCAGCCCTGCCTGAACGTGCCCACCAGCCCCAGTGACCTACTGAGCGCCAGCCTGTGCCACAATCTCACGCTCCAGCAGCAGTACCGCAGTAGCCCCACCGTCCGCGCGAGCAGCGCCAGCTTGCACAGCAGCATGCTCCGCACACTACGGACCGAGCCTCTCCACAGCCTGGCCGCGGCCCAGGGAGGCATGGAAGAGGACGGCACTGTGATCATTCTCTAACCTGCACTGATTATCCTCGCCTGATGAAATGAACTTATGTCAGGTCATTCTCATGAACTTATGTCAAGTCCGCCTTATCAGGTCATTATCAGTCGTCAAAATATGCTGAAGTTTCTCTTTTCTGTCATTATGGAGAGAATTTATTACACATATAGCATTAAGCACATGGGCATTACACTGGAATATGACTTTTGTATTATGTATGTCTTAAGCAGTTTGTTAAAAAGCAATAAATATATATCTTCTATTGTAAATGCAATTATTGGTCTGGTCTGGTCCTTTCCTGGAGTTGTATAGGCCATCAAAAACACATGGTTGTAATAGCAATGAAATTTAATCCAGGACAACAAGTCTGAGGCTAATGGTTTAACGTTTTAGTAATCCCAGAGGAAAATATTGTGCGAGCAAAGCGTCTCATGTTTAAACAAATAGAAGAAACATTGAGTAGGCTTATGAGTTTTTGGGGAATGTGAAGAGCTGTAAATAATGGACAATAATAGATGAAGAATAAGTGATGGATGAACTCATATTTTCCATAAGAGTATGGATTCAGACAGAAGGACAGTGCCTTGCCAGAAATGAGAAGTGACCACAGACCTAGACATCTTCCGATAGTCTCTTCATGTCATAGGCCTACTGTTTATAAAAGAGCAGTTGTCAAAGACCATGCTCATGTCCTAAAACTGTACATGTAGGCTAAGTGGTAACCATGTAATGATTGAGCTTCTCATCAGCCACTGACAGTCAACACATGATGTGAGGTAACCAATCCCCAACATTTGGTTAATAATTGTTGTTATCAAGGAACAACTTAGTTTAGGCCTAGTCTGTATTAGCACTTGCAAAGACATGGAATGATAGCTCATGCATGCACCACAATCATGTGATGCAACAGGTGTGGAGAGGGGTTTCCAGGTAACCCTTATCACTGGCTTGGTCAAGTTCACACTGTCGTCAGGATGATCAAATGATTCAATTATGCATTAGTATGTCAACATTGAAAGTTCAGCCCATCATTCTCCCATTGGTCAATCTTCACCAGGCAATATGCTAATGAGTAAACGTCATTTCCTGTCTTCCTGTACGCCATGTTTCACAGCAAAGAGGGAAAAGGATGATGGTTTACGCTTGCACATACAAAAGAAATATACGTCTAACCGACACAGAGTTCATTCAGTAGTATATTGTATGGGGGACGATCGTTTTGTTAAGTTTAATATCTCGAGTTTGTTTTAACATACAATGTAGTCGAAGTCCATTCTGCGCGCGCTTTAGTGACGCCGGAAGAGTTCTCCCCTGGTGAAAACAAGCATCCATCCACACAGTGGGAGCTGGGAGCACCCTGCCAGGACGTGCAAGGTACATACCTAAAGTAGACACATTTTGGGGTTCATGAGCATAGTCACGCCCGCATCCAAGTGTCAGCTCAAATTTGTCACACTAAGATGATTTCAGTAGTGTCTTGCATGTTAAGCGGAGACGCATGGTGTATCCCGATTTTCACCGTGTGGAAACAGCTATTTACAGTTTGATCACTGTTTCTCTGGCATAACACCTGGATACACGCTACGTTAAACCTATTATGCGAATTGTAGTCTGGTATGAATACAGCTATCATGATTAAATCAAAGAGCCTGCACAAGTGGACGAGATAAGTTGATTAGCTTGCTCACTTGCATCCACGCTGATGTAGCATCGCTCGCCGTCATTTAATAACTCACACAAATGTAATTTTGGTCTTTCGATATTTTTGTAATACAGTATTTAAACAATTGCCTTTCTTCGCAGGACAGCAAAATGTATCAAAATCCAGTTGGTGACGTGGAAAAACTCAGAAACTCCAGAAAGAGAGTTAAGAGCATCCTATTTGACATCGGACTGGATAGTTGTAACGATTTAGCCAAGGTATGTTCTAGAAAAGGGTACACGAGTGATCGAATAATCTATTTACTTTTGTTTATATTTTAAACAAAATAGTAAGATTGCTTATTGAAGTATTTCAGTCATATTCTAATGACATATAATAATACCAATTGTTGTCATTTGCAGTACCCAATGCAGTAGCTCTATACTGAAATGCAATTTGATGAATGTGATGAAATAACGAAATACATTTCTGGGTGTGACCAATTAAAGGTTTTTTTTTTTTTTTAGGAATTGAAGAGTTTTGACACTGGTGAGGAGTGCTTCAATGACACAGAGTGGGATGACTTGACTGAGGGATACAGTAGCAACGGGCGGAAAAAGGTGCGTTTCTTACCCCAGATGACAGTCAGCCATTAGTAAGACCCCATTTGGAATCATCTTACGCATGTGCTTGATGTCTTACTACTGGGTGTTCCTCTTTTTGCAGTGGTGCTATCGGTCTGAAAAGTTCTGCTGTAACCTGTGTTGGTTCTCCACGTGGTCCTGGTACACCTTCAGAGGGCATGTACAGCGCTGTCATGATGAGGAACTGGATCTGGCTTCTCTGTCCACCTGCAAGAACTGCTCCTTTGTTGGTCACCCCAGTACCACTGACCACCACATCAAGCTCTTCCACTCAACAGCCAAGGTGCGACAGAAGCCGGACACAACAGCAGCGTCACAGACTAAGAAAGTCGAACGTTGTGTGACCAATGTACAAGGAGATAAATACACTTGTCGCAGCTGTGGCTACCACGATTCGTTGCTTTATGTGATGAAGAAGCATGTTTTGGTGAACCACTATGCGTCACTGCTGAACCGCTACTTTGGGCATCGAGATCAGGATGAGAAGAACAGTGAGGGGGCTATGTACTACTGCAAAATGTGCAATCTGCCTGCACAGACTTGCGAGCACCTGCTTTATCACATTTTAAGTTCAGAGAAACACAAAGAACTGGAAGTGCATATAAAACCATTTGTGTGTGAAAACGAGAGTATGACTAAAAATGGAACACAGAAAAAACTCCAGAGTTTAGCTCCGAAGGCAGGACAGAAGACCACTAACAAGGCTGCAATGGCGAAACGGCAAAAGTCCTCTGTTGTGAGCCCAACTTCCACAGCGTCTTCTTCAGGTACTGTACTGTTGGCAACACCAAGCAACACCACCGCCTTGCTGTGCACCTCTGGACCAAGGCAGGTGTACATTCCATCACAGGCCTCAGCCAAAAACATGATGCTTTCCAGTGCGCAGACCCCTGCAAGATTACCTGCTCCAACAGTAATGAAGACAGGTTACAGTATGTTTGTGCCAAATTTGACTTCCAATACATCCAAGCAGGTTCCCTCAATCACCGTGAGGGTTCCCGGTCTACCACAGACACAACCCGGCCAGGTCCTGCTACCCCCTGGAGTCCGGATCAATGTCCCTGGAAAAATGGGGCTGCGGTCGCCACAGCCTCTATTGGTGACCCATAACCTTGGAATGAATCAGTCCACCTCTCAGCCACCAATGCTGTCTTCTCAGTCCATCCGACTGATTCCAACAGGGCACAATGTCAATGGAGTTCCGACTTACACCCTTGCACCCGCCGTCCAGGTCTCAGTTCCGGTCCAGCCTGGTGGTGCCCAAAGTTTTGGCAAGGGGTCGGTGGTCTTGACCCAGAATAATGTTGCCACTGTTCAGAAGCCCAGTACACCAATGCCACCTGGTATCACCGGAATGACTGCAGAACAGAAGCTGGCTTTGTCAAAATCCAAGACACATGAGCTAGCTGTCTTGTCACCCTTTCTGAAGTCTGAAAACAAAACAGTCAGATGTTTAAAATGCAAAATCTTACTCACAGAGAAGGGGATTTTTCACCATTTGTTGCATGGCTTAAAGTGTCTCTTCTGTCCATCAATGTTCTATTCTGTGAAACAAATTATGGAACATGCATACACAGAACATAATCTCTCTGTCAAGGCAAATCGAGATTTCCTCAAGAAAGAATACCAGATTAACACCAGTGATCAAGGTAATCTTGTGTTCACCTCTTTTGACTTGAATACAAATATTCCGAAAGAACAACTAGGGGACAAGGAACTCAATCTGGTGCTAGTTACCGGAGGTCTTGAGAAGATATTCATGAAGATGTACCCAGAGTCTCCAAAGGTAGTTGGCACAGCATCTGCTAAGCACTTCTGCACTGGCTGTCCGCTTTGTCACATAAAGATCCTGAGCAAAGAGGACTATGATGTTCATCTGAAGACCAAGCACCACATCATGCCCACCATTCATGCCATTTTGAAAACTCCTGCATTCAAATGCATTTATTGCCTTGGCGTTTACACAGAGAAGTTCACCTCCAGAACCATATCCATACATGTCCAACGGTGCCGGTGTGCACCCAAGGCTGTGAAAGATGCAGAAAGACTGATAAACCCTGATCCAAACAGCCAGGTCAGCAATGGGGAGGTGACCCAACCCATAGTGGGTGTCAGAGCTCCACAACAGACCCTAATACCCACTGGGCAGAAAGTCAATGGAGTACCCACCTATACCTTTGCTCCAGTTCTGACTTCAGCCCAGCCACATAATACTCAACTTCTCCGCAAGGGACCAGTGATGATGGTGTCCAAGACCAACGCTACCACAATACTGGGTGGCAAAGGGGTACGCAAAGATTCAAAGCCGGCTCAGTTGAAAGGAAAGGGTAGAGGAGGTGCGACATCCAGAGGCCAGGCTATATCAAAGGGAATGGAGGTGAAATCTCTACAGGCTCGAAAGCAATTGCTCAACAAGCATTTCAACCAAAAGCCCTACCTGACTGAGGCAGAGGCAGAAACCTTGGCAACGTGTCTCTGGTTGAAAAGACCAGATGTTGTTGTTGCCTACAGTAAAAAACAAAACATGTGTATGAAAGCGATCAACACCAAAAGGACTGCAGTGCTTCTTGGGTTTAACATGAGCGAAATGAAGAAGTTGAAACACAACATTCTCATTCCAGAGGCTCAGCCAGTTAATGCCAATGCCAATGTTAATGTATCTGTACAAACAGAAGTCGTTATTAAGACCGAAAACGATTGCTAGCTGAATTTAGTTATGCTTCATGGAACTCTCCTTGTACAGTCCACCCAAAGCCCATGACATTAAGTTCTGTGTCGACAGAATAAAGAAAAGAGACTAACAGAATAAAGAAAAAAGACTAAGGCCAGTTACAGATTTCATGTTGCGTTCTATGAGTTAATGTTGTGAATGTTTAGTTTTAAGATGAGTTTATACCTTCATATCTTATGTCAGACAGTATAGGTTTTGTATTCTTTTGTTTTGGAAAAAAAACACACACACATATGTAGATGTTTGGGAGACTGTTGTGTGTAATTTGGGTAAACCTGCAAGAAGTATTCATATTTATTTTTAGTTGGTCTATTAAGGGCCATTTAGACTTGTATATAACCTCATAATACGTCAGCTAAAGGAAGCACATTCTAATTGATTGTCTACTTGATAGGAAAAGACCCCATATCACATGATGTTTGAAGAGACTTTACTGTATAAGTGCCTGTTGTTCCATACATGCTCCAACGCATTGCTGACAAATATGACCTGAAGTTTTTAATAAATTGCTGAAACATATGAGAGTAAACGTGGATTCTATTTTTTCGGGAAATGTGAGACATGTTTTAAAGTTTGAGGCTATTTAAACATAAATACTGATTAACCGCCAAAATAATAATAATAATAATAATAATAAATATATATAAATATATATATATATATATATATATATATATATATATATATATATATAAACATACACATGTTTATAAATATATTATATAGACGCTCCAGAATCTCGATCGATAAATAGGTACTCGCTTGCTTTAGACTGGCCCTCGGTACGACTCGAGTCGACTCGACTTGCTGTTGACATTTCGGAGGGTCACCAAGTAGACACTAGAGATGCTAGCAGCGTGCACATTGTAGATGTAAACTCTAACAGTTCTGACTTTCCTGAAATTTCACGAAATTCTAAAAAATGTTCTCTCAAAGTATCAAGAAGTTGGTTTCTTTTCGTTGTAACGTGCGCAGTGTAGTTTGGATCAACATTCCACAGACATCAACCAACATCGCCGCAGGTAGTCAGGCAAACACGTTCCACGTATGTATTTGCCAGTTGGGAAGTAACAAATTGATGAAAATGCTAAAGGGAGAAAGGTGAGATGATTGAATGATTTTGCAGACTGCTGTGTTAGTATGAGTATGCTTAGTTCAATGGCTTGCTAGCAACGCAGTGCTAACTTACATCCCATTAGCCATCTGCTATCTGTCTAGCTCATTTCACGATATAATTATCGAATGAAATATTGTCTCTGTTTCTAGGTCGAAGAAACAGTGGTACGATACTCCACCTAAGGTAGCTAACTTTACATAATCAGGACCTAACATTCGCGTTTGTTAGTACCTGGTTGCTCATTGAGCTCATTTACATTATAGAAGCCACCGGGCAGCCACAGTATCCTTCAACTATCCAAGAAGCGCGACCCAGAAGAAAACTCCCGGCTTCGTATGCTGAATCGCATTCTCTACAAGGCGATTTCTGACTTGTTGGCTTCACATGAAGTCAGTTCAGAACTACCTCATTTAAATGTGGAGATGTCTAAGGTGATACGCATCCCATTCAAGCTTCAGTGTCAATTGGCAAACAGTGAAGAGAGTAAATTCTGTTATTGTGTTCACACGTTATAAATAACAAGCTAGACCTTACATCATTTTTCTCCCACGAAAGGTGTCACTGTCGCCTGATTATTCTGCATGTCGGGTCTATTGGAAGACTAGTGGCACTTCGGAGAGGGATGCCCATATTCAACAACTTCTGGATAAAAGTGGCCCTCGTATAAGGTAGGCCTATTCTAGTACCCACACAGTTACAATGCCTCAATCATACATTTGAGTAGAGTCAAGAAGAGGCATTTAACATGGCGTTTTCCCTTCAGGTATCTTCTTACTTCTCAGCAAGTCCTTGGAAGTGTTCCTGCTATGGTTTTTATCAGGGATAAACAATATGCTGCTCTTAATGAGGTATAGCGTAATATGAAATATGATAACAGTAACTGTTTTAACTTTTTTAGTTACTCTATCAATAGTAAATCGACTGAATGATCTCCTCAGATTGATAACCTATTGAAGGCGGCTGACTTTGGTCCAGATGTAGAGTTGATGGAGACAGCCAGTGTGAAGAAGAGTGGGTGAGTTTGGTTTTTGTTTTAATTGTTTGTGTCAGGTTTGGTTTGTGTAGCACTGGCATTCAAACTGTCACCCAGTGTGGCTCAAGTAGCATGTGTGGTATGAGACCTCGGCGTGTATTTCCCCATAGGGTTAAGTCACACTCATCGGACCACGCTGACCATCTCCTGCAGCCCTCCGAGAGGAAGGGGCCCGTGCTTTTTGGGGTGGACCACGATGCCCTCCTCAAGCAGATCCAGGAATACAAACAGCAGGCCCGAGAGTCCCTCCCTCTGGACTCTACTGCGGCCCAAACGCAGCAGCAGCTGGATGCTGTCGCAGAGTTCAGGAAGCACAAGCTGATCCTGAAGAAAATAAAAAAATCCAAAAAGATGATTGACGACGACATCACGCCCAAAGCGTATTTGCTGGCTAAACATAGTGAGCAGAAATCGCTGGAGGACTTGGACGATGACCGTCACGAAGATAATCAGATCAGCGAACTCATGGCTGAGGACAGTAGGAGGCCTTGATCTGTGTTTGTGTCACAATCACATGCCACTCCTGACTCCACCATCACAAAGCTAACCTATCTGGATCATGGTGTATTCAACATCAGTTTGTGTGAATTTCTAGCCTGGCATTGCCATACGTAAGCTTCCGCTCAATTTTCATTTCCCTTCACCATATCTGTACGATATTAGTACGAGGGTATGGTACAGCCAGGCTAGTGAATTTCTATAAATATGTACTTTGTATGCGTTTAGAGTACTTAAATAAAATTGTATTTTCCTTGACATACCCTTAGAGTTTATTTACAAAAGTCTTTGTGTGTCATCAACAAAGGCCAATATTCATGATGCATATTTAAAATATGCTATGAAAACATTTGCAGTTATTTTTTGCTTCACAAAATGCCTGGTTTCTTGTAGTTTTTTGGCTGGTGCAGTAGAGATTATCCTCAACATCTATATGCTACAATGTATGGAGGCTTTCCAAACATTTTATATACACTATACACATTTCACTCTAATTTACAATAAATTAGTTCAAATTAAAGGTGATATGTTGAGGCTCAAAGGGAACTGACTGGTACTTCAAGAACCTTGTAGGAGTTGTAGGGCTGAGCATAGATTAATGGGAAGTAAGAATAACAGTACTGTGATAACACATCCCTCATATAAAGTGTCTTTCACAAAGCCTCTGTCATCTGTTCATCAGTCTGTACATAAACAATGTACTGAGAGGTGTCTTCTCCCTGAGTGTACACCGTCACGGTCTTAATGCCCTCCATGTCGTCCGAAGACACCACTAGGTGGTGCTCTTCCCCCATATCCACGGAGCCCTGCTGCAGAGCATCCTGGATTATCATGGTGTGGTCGGATTGCTGCTCCTCCTCAGCCACCTATTCAGGTCACAAGAGAAGAGAAGCTTTATAGAATTAGCACACTGGGGAAACTCTGAAGAGATGTATTAAGTCACAAAAATACCCATACATGTAAAACACTAGCGCTGAGAGACAGCTAAACATTACCAGCTGGTCAGTAGAGAAATATTGAGAACTGTAACACATAACTTTGTGAGTGCATAGCCATAATGTGCAGATAAAGTGCTTACCTGTTCCACGACAGTGACTGTTCCTGGTGCCATGGCGACAACGGAAGCCACCGTGCCATCAGTGTTCTCAGACCCAAGTCCGATAATCTGCTGCAGAATGTTCACCGCTGCAGGGTCCAGTCCGTCACCTGTGGCATACACAAGTTCGGTGTGAGAGAAGCTGGTGACATTATTCCCTGGCTCAGGGAACGTCTCGTACATTATTCCATTTCAGAAAGAGTATGGTCTGTTTTGTTTGGTTAGCCATATTGCTCACCATTCTGTGTGGCGAAATGCAAGTCCTGCAGGGTTGTCACAGCTTCCTCAGTTCCCTGAGAGTCTTCAGTCTCTGTGATGTGAAGAAACTGAGTGGACTGCTCCTCCAACGACTCAACCACCTATAACACACACACACACACACACACACACACACACACACACACACACACACACACACACACACACACACAAATACTTACTCAAGGTTTACTGCAACTCCAGGAATATCTCTAGGAAGCTAGCGATAATACATATTCAAATAGTTAAAGTGAAAATATTCCTGAAATGGGTATATTTAAAGAACAATTTAGATTAAAATAAATAAATAAGAGCTGGAATAAGTGAAATAATAATGAACTCACATACGCAACTCTTTTAGACGGTGTACTTTTAACCTCTGGTTTTAATGTGGCTGTCCACAGATGCAGACATTTCTCAAAACAAACTAGACATGTTGAATGGCACAAGCCCTCACCTCCCACTGGCCCAGCCCGAGGCCGTCGCTCTCCACCACCTTGAGGCCGTGCTTGTTCTTCAGGTGCCTGTTCATCTCCCACTTGGTCCCGTACACATAGTTGCACACGGGACATTTCGAGCCTCCTGAGAAAGGTAGTGGATGTTTCTCAGTGAGCAGATTAGAAGACGCTGAAGTCTAGTCGGATACACGATTATAATAACACAGGGAGCCTCTCTCAACATCCCTTCTCGATCCTCGATGCTCGGTCCTCCAGACTTCCCACTGATCTATAACTAGCACTGGATAGACTATCCCGTTGTTGCCATCCCATCATTCTTTATCTAGATCAGTGGAAGCGAGGACCGAGGAAGGAAGGGAGGATATAAAACACGAATGAGAGGCACCCAGGGTGTTTCTTTCCTCAAGTCATCTGCATTCTGAACACATAAAACTCTTTAAACTTTACATTACATGGACTTGCCATTCGGCACTTACACATACTGCACTTTTTACCCCCTTCTCCCTCAATCTATTTATCTCAATTTAACGCTGTAGCTGTAGCCCTTTAGTTTAAACATTTACATAGTGCAGCTCTGTAGCTTACACCTGAAATGATAATAGCCGAAATCTGTCCACCAAATGAATAGATGTACTGTAAATGTATAATTTTTTATCCTTATAAATAGTTGGTGATCCCTCAGGACACCTCTGCATGGGAAAGCGGAGTAGCTAAATGCCATTTTACTACATCCTTGAATCCTTGAAAAAAAGAGGAACCTCATACCTTGTTCTATCACGGAGTCAGCAGTAGTGGTTCCAGACCCTGCATTACAGTACTCCTCATTGGGATGCTTCTTGTGGTAGTGTCTCTTCAATGAGCCAGATATATTACATGAGTAATGGCAATGTGCACACTGGAATGGCTAAATTGGGGGGGGGGAGAGGAACAAAAAACCCAATTCATCACTCATACATGTGCAGGCTGCTATGACTGAATACATAATTGTAAATGAATCAACATGATTCATCCAGCAATGATAATACAAATTCACATGGTTTACATTTCATTTCAATTGCTATGAACTCACAACTCAGAGCCCCTGCTATGACCACTTAGATTGAAATGGCAAGCATTTCAGTGTGCTTATGTCCGACAAACAGGCGGTCTTACCTTAAAAGACGCATGCTGCTCCATATGTCGTAGCAGCTGAGGTTTCTGTGCTGCTGTGTAGTCACATTCTGTGCATTTGAATTGTTTTCCTGCACACAAACAAAACCGATAACTTTAAAAAGATCAGTTTTCAGACCAAAAACAGAGCACTTTAGAGGAACCGTATGTACAATTTTGGCCAAAACTGGTACAGCAGAGCTAGCAACCCGGATCACGAAACACTACTGACTTTGTGATTAGTAGATAGGTGGAGGGTGGCACATCAGGCCAAAACACAAAACACTTTGTGCTTGTTGACAGCCATCCAAATTAGGCTTCATTTAATATAACAATAACTCCGGTCAACCAATGACAAACATTTATACTTATACAATGCCTGAGGTTGTTAAGGCTTCCTTCTCACCATCAGCCGTGTGCATGAGCTTGTGACTCTTCAGACTGCACTTGGACTTAAACTTCTTTCCACACAGGTCACACAGGTGGCTCTTCTCCGAGTTGTGCCGGTTCATGTGCGCCTTGAGGTTGCTCTTGCTCCGCGAGGCATAGTCACAGATTGAGCATTTGAAAGGTTTTATACCTGTAAGCAAAGATGCCATTTTAAAAATGTAAGTGGGCAGGATTTGGTCACCTTAAAACAGCAACAAAAAAAACAAAAATAGTTTTTCCCATTGCTGTCAAAGCAGAACGTTTAGAATGTGGAACATTTAGAATGATCATGTCATGGCTACTGGTCGTTTCTGTAACTTTCCAGAGGGAACCATATTCCTGAGGGAACCACATGGTCAGTAACCCTCCCTCTCCTCACCTTCATGGGCCCATATGTGCTGCTGCAGGTCTGCGCCATTCCTCTTGAAGAAACGGTCACAGTAGGGACATCTGGAGGCCTTCTTTCCAATCTTTCCTTTAGTATCCCCACTAATACCCAAAGACTCAAATATTGAGTCCAGAGGTGCATCTACAAGCACAAGACGCCAATTAAGTCACTTTTTACAAAAAATAAGAAACATAATGTATGTTACCTAGAAAAAAAATGGGCTGATTTTAAGTAGTTTAAGTTTTAAGAAACCTGTGCAGAGTTTCTTTGTAGGTGCGCACTACCCTGTTTCCAGACTGATTTTAAGTACCAAAACCATATATCATTGTTATTATACTTTTTCTGACCTGGATGGCGGGTTTTGAGATGAAACTTAATTCTGTCCACTGTAATTGCCTCTTCACAAACAGGACACGCCAAAAGTCTTTTGTCCTAAGAAGAAAAGAAAATAAAGAGCACGATACTCAACCACAAGCAAGACTTAGTATGCAGAAGTGTGGAGTGGCAACAACTGAGAAAGGCGAGAACCAATTGACCTATGCAACTAATGGAATCAAAAGGAAACTGTAAACGTACTGTGACATATCTCAAAAACAATTGAATGTAGAATATGCAAATCTCAGACAACGGAAAAGGGTTCTCACCTTGTCTGCATGAGTTTTATGATGGGCCTGTAGCTTGTACTTGTCAGGCGTGGCATACAGACATCCCTCTTCTGGGCACTTCAGTAGAATATTGCTGTGTTTCTGAATGATGTGACGCTTCAGGCAATTCTTAGTGATGGAGGAGTAACTGCACTGGGTACAGTAATGCAGATGTTCTCGTGTATGTGTTCGCACATGTGTGTTAAAGTGGACTTGGTACCAATACAGCTTACCTGTTGAGAAAGAAGCAAGAAAGAAGCTTTTGCATACTGCATGTCTGCAGAGAACAGGTCTTGCAGAGCAAACATTTCAGGCAGTGGTTAGATGTGCTTGAAGCCTGAAATACTATTGAAGTAGGGTAGCTTGATCGCTTGATCACTCAATGATTCTGGAAACATCATCCATTTTCTTAACTTAAAACACATGAATTCAACTAAATTTGACATATAATACATATTCAAATAAAAATACATCCAAAAATAAGATAATGCATACAACAGCTACCACTAAACCAAAGACACAAACTGGATTTAGAACTCAATACAATTAGAGTGCAGCAAAATATCATATTCAGATTATGTTGTTTTCATAATCGCTGAAAGTCTTTATCGACTCGATTCATATCAATTGCACAGCCCTACATTAAAGTATTATTAATCGAGTATTAGACGGTTACATACCACAATATTCACACTCCATGTCGCCATACAGCTTCCTGATTCTCTCCAATAATTCCATGGTCAATTGTTTCTTTTGCATTTGATCTATGATTTGCCTGAATGATGTCATCTCTTCATTTGGCCCCCACTTCACATTCTCCATCTGATTAGAGTCCCCTTGGTCAGCAGAGCTCTCAGCCTGAGGCAGTGTAGCGTCGGAGGTGGCCTTCGCATCCTCTGAAATCAGAGACTGGCCGCCGAAGGTCGCCGCATTATTAGTGTCCGTACTGTTTTCCGAGGGTGCGGGTAAAATCTCTTCGGAGTGAGCGGAGACATTTGTTTCACTGCTTTGCATTGGAGGTTGGTTCTCCTGCAGCTGGGACTGCTCTGGCGCTCCCTCGCCGATGACTTCCTGCGCTGTGACCACCTTGGTTTCCTGGACGACGTAAGAGTTTATGACGGCTCCATCGGAGTCGAGAGCATCCCGCGTTTGCTGCGCCAGAAGCTCTTCTGCTGCAGTTAACCCCTCAGAGTTCTGAGCCTGTTCCATCTGTTCCTCCACACTGCCCAAATGGGACATGAGAGCCTCGTCGTGTGCGTTGAGAAGGGACAGCTCCTCTGTAATCTGCAGCTCATCTTGCTGAAGCATCTCTCGATGGATGTCATCGCCAGGCTTCAGTAGACAGAAGCTGTTGTGGATGGATTCGGTGAATCCCACGGACTCCTCCGTGTCGGCGTGCGCCTCCTGGAGGTGCGCCCTGAGGCGCAGCGAGCTGACGAACTTCTGCAGGCAGATGGCACAGACGTAGATGAACGGGTGCTTGCGGATGTGGGCCTGTAGAGCCTGGATCTTGGTGGAGCCGTGGTCACAGAGCTCGCAGCCGAAGGGCCTCTTGGTGCCGTGGATCATCATGTGCCGGTCCCGGTCCAGCTCGTTCTTGAATTTGCGCTCACAGACCGTACAGTCGTAGAGGAGCTGCCTCTTGCCCTCTCTCGTCTGAAGGCGAGTCTCATCATAGATTTCTTTCACTTTCCTGTCGGTCATGTCGTGAGAGTCACGTATGTGTTTCAGGAGGTTTTTAATGTCGGAGTACTTCTTTTTGCAGAAACGGCAATGCCGCTTGATCTTCTGGTGCACCCTTTCAACGTGGACCTTCAGGTGACCCTTACTCAGGCAGCTGAAGGAGCAGTGCTCACAGCTGAACTTCTCGCCGGTGTGCTTGCGCAAGTGGACGCTGAGATTGGCCTTGATGGCACTTGCATAGTCACAATGTGGGCACTTGAATGGCTTTTCATTGGTGTGAATTCGAAGGTGGGCCTGCAGAGAGTGCCTAAATTTGAAGACTTTGTTGCAGTACTCGCATGTAAAGATCTTGAGCTGAGTTTGTCCCACTCTGTAGGGGTGATACCACAAAATGAGAAACACCACAAAATAGAAAAACAGCATATCTAATAACGGAGATCATCAACAACAGTGTCCATACTCAATAAAAGAGGAATTGCTGGTCATTTTGTCAATTGTGATCCATTTACATAGCCACATGTGTGTCTCTTCCGTATTTACCTGTTTGACTTCAGTGGTACTTCATAGGCAGCTTGCTGTATAGCATACTCTTGGTAGCCTCTCTTTTGGCTTGGATCTTGGGAACTGGGGTCTACATCTGCAGACGGAATGATGTCCGCAGGGGAGGCCTCAATAGGCACTATCTTTGTAGCACCTGCGCATTGAAAACAGAGATAAATCTCTGAGAGCCCCGTTCATTGATTATAGCAGTCAGAGAACATTCTTAACTGTGGTGAGGGTTGTCACACCAGAACACCATATAGTTTTTACTTCACCATATGTGGCAAGAACACGATACCACAAGGACTTGTCTGCTTTCACTAATGCACAGTGTGTGAAAATGCAAACACTTGCTTTCTACCAGGACTAAATTTACCTAAGAATTTTGAATTATGACAATGTTTAGACTATGTTCCCCCCAACAGAATACTCATGTTTATCCAGAGAAGGCTCCTGACACTCTTACCAGGAATGGCCTCATGAGCTGCCAGGACCACACTGACGATGGGGTTTACTGGTCCAGCTGCTGACTCCGACTCTTTTGCAGGGACCGAGTTCTGAGCTCGTGCCCGCTTTGGAGTTCGAAACTTGTCCTCATCGTCATCCATCCTGTCCTCTGCAGACGCTTCTGAATCAGCGACTACATCTGAGCTGGCAGCGTCTGTGGACAGCGACACAAGCACTTATGGGATATACAGACGTTGCAAAGTGTGGCGTTAATGTACAAAGAAATGCTGGATATGTTTACAAGCAATCTAATAAAAATTCAGAGAGACTAATACCATTTTCATTATCCTCTTTCAGTGCAACAAAGCAAATGTGCTTAGTGATTTGCCGCTTGTTGCTGAACTTGCGATTGCACTTCTTGCATTCCAGCGATGTGCTGAGCTCAGGTTCATCTTTCATTATTTGTACTGTAACCTGTGCCACTGAAACCTCCTGCTCTTCCATTGGTCTGCTTTTGACACTGCTGGCTGAATCCAACATCCCATCACTTGCACCGACCTTTCTGGTGGAACCCTTGGGCCTTCCTCTTTTCCTCTTGATGGGGCCATCTAAAAAACAACAGGGTTCTGGATAAGAAATTGCTCAAAAGTGTGATTTTGATATATGTATTATTGATGTATGTAGACCTAATACACATTTTACATCTGCCCATATTACATTTTCAAAAATCCTGATCTGATATCAGCCATGAAGTCATATAGCCTAATCTGACATTCACTTACCTGTGGATATTTCTGTGGATTGTGTGTTTAAAGGTTTGAGGGGGATAATAATATCATCTGGATTAATTCCCTCGGAATTATGGACTTCGGATACATGGGAGAGGAGGTCTGTCTTACTTGGCGAAAACAGGTTGCAGACTTTGCACATGAATATTGATGTGCCACCTGGGGGGGATGGAATGTGCTACAATTTAATGTCTCCGTGGTGTGGGCACATAGCTATTGCCTTTATGACAACAAAATAAAGAAGTGAACATATCAGACACAGCAATAATTTAACTTAGCCTACCATATAACCATACCTATGTCATAGAGGCTTATACAATTAAGCCCGCCCTTTACTAACTTGACTGTAGCGAAACATCACATCGAGTATACAGAATATTTTCGAGAATCTGCTTGCATTGGGAAACTTGAAGCCCTTCTGACTGCATCCTCCCAATCCATGCATTCATTTAAACTACCCGGGCATTAGGTTTGAGAGTATTGTTCACGCTACAAATTCGTACATTAGTCCAAAATGACTTTAATAATTTTAATCATGCCTCCTCTAACTTCAATTACCTCTTGCCAGCGCTACTTTTACCTTTCACCATGACCGGTTAGCTAGCTTGTTTGTTATGATGTAAATATGTTCAAATTCTTCTTACCTTGATTAGATATATTCATTATTTCCGAACACATTCAAAAATTCAAAAGTTAAATATTGGCGAGTCACGGTTTTGTAATTGAGTCACGTCTTAAAAACAATATATTGGCTTAATTTGAATTATTTTGCCCATGTTTTCTGTCGAATCTGCGATCTTATACATGGCGGATGAACTCTACTTCGCTATGGCGGATGCGAATGTTGTTGTGGTAGATTGTGGGGTGCGCCATCTTCTGTTTGGAGGTATAACTACTACACATTCACAAGGTGAAACTGTCCCTGGCGAGGGGAATGACTTGTAGCTTCATGGTTTAACTGTTATCATCAATATGACCCAATTATCTAAAACGTAAAGTATTACACGACAAAGAATATGTGCATTATAAACAACATTTTAAACCAACTGATGGAATTTCTATAGTGATTCTCGGGCATCCTTGCCTGGAGTCCTTTCGTCACGGCTATGAAAAGACCTATCTAAATGTGATACAACAGTTTTTACACATAGAGAACACACTTAGTTTTTTAATATCATACTGTACATTAATATTTTATTAAGATTTATGAAAGACATGATGGACCAATGTTTTTTTAAATATAACTTTATTTCCCTTAACAAGAAAGGCATGTTGACAAACATAGTGAAGTTGGCAAATAATCACAACAGATGCACATAACTTTAAGAGATGCTCTTTGACACTTCAGTCACATTATGACTGACAGATTCCTTCGGCTGGGACTCTCCAACCAGTCAAAGTAAACACCCTCCTCCCAGCCCTGTGTGATGACAGCTGAGTGTAGGATGTTTACAGTAACTACACTTGGAAGGTTGCAATACAAACAGAAAAGCACACGCATACAGATCAGTACCACAACAACATTAAAGACGTGAGAGTAGTCACAAATTGAGAGAAAATGACAAAGGTGAAATCATGCTTGTGTCTAATAATACATCGAGCACAATCCACATTCTCTCCATGAAACGAGAAAACATGCTCAAACACAAAAAGCACGCACATTTACATTCTTGGGACAAAGACGTACAAGGCGGCCTGTGGCAGCAAACATCCAACTGAAAGCTCAGATGTTTTGGCACAGCTTCCAGTCGGGGATGTTTACAGCAACAGACGACCAGCCCTCAGAAGGACACCAAGCACAAGGTTATCTGGGTGCATTACATCTTGGGGTGCTGTCATCATTGAGTCAATAATGCTGAATCGCGTTCAGTAATGACTACCCCTTACAGTTAACGATCACTTTAAATGTCCTGAATATACATCCAACATGCATCTTCTGCATGCAACATCTTTACTTATTCATCGGTCAAAGCTCACATTTACAACGCCTCCAAATAAACATGGTCTATGCATTTCCTCCTATTTCCCAATCATCAGCCATATGCAATGACCTAATACCTTGCGTCTGTATCAAGCTTCATCTATGAGCTGTTAGTTAGAAGAGCACTCTCCGGATAGTAGGCTGTACTCATTAGCACCTCTGTATTAGTCCATTTGGACCACCAACAAGGCCTGACACAACTGCTACATAAATCCTGTTTTAGTCTAAGAACTTACTGTCTTCTATTAACCATACACTATTCATCTTCGCCTCAAGTCATTCCCATAATGTGTTATAGCATGACCTACGATAGGTAAATCAACTAGCCCGTGTCCCCGTCCTTGGTTTCGGTTTTTAGCCAATGCATTCACTAACGTCCTCCGATATTTTACTTCAGAAACTGCAAAAGGTAAACTCGCACTGATCGCAACAACTGGTTCTCAAAATTCTCGTTTTATCTCTCGTGACCGTGACTAACATACATAAAGGAAAAAGACTTTCAACACATAGAATCAATGTAGAGCTTAGTAGCTACTGAAGTCTGCATAAATGTATCGGTTACAGTATCTTCAATGCCACGGGTCAAAGAAACTTGCCTCTTCTCGATCCAGCAAGGCAATGCAATGTTGGCATTAACGTTAGCTACGTTACTCTAACTTGGCTGCGAGCAAGCAAGGTCGCAAGACCATCGACCTCATTTTCTAAAGCAATTTGAAATGTCAACGTGCACACAACAATTATTACAAACTCTGCGTGCACTGCTGCAAAACAGTGCCGCTAGGATATCTGATCTTCCAAAGACAATACTAACTCAAAGTCCATCGGGCTAGTTTATTTTAGCCTATTAGCTAGCATAACAGCACATAACCTACGATGTTCGGCTAAACTATAACCACAGTGTCCTTTCCAACACCAGTACCTCATTGCATTGCTTCATCCTTGACAGTTCAATCAAAGCACTTCAAGTCAAGAGAAAGAGCAATAAAGTCAAGACTAACTACTGTTATTTCCTACGGGTTTTCACTGCCAAATGTCTGGTTCCTCCGCCATTCTGTGTCAGTTTCCTTCCGTCTCTCTTGTCTTTAGTTTGACCTTTAGTTACCCGACACTAATATTGACGTAATTGTCATGGTAACAGAGCCCCGCCTGCTACGTGCAGTCGCTTGCGTCCGCGTGGACCCAACAACGAAAGACGTAGCCTACTTGTCACATCAATGTATATGCTGGCATACTTAATAGTCATAGAGGGGGGATTTTATATTAATAAATTAGGCAATTTTAATTTAATTTACAGAAATTAAACAATTAAATAGCAAACAATTTCAATAAAAAGTGATAGGATATGTAAAGGCCTAGGCTACAGTATCTTAGGCTACCCTGGATTAAGAAAACATTGTTTTTATTTTCATTTAGTGTCTTGATCTAAAGGAGAACAAAGCAACTCAAAGAAGCTTGGTATTTTATTTGGTTAACAAGATAAATACAATATTTTTTGTAACAACAGGGATTTCAGCATGATCGAATAAGCCCACACATTTATTGGTCAGCATTGGCCAGCATTAGTTTTCTGCCTGTTGCATTCTACACATAAATAGCACAGTCATAAAAGGCATAGGCTACAAGATATTTCTGAGCCAAACATTTTGATTTTGGCAAACAAACAAGGCTCACTCCAATTTCTTTATCACTGCAAGCCTTACACTTTAATATTTTACTCACACACTTCTAAGAATTATCCAGAGCTGCTAGAAAGAGGAATTATTGCCATTGACACTTATGGTATAAATAGACCCACTGAATGAGCTGAAAAATGAGGTGTGATCACAGCCAAGCTTGGGTGTGCGTCTGAGTCAGCCGATAAATCTGGCATTTGCAATGTCTGATTTGAAATCGGCATGTGGATGAACTGTTCTTAAGCTGCCATCTCCATGGCACCCTCCTCCTCACCGTCTCCTTGGTTGGCACGGATCTCCACCAGCGTGCGAGCAAAGCGGCTCCAATCCTCCGAGTGTGGAACCGCCAGTTGCTGAGAACAAATGAATAAAGTAGAAAACCCATTGAGTTGTGTGCTTATGGCGCACAAAACTGATTATCCCGTTTTGGTTCTGGATATTCCTTGCAATGTCACTACCAGAACAGGGTACAATATGATGCACAGTGATCAGTGAGCGAATCTACTAATTGAATCCTAAATGTCATCGTTATGATCAGCGACTGATGTGGTGGTGTTTTGATTTGATTGCAGGTAGCCTATTACCTCTCCGACATCATAGATCCAGACACGACCCTCTGAGTCTCCCACTGCCACCTCCCTGCCCCCTGATGCCCATCTCACTCGGTTCAGGGCACAGGCACCTTCCACGTTGACACTGGCTGTGGGCACCTGCAAGGGAAATGGAGCTCCTCAGCTTATTATTGGTAACATTTTCTCTCTCTCTCTCTCTCTCTGTCTCTCTCTCCCTCTCTCTGTCACACACACGCGTGCATGTGCGTGCACACACACACACACACACACACACACACACACACACACACATGCAAAAACATACACACACACACACACACACACACACACACACACACACACACACACACACACACACACCTTCTGTGTGACATCTTATAGATTTTGCAAGAAAACTAAAAGATCAGGGTGACTCAGTTTTTGTTGGGAGCTATTAAAAAATAGGCTATCAATAATTGGCTATCAATAATAAGTGTGCTGCATTGCTCATGCGGATACATCCTGTTGTTGTTGCTCCTGGAGACTTGGGGAAGACCAGATTACTGATAGCAAAGAAAAGTATAAAATCAATATCATATGATAGCTTATGTACTTGTACAGTATACCACAGTCCTGGCAGACTCATGTGAGACATCTGACTTTGACAAAGGTCTGGTGCCCACTGTAACTGAGAATGGCAGAGCACAGACCCAACAGAAGTCTGCTTTATCATTTTGCAGTTTTTACACAACAGTATTTGCACAAAGACATTTAAGACTGTTGATTAAGGAATTTATGAATTCCTACAGTGTTGTTAGATCTGGTGAACTATACTCCTTTGGGAGTCCTTGGCTCTTTGTGGGTGGGCTCTCTGCAACTGAAGTCTGGGTGGATTTCCTGCCCGGACTGTCCATGTTTCCTGTTTGTGTCCTAACTCTAACAGGGTAATGCATAACACAGCAAATACATACATTCAAAGAACATAAGTGAATGTCCTTCTGTTGTGTTCTTAATTCCCCCTTTGATTCATGACCATTTTTGCCGTCCCTGTCCCTTACCAAATGGACTACACTATGAAACCGAGATTAAAGATTGGATCATGAACGCTGGAGTTGAAGTGCAACGCTGAGCACTGCTGTATCTATGAGAGCGCCTACCTCTGTGTCATTATTCAGGTTCCACAGGTCCAATCGACTCATTCCATCCACAGACGCAAACAACGCCGGATGGACGGGCGACCACATCACATCATAGACATAGTCTGCGTTGTCCTCGAAGGAGTAGAGTGGCTTGTTGTGCTGTAAGGACAAGTTGTGTTTGCAAATCATCTGTGTACACATACTGGGTTCCTTGAGTCTTAAAGGAGAATTCTGGTGACTTTTCACATAGGTCTCTGTTTTTCAAGGTCACCAAGAACTGTTAGTACAAAAACAAACCCCGAAAGCAATCGGTTCCACCTAGCTCGAGTAACTTGCGGCAGCCAACAGCTAGAGCTAAAGTGCTATATTCTGGGGGCATGTTCATGAGCCCCCTTGGTTCATGTCCCCAGAGTGTAGCACTGTAGCTGCCTGGCACATCAAACCGTTGGCTGCAGCAACTCAAGCTAGGTAGAACAGACTGTTTTGGGAATTTTTGTAGCGACAGTACACAGTGACCTTGAGAAACAGATCTGTGAAAAATTGCCGGAATTCTCCTTTAAGTGAATGATTAGCTGAATGGGCACCATTGTGATGTGTGAAATGTGCAAGGGATCATACCTTAGTACTCCACAGTTTCACGGTCCAGTCAAATGAGGAGGTGGTGAAAAGATGGGAGAAATCGATCGGGCCCACAGCATTATGGCAACTGATGCCAGTTACTGGGCCTTGGTGTCCCTCAAACATTTCCCCGATGCCAGCCTTACTGAAAGGGACAAAAAAGTGGATAAACAGTTACTGTAACAGAGTGTTTGTATTTCCATTTTAGTGCAAGACACATTTGAAGAGTTCAGATGCAAAAGTCTCTAAATGCCACCTCCGTCAAAAATGAGATAACGATGGTGAGTGAATGCTCTCCACACATAGTATACGTTAATAAATAATTTTTGCTTCAAAACCCACTAAATACCACATTATTTCCTAGTCTGAAACACGGCTTTGTATGCAAAAATCTATAGGAGCCTGATAAAATGCTCATTTAAAATAAAAGCAGTCAGAGAGATTCATTTGATAGATATAGATAGATAGATAGATAGATAGATAGATACTTTATTGATCCCCAAGGGAAAATTCAAGGTCCCAGTAGCTTAAGACACCACACACAACATACACTACAACGTAAACAAGATGATACAATAACAAATCCACATGACTTAAAAGAACAGTAAGATGTGGAGTAAAGAAAGTAAACAAAAGCGCACAAAATTGCCACTCTCATCAAAATCCACTATAGAGAACTATACCATTGAGTTTATGCCTCACGTCAGTAGCAGCTTACAGCCTTTACCACATATACCTGTGACAAAACACCTGACTTAGCTTGTCATTCCATCCTGGAATAAATCTCAGGGAGTAAGGTCACACCTTAGGAACGCTTTTTCACTCACCTTCCATGGCGGGACGCCGTGTACACTGTTCCTTCCTCGCTGCCCACAACAAAATTGTTCACGTCACCAGCAGGGAATGCCATTCCAGTGACAGCCACAGGTTTGGACTTATTATACACCAGCTCCATACTCTCCTGTTTACAAAAACAGATCAACAGCAATGTCCTTCGATCTTCAATCACAGAAGTGTGTATTTGATGCACCGTTTTCAAGATCCTCAGCTAAAACACTGGATGACATTTCTCACCATTGGTTGTGACAGCATGTCCAAACTCCAGGAACACATCTTTCCATCTGTGGATACTGTTATCAAGTTGTTGGCATTCTGAGTACCAACCACATTCACACAGTACACAGGGTGCTGTTGAGAGGAATAAGTGCATTGTCAGCATGTGTCAGTATTGAGTTCTTCTGCAAAAGCTGTAGGCAAATAAATTCATATGAAATATAAATGAGTTTAAGAAGCACACATATACTACACTTTTTAGATTACTTTTAGACTACAACATGTTTTTTAGAAAGGTCTGACCAGGGACTGGGGTTGCAAATTAGCCAACTGGCTAGAAACCTTTTATGTAACACATCTACAGACATTGTTATGGCATTGACTGTGATAGCTATGTATGTAATAATGTGCGCTGCATTGTCCCTGACAAATAAACAAATAAATAAAGGATCACTGTTCCCCCCATTTACTTGAAAGGAATATGACTAATTCCCAAAACCCCTTGACTTGTGTTGTTTGGAAGGCTTTCTGAGCTGTCTGAAGTCACATGAGAGGCCAGTACGAGAGCATGATCTGTTTTGCAATCGCACTGTTACAATCATCTAGCATCATCTTTATGAGCAGGTCTCGATGGGGAGAGGCAGAGACGAACCAACACTCACCGTGTGCGCAGCCGATGACAGGGGGGTCCTCTGCACAGGGGTCCGGCGGTGGCTGCGGTTATCCCACAGTACAATCTGCCCCGAGTACGTTCCTCCTACCACTAGGTTGGGGTGAAACTGAGCAAATCCCACAGACATCACCGAGGACTAGGGGGGAAGGCGACAAAATAGGCCAAATTTGTGAGAAGAGGGTGGTGGGGGTGGTGGTGGTGGTGGTGGATGGGTCAAGGAGATCAAGAGAGGGACAAAGAAAGGGGGGTAAGGCAGCTTTAATTGCATAATAGGGTTAAATGCACAAATTGGATGCCCAGCATGGCTCATTTTAGAGCCCAACATTGTGGCCTATTGTTTAGATGCTTGGTAATTTAATTGAGTTGATGTTTGCACAAAAACACATTCAGGTCAGTCTCCATGGTGTGTTTATTTTTGGTTCAGCTCCTGCTGAGTATGTAATGAGAGTAAATAAACAGATAATACCATTTTTACTGCTAATACCAGGCTTTGCCACTCTTTGAAATAACCACTGGCAGGATTAAGCAGTATCCACTCTTATTTAAATTGAATTTATGTCTCTTCTTAAATGCTATTATCTAAAATGAGCACCACTAAGTATGAGTTATATTTCTGCCCAAAATAAAGAGTCTTACTTGACAGTGGAATATATATTCAGGTGTTGTCTTCTTAAACTTCATGTTCCACACTAGCACAACCCCATCTGGTTCGTGTGGAGCATCTTCGTTGCTATTGTAAGATGTCACCATCAGCTCAGAGAACTAAAGGGGAAACAGTAATGTGAGTTAATGGCATCAGTTATTCCATGTACCTACAATGGCAGTACAATACTAATAATCTATAAATCTATCTCTACCTGAGGGGACCAATCCAAGCATGTCACGACTCGATGTTTGGACCAGTGGTCGTCATAGAACAATCGATTGAAAGACAAATTGGATCCGGCCTGCGTATCCCTGGGGGGAAGCAATGGTAAAATGGGTGAAACCATTGCTAATAAAAGCACATTGTGAATTAGAGACTGTATCAGTACGATCAGCAAAAAGACGGAACAGTTCTGACCCATCTCTGTCTTCCATATCACGGCCGCTGTAGTCAAAGAAAATGTCTGAATCCTCGGCTAAGGCACGTTCCATCACCCGAATGGTCCGGTCGAAAAACATGAGAAAGTCCTCCGAGTGAGTGATCTGCTGCCTCTCCTCCTCGGTCAGCTCTCTTGGGTGAACTTAACACCATACAGTATGTCCCAACACACCAGCACCACACACACACACACACACACACACACACACACACACACACACACACACACACAGGCAGACAAAGTATAAGGCAATCATGCAAAGTTATGATTTGGTGTCATAGTCCATATTTTGATATTTTGTCACCCCCAGTCTATCTGACTGTTGAGAAAAATGTGCTTGGATATCTAGAATCATTTACCCACCACTCTATCAAAGCATATGCAATTCATCACATCAAATTATCTAATGATATATAATGCAAACAAAAAAAATAGACCTCTCAGATAGAGTTTATCGATGAATACATTGGTGAATACATTTAAACTGAACTACAGTATCTCCTCTCGTTCCTCCTCTTGTAGTGCCTTGTCATTTCGCACTAAAGAGAAGCAGCCATTTTGAGCTCCTACCCTCTGTGGGCTCCTGATTGTCCTCATTATCCAGCAGGTCAGTCTCAGTCTTGGGCTTAGGCACTGGAATCTCTTCATCCTCCTCCTCCTCTGCGGCCAGGAAACAGCCATGTTGTAGGAAACAGTTATGCAATTGTACCAGTCAGTCCTATACCACTCAAGCACCATCAAATAAATGAACTGTACTTTAATTAAAATCACGAGAGTCTAAGGTAATCATTTTCATGGCCTAGTTGTTATACTGTAGACATGTAACGTCTATGCCAACATGTTTTTTTATGATCCAGTATTGGGGTACCTTCTGATTGATGAGCTGCCAGAGGTGTCTGGGTCTCCTTACAATACGTCACAAGCTCCTTGGGCAGTATGTCCACCTGAGTGATTTTGGAGGCACCGAGTCTGTGGACCTTGCGACTAAGAAAGAGAAAGATGAACAAAGGAATACCATGTGACTCCAGTACAAAAACCAAACACAGTACACAATGGATATCAGTGAATTGATTAATACCACTCCAACTCATATGCGTATCGACATACCCAGCGTCAGAGTCGTCTAGTAACTGAAGAACAGAGGGGTCGGTATCCCATTGTAGGGTCCTGAAGGAGCAAAGCGTGTTATATTTGGGAAGAAAAACATAAAAATAGCTACAGAACCTGCTAACGAGGTAACAACTCCATTCCATGCAAGGTGTGAAATCAAGACAGCGTTTTCGACACTACGTCCACAGCTGGCAGGGGAGATGGTTATGGTGGGGAGAAAAACAGCCAATGACGCAACTGCACAGATGCTGTCGATGCATGGGAGTTCACATCTAGCTCAGCCATACACGAGTTCACTAACATCAACTTGTCCTTACCTATATCTGAGTCCACATTAAGAGGTGTAAAGGAAAGGAAAGCATCAGCTATTTGCAAGGCAGTGCTTCAAGAGGACATACACTTCAAGGTATCAAGAACAAAGTATCTTTGTTTATTTTTCATTTTTGAAAGAAAAAATAATTAATGTTTGTTGTTCTTTTGAGTGTGAAGTCTTTACATAAATTGGAGTTCAAAATGACAGAACAAATGATCACTGCATTGTAATTGTTCTGCTCTACATTTCCAGCAAAATCTTTCACCTCAATGACAAATGTCCCCCCTAATGATGAAATGAATCAAACTAAAAAGAAGTGCAAGATACATTCACTCATGCAGGTGACTGTGTTCTGTTGATAACATTCCATATTCCACATTCCATATTCCATACCTTCCCATAGTCCCTCCATTCACCGACTCCTGGCTGCCGGCCTCGCTGGGTGTGCTCACTGATTGCGAAGAGGGAGACATAGGGGTTGGGACTAAATAATGAAAATAACAGGTATCCCATGTTAAAAGCTGCAGTGGCTGCACTGAGGGACAGCAGTGGCAGACACGGCCAAACCAAAGAGAGAGAGAGAAAGAGAGAGAGAGAGAGAGAGAGAGGGAAGTCCAAATCATCAGGATGGATTGAAATGGTGGTTTGCAACAAAAAAAGAGAGAGAGAAAGAAAGGATCCAAAAAGAAAAAGAACAGAAGAAATCGTCAAGCGAATTTTCAAAGCTCTTTTATAAGATGTCCTTATACTTATCAATGTAAAATCCAATTCCAAGTCATGTGTGCTGTTCTTTGTTCTAATGGGGGGGTGATGGTGGAGAGGGGTATCAGTCTAGTCATTTCATCCAGGATTTGGCTTTGCCACAGAGTTCAAGTTAAAGTGCAACATCATTGCAGATGCAATGCACATTTCAATGGCACCCATCCAAAGCTCTAAACACCCCTTTTTTAAAAAAAATAATAGGCTCTGTTCTCGCCATTGTAACCATTCAACAATAAGACACACATACATTGATAGAAAATAGTGAATGAAAAATTAGCTATACAGCCCATGCAGCCAACCATCAAACATTTATGATTATGCATGTCAATGAATATCAATCGGTAATGGATGATGATGATGATGATGATGCATTAGAGGTATAGATTGTCGCTCGATTCTAGACACATGGAGGGTTTTCAGAAAAGCATAAATGTGAACAACTCTGATACAGGATTCTAGCTTGTATATGATAGAAATGGTATAAATGGTTTTAACCTAGTTTTGCACAGGATGCTGTATTTCACTGATGGTGGCCATTTAATACTGAATACAAATTAAAACAAATAACATCACTCATTTCAGCTCCATCAAAGAAAGCTTGTTTATGCAACAAAATGAAATGCATACTCAAATAAAGATGAAGAGAGTCTGTGCTAGAGTAAATCACGTGTGTGTGTAAGGTGTAATCAAAAGTCAGTTATATTTTCCAATTGGCTCTACAGCTAAAGATCACTGCTCTTTTTCCTTCGTGGCTTTGCTGGGCTCTGGAGTGCATATATCCCCATCCATAACACATAAGGTGGCACAGTTTTCCCTTCTGAGAAAGGATATGTTTTTTTTCCTTGAGGAAGTGCTCCTGGTATACATATGCCGGAATCTCTGTCCCTACATCACCTGGACTGTTTCAAACCTGAAAATGTACTGAATGTGGCTGCTGTTTGTTCGATATATTGGCTGATTGTTTCGCCAGCCATTTCTGTTCAAAGCAGTGATATCATTCTTGGCCATATCCATAGATCAGAATAATATCACACTACAAGCAATTGGATTTGACCAGTGACTATGAATGCATGTTTCTACAGTTATTAGTCAGAACAGAACTGAAATGCAATGATCAAACGTAACTAACTGCTCTTTAGATCATACCTTGAAAATATCTAGTATCTAAAGGATGAAAAGAGGCTTGGCTTTTGGAGTAAATGGGATTGTTAGGGAGGCAGTGTTGTTATGGTGACAGTTTTGTGCTGAGAGAGGACGGGCATTTCTATGATACCTAATGGAGGCTCTGGTGAGATCCCAATGCTCTGCAGCAGGGCTTCTGTCTCTCTCCGCTTGCGGTCCAAATCCGAGTCCTCAGACACGCTCTCTGCCTTCTGCTGAGACTCTGACTGAAAACGGCGCCATGAACACATATGTTTGAAAACAGAGCACGAATTCACACATTCACTCAGACTCAAAAGGCAAAGGTTTTTTTTTTTTGGCAAGGCAAGAAAAAAGATGTTAGGCCCCTACCTCCTTCTTCTTCCTCTCCTCCTCCTTCCTTTTCTTCTCCTCGCGGATCTGAGCAAGGCGCTGTTTTTTGCGCTCAAGCTCAGCTTTCAGGTCACTTTTTTCTGACATCTTCGACCACGGCAAGAAAGAAATCTCTGTATTCAAAGAAGTATGACTGTGATGTTGGTCTTTAGGAATTCTCATGGGGAAAAATCCATGATGGTGATGTTTAAACATAACATATAATGGATCAATTGATGAGCTTGACTGAATATGGGTCATAGACACACATCGATTTAAGAGACCATAACAGCAATTAAATTGTTTGGAAATGTACGAAGTTCTCCAACATCCAGGATGGTTTGGAGAGATCATAAAAGGCATAAAGCTGGCTATAAACCCCAATGTGAATGGGAGCATAAAAACAGACAGTTTGAACTGCATGCTGAAGCCAACTGAATGTAGCAGCTCAACCAATTGAACATGAAGGCAAACATGAAGTAAAATGGATCTATTTGAAGACAACTGAGGACAAGGAAAATGTGTTGCGTGCCTGCTTTATTGATACAATGCATGGCGCTTGTGGATTGACTTGCAAAGTAATGCAGCATGTGCCAAGTGTATAAGTGAGACAATGACGGCTAAGCTAGAAAACAGCGAAAATAACAGTCTAATCATCGGTTAGGCCCTGTAAAAAAAAAGGGAAAAAAAGACGTAGACTAGTCTATACATGCAGACCTGAAATAGGCTTAGTGTTATGCTCATGCACAGTTGTTAACAAATATAGAAATTAAAATGCATGATGAAAACGGTGATTAGGCTACTTATGCTTGCTTCTTCGCATATTGGGAAACCGAGGCAATTAGGAATTATGTCGGCCTTTTGACCGGCCCTTTGACATTCTTTTACCAGCTGTAGACTATTTCCAACGAACGCACATTCATTTGACGACAACAAAACATGAACACAATCACGTTTACATTTGCACAGCCCAACACAATAGCATCCGTTATAATTGCATTATTCGTACCGTGCGTATTTTCTATTGTTGCCTGCGCAGTAACTGGCTTCTGTTGTTCGCAACAGTCTGCGATTCAAACCAGCGTCCTGCTGTTACAATTATCAGAATTTCAGGACATCCAGAACACAAAAAAATATATACCATACCCCAGTCTGGTTATCTGTATCTGTCTAGCATCCTCTGGGCGGAAGTGTTCAGCATCAGACGTCACAGTTTCCAAGTCCCTCCGCTTGGAGAAGGCGCGTTGGTCGCATTCTGGTGCTGATGAGATGCCCAGACGCATGCCTATTTCATAAAGTAGGCTATGCTACGCGTTGGATGTGCGTGTTGTTGTCCTCAGATGTATTTAGCATTTTGTTTTCCCAAAACGTAAATGATGAAAAGGGAATCATCAACAGCAGCGTTAAGCTTAATAATATTAAAAAATATGTATCTTCAATTAGCCCTTCTGACTGAACCTGTTAGACATGTCAGAGTCTCGCACTGTTACGTAAACCTCCAGGACTTTTTAAATGTAGGCTAAATAGCTGTTTGTGATTTTATGAGTCTGTCACTCAAAAAATAACCACCAGATGGCGTATCCCTTCACTGCAGGAGTCCCATGATAATCTTTCTTTTACAGTAACCTAGATGTACTGCAGAGCGGTACAAAATATGACCGCCGCCCAGTCCTGCACATACTCTCTGCAAAATTAAAGCACCCTTGTCAATTTGTAATCTCCATCTCCTACTTTTGTGTGTGTTAATGAATGTGTGTGCTTCTCTCTGTGTGCATGTGTTTGCTTGTGAGTGTGTGTGTGTGTGTGTGTGTGTGTGTGTGTGTGTGTGTGTGTGTGTGTGTGTGTGTGTGTGTGTGTGTGTGTGTGTGTGTGTGTGTGTGTGCATGCATGTGTACTGTGTGTGTGTGTGTGTGTGTGTGTGTGTGTGTGTGTGTTTATGTATGCATGCTTGTGTGCGTTTATGTGTGTGTCTGAGTGTGTACTGTGAGTGTGTGTCTGAGTGTGTACTGTGAGTGTGTGTCTGAGTGTGTACTGTGAGTGTGTGTGGGTGTGTATATGTGTGTGTGTGTGTGTGTGTGTGTGTGTGTGTGTGTGTGTGTGTGTGTGTGTGTGTGTGTGTGTGTGTGTGTGTGTGTGTAAGAGTGTGTGTGTGTAACGGATGCCTGCTAGCTTAGCTGTGCGCGTGGAACATTGGTAAACCTCACTCCATGGAGCCTCAAGAGTGCTGCTGGCATGGAAGCTAGTAGCCTGGGCTTTTAGCTCGATTGCCAGCACACTTGAGACTGGGCGTAAACTGGGCTGAACACAACACAGGTTACATGTGCATGCGTGTGTGTGTAGCTGATATGATATGAGCTTATTTCCAAAAAATGGCGGAATATCCCTTTAAAAGATTGAGCTTAGTATGGTGAAAACCAGACTAAGAAAACTGTGTAAGTGAGTGTAGAAACTGTTTAAGTATTTGATGATGCCATCACTGCAAGACAGATAAGACAAGTATGGTAACAGTCCAACAAAAACACCACAGGCAGAGGGACATAGCTTTCACAATTTCCTTTACAATTTCTACACATTTAACAGAAACCATGTTGAATAACATGTTAAGCCACCTCTCTTACATCTGCACAGCAGAGCCTCTGAAAATGGCATCAAACAACTCATTTCATTAGGGCCCGAGCACTGAGGTGTGGCCGCTGAAGCAGCGGCTGCACCATAGGTGCAAGGCCCTATTGTTTTTGCTCAGATTATGATTATTATTATAGTGGAATCCTCTTACCGGGTCAACGTTTTGCACATAAAACATCACACAAAGCAGTAAACCTCTTCACACCCACACATACATTCACATACAGGCACACACAAACACGCATACACACAGCAGAAAGACTGGAAGAAGCAGTGTCTGTGGTGTGGTGCATTTTGAGTTCTGACTGCATGCCCAAGGGTAGAAGCTGTTCTTCAATATGTTTGTTTTGCCTCTGACGGATCTGAACCTCTTCCCTGAGGGCAGCATGCACCCAGCAAACATGCCCGTGAGGGCCCCCATTACCGTCGTGAAATGCGGGGCACATGCGGGCCCCACACTAAGGGACCCTGGTGGGGCCCCTGTGGGCAAACCCACAGTTTGGGCAGAGTGTGGGGCTTGCCCACATTTGGCTCATTGGGCCCCCAGTGGGACCCATTATGGGCCCTTATATTCCCATACCCTCCCAAAATCCCCCTCTGCCCCCGCACTTGTGTGGGTTTACTGTGGGGTAGTGTGGGTTTACTGTGGGCTTAGTGTGGGGTAGTGTGGGCTTACTGTGGGGTAGTGTGGGCTTACTGTGGGGTAGTGTGGGTTTACTGTGGGGTAGTGTGGGCTTACTAAGTAAACCCACACCTGGCCCATGTGTACCTCATATGTAATAGTTGCAGTTGTTGAACAAGCTGGTCAATAATAGAATAAAAGACAAATCAAATGTACATAACACTGAAATTTATTAATTAAAAACACAGAAATTAATTTGCTCTGTGTGTGAGCTCTTCGGCTCCTGCCTCCATCTCGGCAGGTTTAATCCGCCTCTTTCAAATTCCTTTGTTTGCTACTGGACAAAGCTTCAACTAATCACACCACTCTTTCCTCTGATGTATGTAAAACAACCACAACGATAGGCTTCTCGCAAAACCCCATTGACATGCTTACTAGTGCATCATTGCCTTTACCGGGCCGTTAGTAATGCTTGATTTTCATTGGATTTCCCGATCCTGTGAAAATTTGGTGGATAGGCTGCTTGGCCAGACTTACTGTTCGCAAAATTTTGTGCAGCGTCACAGGAAGTATGGGCGAGCCCAGGCTACCTAAACATAGCCTGGAAAACCAGCGCCAACTGCTGGACGGCAAAATGTTTTGCCTGCATTTGGGTCTGGCCTCGGACCATTGAACATTTTGAAAACACTGCCCTGAATCTGGCAGATGGCAACTAAACCAATCACAACGCAGAGATGTGTTTTGAATCAACGCGGGCGGGGCAGAGGGCTCTGGGGCGGGGTTTTGAGGGAGCGTTGGCCTATAGGCACAGACACGGTTTGAAAGACAACGGGTTGTGCTCATCAACAATGTTCCGTTGTATCCATTGATCGAGGCCAGACTAAATTAGACATCCAATCCATTTAGGCTGGTTTATCAGGCTAACCTAAACATACAAATTGCACTGAAATTTTCATATTGATTTGGCACTGCAGCTGTCAGCATTCAACATTGCTTGAACTGTTTAAATTCTGAAATGATTGTTTGTTGGTTGATGTTCTTTTTCTATATAGTGTACACACACAGTATGAAAAGAAGCTTCTTTACGACCAGCGTCTTCAATAAGTTTCAATATGTGGTGTGGGTTTACTGGGGTTTACTGGGAACCCTAAGGGAAGAAGCTGTGGGTCCCACATGGGCTGCCCTTATGGGGCCAATGCGGGCAAAGTGTGGGCAAACCCACAGCGGGCTTGCCCGCAGAAATCCCTAAGTGGGGCCCCAAAGGGCAAAACAGCTGTGGGGCCCGCATGGGCTGCCCTTATGGGGCCAATGCGGGCAAAGTGTGGGCCTGCCCGCAGAAATCCCTAAGTGGGGCCCCAAAGGCCAAAACAGCTGTGGGGCCCGCATGGGCTGCCCTTATGGGGCCAATGCGGGCAAAGTGTGGGCAAACCCACAGTGGGCTTGCCCGCAGAAATCCCTAAGTGGGGCCCCAAAGGGCAAAACAGCTGTGGCCAATGCGGGCAAAGTGTGGGCAAACCCACAGTGGGCCTGCCCGCAGAAATCCCTAAGTGGGGCCCCAAAGGGCAAAACAGCTGTGGGGCCCGTATGGGCTGCCCTTATGGGGCCAATGCGGGCAAAGTGTGGGCAAACCCACAGTGGGCTTGCCCACAGAAATCCCTAAGTGGGGCCCCAAAGGGCTGTAACATTCAAACTGTATGCTAAACAAATAAACTGTGCATCTTTCATTACTGTATCATTTGAATACATTCTCGGTGTATGTTACCAGACTCTTCCAGGCGTCTTCAGTGAGCACAGGAGGAGCATGTTGCACGAAAGCGCAGTTGATTCAAGTAGCATGCGAGTGGGATCTTACATCAAAATTCAGGGAGGGTGACTGGAAATTCACGATATTTCGGAAGTTCAACATGAAGTCGAGGAGATTACAGCTTTTCTGACATGGTAGGATTATAATTCTTGTTGTTCCACGTTCTGGTAAAACTATAAGGTGGATAATTCCCATTATATTTGTGTAGGCCTCTTATCTTCTGCGTGTGTTTGCGTGTGTGTGTATGTGTGTGTGTGTGTGTGTGGTGAGTGCTTGTGTGTGTGTGTGCGTGTGAGAGAGAGAAAGAGAGAGAGAACGAGGATGAGAGAAAGGGAGAGACAGTGGAGTGACTGTGAAAGAAAGAGATTGCAACAGAAAGGGAGAGAGAGAGAGAGAATGAGAGACAGAGAAAGAGAGTGGTGGAAAGAAGGCAGGAGTGAGGGAGGTGGATTGAGGATAGGAGAGGAGGCTATGGAAGGAGGTGAGGAGATTGAAAGGTGTTACACAAGCAGCTGACCCGTCCCGTTGTTGCCTGAATAATCATGCGTAATTTTACGATTGAAAATAGTGCCCCCCTAGAAATCTCATCACTGATCTCATCATCTCATCAATCTGTATCACTGCACTCTGCAGCCGGGTCTGGTAGAAGTTCCACACTGCCTGCATGGCACACACCTCAGGCGAGGTTCGAGCTACACTGAGAGCGGGTGCATGTCAGAAATAAGACCAGAGCCTATTTTTCACATGACATGCAAGCTGTTGGAAGCATTTTAATTCAAAAGGTAGAATGAGGAGATGTTTTAATAGGGGTACACCGCAGCTGCGTCAGACACGTTTCTGACACCGGTGTTATGCTGCAGTTTCAAGCCAGCTCTTGCGCGCGCAAGCCATCAAAAATAACGGGGTTCATAGCGCAGCGCTGCCGCTTGCGCATACAACCTATGTGCCCCCCCCTTTAGGATTTTACTGTCCGTGTAGCCTATCACGTGATTCCGCAGCAAGTTTGACTTCCGTGTTAACTTTTGGGCGCACAATCTCCGGAGATCTCAGGAATGTTAATCACTGCCTGCTTCTCAACAAAATGGGAAAGAAACTAATAATCATATCGGTCATTATTGCTGCATTTTCAGCGTTTCTTGGTGAACGCGTAATGAACCTAAGGTAGGGGAATTTAATTAATTTCAATGAATTGCAACCTGCATCCTTCTGGTAAGATGTTTAATTGTCACCTTGGAAATACTTGCCTGCGAACTTCAAATAAGTGAAAGAATATCTTGGTGAAAAAAAGTAGGCTAGATTGTCCTTGAGGAACAACCAATCTGGTTCGACGAGTTGTTATTATCGTAACTTGAACATTATAGGTGCGTCTTCTGCAGCAAGTTACCACTTTTGCATACTGGTGTGTGCATGTGTTTAAAGTTCAATGTTGATTGAAGTCTTTCGCGCTACAGCAGCTGCGTACATGGGTCAATGTTTAATGTGTAGTCCACTACAGTCTAACAAGTGGTCTCAGCTTTTAAGGGAATGTAGAGCTAATGGTTTGTTTTCAACATCAAGTGTTTGAATATGTTTGTCATTTGCCTTTGGCAAATTAATAAAAATGTTCCTATCATTAAGCCTCCATTTATACTCATTGTAACATGAGAACATCTTAAAATAGCATGAGGTTGTGCCTGCTGCTCCCTGATAAGATATGAGTAGCCTCCAGAAATGATTTATTTCTTACTTTACATTCATTTGCAACCATTGAATCCTATGGGGCTTATCTTCTTCCCATAGCCTCTGCATGCACACTAAACCAATAAGCAAATTCTCAGGTGTTTCATCACCACCTGATGTTTTGAAAAGGTCAGGCATGCAGTAGTAACAGGTTTGCAAAGAACCTGGAACTCAAAAGGTACCCTTTGTTTTATTTCCCAGAAAGAAATTTCATGCTGATCGGGAGCTGACCCAAAACCACCTACCCAATTGTAAATATATCAAAGGCCTTGGTATGTGATTACTGCTATATGTGATTGCATTATCAACATGGTTGTATATTGTATTGTACAGTATATTGTTGTTATAATCATGTGATTATTCCAGATGATCTTTCTCTTGTCAAAGTAATGTAACATAGTTTTAACTTCAAAGTAACAGTTACATCATTTTGATGGTAATCAAATATGTAGAGTTGAGTAACATGAATATGAATATGTTATAATGAAGTGAATGGAGTCTCTGTCACTGCCATGAAACAGAACACCTGCTATTACACTATAACTTTGAGTGAGCAGGAGGTGACCCTTTCTGTCATTTTTTGACACACTTGGCTAACGTGCAGGGTCATCAAATAGACTTTCTTGGAACCATCTACATTGGGGAATGACTCAAAGGCGCACCCAGTACATTGAAAAGTGACAACAAGTGACAAACATCAACTCCTGCATTATGTTGCCTTCACAGAAATTGGATCTGAAGATATCACCATACTTCCAGATGGACAGGCACTAATAAGTACCGTAAGTGGCAAAATGACTGTGGCACCCATTTATGCTCTCTTATGAGCTAATCAAAAGCAAATAGAAGGTGGGGGTTTTGCCTCCCAAGGTTTGGCAATATCCTTATAAATGAGGTTAAAGGTACAGTATAGTTTTATAGGCTATAAAACCTGTCCAAGCCTTTATTATATCAACATAGAAAGTGAGGTTGGTATTTCCTTGTTTTATTTGTATATTTAAAAAATATACTAAAAAAAATGATCAACCAAAATCGGTCCCTCATATATCCCTAGGGTCTGAAAGTCCAAGGCATGCTGTCAGATAACCCTGGGAGAATATACGTCCTGGACATGGAAAAGGACAGAATGAAACCTGTAGAGCTGCGCATGGGAAGAGGCTTTGACCTCGAGTCATTCAATCCCCATGGAATCAGCACATACACTGATGCCGGTGAGCTCATCTCTTGACCAAACTCTTGACTGTTTAGCATCCTTTTTGCCTTTGCCTTTCTTTGTGTATACCTTTTAATGTGATAATGGATACCAAGATAGATATAGCTGCGCACTGTAAGTGTAATTGGTTAAATCCTCAGATACCCAGAAAAAGGCATGATGTCATAATTGCAGCAGGCATACTAACACACAGATCCACTTTAATGTTCACACTTTCAACACAGATGGTGCCATATACCTCTTCGTTGTCAACCATCCTCAGCATCAAAGTCAGGTGGAAATATTTAGATTCCTGGCGGAAGAAAATTCCCTTGTGCATCTGAAAACAATAAAGCACGAACTCTTGCACAGGTAAAGATGTGTCAGGTTGCACTTGTATTATATTGTATGATATCTGTTTTAGCTAACTTCCTCCGCTAAAACAGCAACTTAATAAGCTGACAGACCAGTACAGTCACTGACCCTTCTCTGTATCTCTTGCAGTGTGAATGACATAGTGGCAGTAGGCGTGGAGAGTTTTTATGCCACAAACGATAACTACTTCACTGGAATTCCGGCAATGTTAGCAATGCTCCTCGCCCTGCCCTGGTGTACCGTAACCTACTACAGCCCAGAGGGCGTTAAAGTTGTGGCAGACGGTTTTTACATGGCAAATGGCATCAACATTTCTCCAGACAAAAAGTATGTTTTTAAACATGTGTACGTACGAGTATCTAATGTGCTGCAAGATGGTTAGTAATGGTTCTTCTTCTTCTTACAGGCACATATATGTGGGTGATCTTACAGACAACAAAGTTCATGTGATGGAGAGACAAGACAGCAATGACTTAATACCAGTGAAGGTAAACTAGCTATCAGGACTTCTGCTCTCTTGCAAGCACTGTAGATATTAGCAGAAAGACATACATCACCTTTTGTATCTTTCCTAGACAGTTTGTGGTTGTGATGTTAACAGTCTTTAAACTCAGCAAGCAGTAACTCAACAAAACAGACAGTGGAGAATCTCTGACATTTTTCTCTTCTCAGAATTTATTTTTTAGCTTGAAGCACAGTTCATGTAAGCTCATTTGTGTGCAATTCACAAATAATTCATGTACTAAAGAAAGTTCATTTTAATGTATGCACAGTGCCTATAAAAAGTATTCACTCCCCTTGGATATTTCCCCTTTTACGACTTTTATCAATTGAATCTTAATCAATCTAATAACTTGAAACATCCCCTCTTTAATGTCAAAGTGAAGGTTAATTAATTAAAAATATGTAATGCAAAATAAGCAATTGCATACGTATTCACTTTTATAGGCACTGTACATCTAACAAACAGAATGCACACTCTGGGAGGTTTGGTTTGGTAATTATTAAATGTAAAAAGTGCTGGTGTAGATAAAAAATTGTATTTTAACAGTGTTCTACTGGTTTTGTGTTGAAGTTCATGGATGTGGGAACACCTGTGGATAATATTGAAGTAGATCCTGAGACCGGTGACTTGTGGGTGGGGTGTCATCCCAATGTCTGGAAATTCTTTTTCAATAACATAGAGGACCCAGCAGGTTCAGAGGTAAGACCACTGGCTCAATCAGTCTTTAAGTAGCTATGTGTTATTTGACCCTAAAACAGTTATTTCAAATTCATTTTGATGCTGCACTGACTTAGGCTATACAGAGGATGGAATCTCTGACATTGCTGATGCGTTCCTAGAATGCCTTGTATTATTACTGTGTAAGAGTAGCAGGGGATCATGGCTCTTTTTTTGTCAACTTTAGAGTTAGTTTAGAGTTCGCTACTATCTTAGCTTTAAACGGATACCCAGTACATTGAACATTTATGAAAAGAAGAATTCATACATTTTGTTACTATCTATATACTTTTTTCATGAAATCCAGTTTCATAACAAAGTAATACCTTGTGTTTTCACCTTTTCTAATTAAAATAGGTTATTAAGATTGCAGACATCCTCTCTGAGCAGCCGACCGTGACACAAGTCTACATGGATGATGGAAGTGTGCTCATCGGTTCTTCTGTGGCAGCGACCTACGGAGGAAAGCTCCTCATCGGCTCAGTCTTTCACAGAGCCCTATGCTGTGATCTTAATTAGTCAACTCAACAAGTCTTTCACAGAGCCCTACAGTATGCTGTGATCTTAATTAGTCAACTCAACAAGTCTTTCACAGAGCCCTATGCTGTGATCTTAATTAGTCAACTCAACAAGTCTTGCACTGTACACCTGACAGGCCTACTAGGCTACCTAAAGAAGCTGTATTGATGTTTGTAATTCATTAAAAAAATGTGACTGCTTTCTCTAGCCATGTTGTGAGAGAATTTACATAGGCTGTCATGTGCATTGAACCGTAGGCTAACGGACAATGTAGGCTACAACCTTGCACTTGAACATAAAAAACCTGTTGGGATGAACTATTACCTCATTAAGTCAATAAGCTTGTCTAAACTAATAGCAACCCACAAGTTGCCATTATTCAGAGTGTTTTTTTTGTTTGTTTTTTTTTAAAGAGAGAAAAGTGATATCTAGCATAGGCTAAATTTTTTTAAATAAAGTGACATTTTCAAAAAATCCGATTGAAGGGTGTTTTCCTGCTTGTATGCATGTATAGCCCAGTTTGATATGCGCTGAAAAGCAATGCATATTACTGGCTGACAGACTGGCTATGGGACGGACTGAAAGATCATTGACAAAAGGATATAGTCAACCCAATAGGCTAGCCTGTAGCCTATCTTCTGTGCAAACATGAGGAGATGTCTCGTTTTGTCTGTAGTTGTTCTGGCATGTGCGGTGTTTGTTGGATTACGACTGAATGCTCTAAGGTTTGAAACCTACTTTACTATTTCTCTCTGCTGTAGGCTATTTTTGTCTATCGTTCGTTTTGAATTGTGTTACGGCAGAATGAGTAGGCCTACGCAACGCCTCTGACAGCCACGGAAGGAGGTTGTGCAAGTGGCCCAGGACAAAGCTCAACTCTTAGGCTGACAAAGTTGAACAAGGTTGAAAATGTATTGGCAGAGCATAGGATTGTTGAAAACAGATCGGCTTGTGGAAAACAAGCGAGTAGCCTACACGTTATGACCAGAGTTTACTTTTCCTTGCAGTCACATGTCACTTGCAAGTCGTGAACTCAAACAAAATCACCTGCTCAAGTGTCAACTGATTAAGGGCATAGGTAAGTGTGCGGTAGGTTTGAACAACTCCAGAATTCTAACTGATAAAGTCCAGGGTTATGTCGGGTATTCTTCTTAGGAATTGGTCACCAAAAGTGACCTAATTATTTTTAAACAGTTGATCATGTGACCACACCATATTTATGATAATTTTCTTGGAGTTTATCTTAATACTAGGCTATTTTTGTGTTCCAGAGTTTGGAGCAGAAGACATCACTATCCTTAGAGACGGACTAGCCATTCTCAGCACAGTATGTTGTAATTGGCATTGCATGGCCTAATACATTCTCTATGCTTTCTTTACTTTTTATCCAATGCGCATTATTTAATTAAATGCTTGAACTTTATTCAATTCGAGGCATATATAGGCCTAAGCAGAAAAAAGCTGAGGAGGTTCTCCAAGTTCTCACAGGCAGAGAAAAGGCCATTGAATTGACTGGCCATTAGGCCCTTTCACAGCCTTATATAACTGCCATACTGTAGATATGGTGCATGATGGGGCCTGACAAATAGCCTTTTAGTTATTTTAAAAAATGCATTTACTACAATAAAAAACATCCTGAGATGGCACTACAGGTGTTCTTCATATTTGGTATTGCCTTCATATGACCCAATGCCAGATCAAAGAAAGATGTTTAAGTGAAAATGTACATCTCTTGTAGAATTTCCCTGAAAACATTGCAAAGATGGGCCTACTCCGTCCGAATCGTAGTGCATTCAATTAGGCTGTTTGGTTTAACCTATCATATTTATTTCTTAATTTGGCCTATATCTCTCGTCCGTCACAATACTCACTAGCAAAGACATGTCACTCATCATCAGCCAATCAGCGTGGTCTCTGCAAGCAAGCTTGTGCATGTTGAAAAGCAGTGATGAGCAATAATTACATTCCCTCTTATAGCTGAAGAACTTTTCTTCCAGTGGACATGACCTAAAACATTAATATTTTTAGTCCAGTTTTTTTTTTTTTTTGAGACACGGTATAGCTTACAGTAAACTCTGCTTATACCTTAGGGGTTGAAATATCCTGGTATGCCATCTTATTCTGAAGATCCTGGGAAGATTTATACCCTGGATCTCCTGGATCCTGACCTGACACCTATGCCTCTTCACATTGAAGGAGAATTGGACCAGAAGTCTTTCAACCCACATGGTATCAGTGTCTTCACTGATGAGAAAGGTATGGAGGGTATTTGTTCTGTTCCTCACAAGGGATTGCATGACAGACTGACTGGTCATCAGGGGGTGCTCAGATTATAAAATATTTGGGACATGTAGGAAAGCATCTTCAATGTTTGTCATATTCAAAAGAAAAGTTGGTGTAGTTTTCATAAAGTATTGTATTAACCTTTACAATTGTGCCGTAATATCTGACATTTCTTTTAGATGGATCAATTTACTTGTTTGTTGTGAATCATCCACACCATACAAGCCAGGTTGAGATCTTTCAACTCTTTGAGGAGAAACAATCCATTGTGCACCTCAAGACCATTAAACACAACCTGCTCCATAAGTATGTGTCGCTGATTAAAAATTGCAATCGTGTTGCCTTCATTACTGTGCACGAGTTGCATATTTTACATTCTCATTTCCTGTTGCAGTGTGAATGATATTGTTGCTGTTGGAGTGGATAGATTGTATGCCACCAATGATCGTTACTTCCAGCATGACTACGAAGGTCTGAACATGCTGGTGACCATCCTGGGCCTGTCGTGGTGTAACGTTGTGTACTACAGTCCAGAGGAGGTGAAGGTTGTGGCCGAGGGCATCTCCTCGGCCAACGGCATCAACATTTCCCCAGATCACAGGTTAGTTCTAACAGCTGAAAGGCAATGTAAAGATCTGCACACCGAAGAGCTCCCAAAATATATATCTTTTCTTTTTATTAAGTAACGTTTCAGGCTTCAGGCTTCCCAGAGAAAGTCTGAGGAAGGGCTGCAAAAGCCTGAAATGTTACTTACAGTTTTTTTCAATCGCTAACAAGCGTTTGTCCATTCAGTTGACACATTTTCAAAACTCTAAACACAGTTAGCACAGCATCGGTCTTTTGTGGCGATACCATTCACACATTTCATGTTGTTTTCACACAGTATGCAGTCAGTGAATATATTTTCACAATGCTTACATTTTCTTAACAGACAAACTATACCTCCCAACAAAATAATGGATCGTTTTTGCATTATTTTCGAATGTTAACACACAACATCCCACAATAGTTAAAACAATATTCCAAACCTTAGATACAGTATAAAAACCTTCGCTTCTGCAATGTTATCAATTCAAAAGCAATTTATCTCAACTGATAATAAACAAACAATCGAATAATTGACACAGATGATTTATGTTGGGTAAATTGGGCCAACCACAGCTGATTTCAGTCTATCTAGACTCAGTGGCAGGGGTTATTTCTCTCTATTACATTGACACTTACACAGTAAAAAGAGGAGGTGATGTTTTTGGAAGCAGAAACAGAAAAAGACAAATACTGTAATGTCTGGACGAGGAAGAGTAAGAGTAAGGAGCCCAGGGAGAAGAACAGGCCCAGTGAGAGGTGCAGGAGCACTGAGAGGAGCAGGTGCAGAGATTAGACACAGTAATATTGTGGGTTTTTTTGTTCACCCCCTTTTTATCTGGGCTTTTTGCTGTTGTTTTTTGTTCCGAATGCTCTTGTGTTTCATGGATATTTTGTTCACTGCAATGTTGTAAAACTTTTTCAGTTCTATCATAGTCTACTGTAAACAATATTACTGCACCTGTAGGTCTAGTGAACAGTAAAAAAAAAAGAAAGAAAAAAAAAGATTTGCTTTTTACTGGAATGCATTTGAATGTGAACATTACATCTGGACATACAGTTCCCAACCAAGAAATTTAGTGTAAAAATGCTGGATTGCATGTTTTGCATGCAAATACCTGTAAAACTGAAACATAAAAGTCTATGCAGTTTTTGTAATGTCAACAGTAGCCAGTATTTTGAAACCTAATGTACTCTGATTGACTGCATGTATCTTGTGAAGTGAAAACAAGCTTCATTCTTTGACAAAATAACTTCATTTTGAGTCAGGTTTCCAGTGTTTTGGTAAAGTTAGTGTGTGCAGAGAAATGACGAGTTAGTGTATATGTAACAAAATGTGGTGTAAGAACATGGAATGTGCTTTTGAGAGGAAAATTATCCATTTGGCCAATTGTGTTTTGTAGGTGAGAGTCTGTGTTTAGTTTTGAAAATGTGTCAAATGAATGGACTAACGTTTGTTAGCGATTGAAAAAAACTGTAATAGAAATATATATATATATATATATTTCTATTACAGTTTTTTTCAATCGCTAACAAACGTTAGTCCATATATATATATAGGGTATATATATATAGGGAGCTCTTCGGTGTGTGGATCTTTACGTTGCCTTTGAACTATAATTTATTTTTGATCTTGCTCCCTGCAAGTTTTTTACGGATGTACGTGATTTTACTTTGTAGTTCAAACAGCTGACAATGTGAATAATTGTGTTATTGTTGTTTGGATTCTCTGTGCCGAAAGTGTCTGTGATGTGTATCTTTATATTATGTACCTTTGACTTGATTTTATTTCATGAATCAATGCATGAATAGCAGGGCATTTTATTCTAAATCAGTTTTCTGAATTAGTTTGTGTTATACAGTATGTAACTTTTGTATTCATAGTAAAGCATCATAGTGAAACACTCGTATAGTAAACTCTCTTTGAATACTTATGGACGGTGCATTGTTTGATTATTATACGAATCAAGGGTTTTTACATTGCATGTTGCAGGTACCTTTATGTGTCTGATATTCTTGACCATGAAATTGATGTCCTGGAGATTCAGAAAAGAGATGTTTTAGTCTCTGTCAAGGTAAGAAAGCTTTAAGACGCATGTCTATGTAAATGGAAAACACACTCCCAACATGCTTCCTCCTAAATATAGTGACTGTTGTGCAGTGCTGAACACTAATCGTATTATTCACATGGTCTTATTAAAAAGCGAGTAAGAAATTAATTTTCCCCCCCCCTCAAAAACAAAATGCAGTCCATCAATGTGGGTTCACTTTGCGACAACATTGAAGTGGATCCTGACACAGGTGACCTATGGCTGGGGTGTCACCCAAACGGAGCCAAAATATCCCTCGATAATCCCAATGATCCACCTGGATCTGAAGTAAGTGTGTGTGTGTGTGTATTCAATAATAGTAATAGTTAAATACATATAATATTATTAAGATGTGGAACATCTTAAATTAAAATCATATCAAAGATGTCTATTGAGGTAGTAAGATACTGAGGCATGATTACATATTTCACATGTCCCAGGTGATCAGGATTAAGGACATTCACTCTGACCAGCCCATTGTAAAACAAGAATATGAAGATGATGGGAATGTTCTCATCGGGTCTTCTGTGGCAGCCAGATACGAAGGCAAACTTCTCATTGGGACAGTTTATCAACGAGCCCTCTGCTGTGACATTAGATAGTTTGTATGGCTACCTTTTGAGATTAATTACATTTCAATCGGCACATTTTTAATACTTGAGAATGCAAATTTAATGACAAAAAAATGAAGGAAGAATGAGGAATGTTCCCTTGTTGAAGTTCTTTGTTTTCATTCTGTTTTCTCTTATGGCCACTAGAGGGCAGTCACTCCATTTCACTTTTATGTATGTTCAGTAAACTAGAGTTGTTCTAAGGTTTACTTACAAAATAAAGTTGTAATTATTACATGTTATGTTGTTTTGGACATACCAATAGCTCATTTCTTAACCATATAGATTTGAGTCTCAGCGTATATGTTTTGTTGCAGCCAAACATCCTGTGCTCTGCCATGATTTTCCGACTACAAAAGCATTCCTTTAAAATATTTGGCCCACACTCAAGCATCCACTGAGATGTGTTAAACCAGTAGGTAACTGCCATGGGTAACTCCTATGTTCTATTGTTATTCCAGGCAAGTTGAGGCAGAGCCTGCTTGGCTGTAAGACGTTGAGTGGGTGGTTGAAAATATGCAAAAATAATGTTCTGTGATGTAGATCTCCAGAACCAATGTCCACCGACTGTCAAATGTGCTCTGATAATGTCTCTCAGCTATGGCCTCAACGAGGGCAAACTGATTTAGGAATCAGGACATATTCAGGACAAGGAGACCAGTGAAGCACTGGGAATGTAAACAGACATGCCCAGGCAACACGCAGGCACGCGCGCACTCACGCATGCACAGTCAGACTCTGACTCGGATTCAGTTCATCAAAACCTCAGTGGGGGTTGGGGGGCTTCACAGGTGACAATACTTCAGCGGAAAGATATATTCTGGACATACACTCTGTGTAGACAATTTCTAGATCATCACAAAAAAAAAGTTGTTAGATGAAACTGGGAACAAATAAGACATTACATAATAGTAGCTGTCTGGTTTTTAATTAAATTAAGTGTCAGAAAAGTACAGAATGTGTTCGATACTTATTACATGATGTCTTGTGAAATGCAACTAATTTGCTGAGCATCTCTGCTGTTGCAAAGCGTTGGCCTCACTCTGTCCCTGGTCATCAATCCGGACCAGCCACTTCGCTCCGCACTTGAGCTATGTGGACTCAGCCGGCGGGGTGGAGGGACTACACGAGGCCGTCGCAGAACACTTTGTCCAATTACAATCAGAGAAACAAGGTCAGGGCAGCGGGGATGGAATCCCAGCAGGAGAAATTGTGTCAAAGTGGTCCAGGGGTTTAAACGGAACAGCGAGACGCCCCGGGCACGTCCCCACCGCACTTATCACAACAGCCTCGCCGAGGAGATAAGACGACTCCTCAATGACAAACCTACCAAGGGAGTACAAAGAGTGCAAGGAGAAGAGGAACAGTGAGGGACTCCAGAGGGGGGGGGGGGGGGGGTAGTTTGGGTTCTCCCCTGTCTTTAAGTCTGTTGGCTGTAATCGTAGACAAAGTCATAGGTGCTCGGCTCCTTCGGAACCGGGGGAGGGGCGTCCGGAATCTGGATACTCTCGAGGTCCAGAAGGCGAAGCTTCATCTCCATGGAAATGAGGGTTTCCATGTCAGATTTGGTGAGCTCGCTAGTCATCTCTTTACCCAGTAGGGCATTTAGGCCATCAGTCCAAATGCAGTACTGTAGGAACAAGATTTCATAAATGGGTGCCTTTAAAATATACAAAACAAGATACAAAGATAACTCTCATTACATGTATAAATCTAGTATAAATCTAATGCGGGGGCCAGTTACAATACTCAATTATCTGGCCAAGGGAGCTGTCCCTGTGCCGAAGAATGTGCGTCTCACCTGTTATTATTATGGAAGTCAATAAAAAAGCATAGAGTCTGCAAACTAAATATTACTCCTTGAAAACATTTAATGTTTTACTACCTAGCAAGTGATGTTTCTTGTTGACTTCACCATTCTTTTGTTATTCAGCATTAAGTAGCATCTGTATTTATACACATGCCCACTCCCTCCTCTCTCTCTCTCCCTCACACGCGCACACTCTCTCTCACACACGCACACGCATGCACACACACACACACACACACACACACACACACACACACACCTCTCACCTCATGTTTGTCTGGTGCCACAAAGTTCAGGCTGGCCTCTGACTCATAGAGGACAGAGAACGCCAGCTCCTGCACCTCCTGAAACGCAATGAAACACTTGCATCAGCCCCTGGCTTGCACTGCACCCATCCAACAACAGCAAGTGCTCCCAATGCATCCGTCACCCCCCTGGTTTCCATTTGCACATCTCTCCTTGAGTTGACGCCACGCGCCAGATGGTCTATCTGTCACAATCTCACCTGTCCCCTGCCAGCTCCCCCGCTGGGAGAGTGGGGCAAGATGTTACAAAAACAAGGACATTGCAGTGTGGCTGGCACTCCAGAGTAACCAGTCATATCAGCTCCTGACTCGCGGAAATGTTTACGCTTTCTGTTTGGTTTGCCAAATGGGATTGTTACAGATTTAAGGAAGAGAAGTCATGGTAGGAGCCCTAGCACAAAGTGTTGGCGTCCTCTACTGTGGACGGCCTCAGTGTTGATTAGGACCAGGGTTTGAGACTAAGTCTGGCCAGAGGTCAATTCCCAAACCTAACCCCCCACTTCCCTTCCCACCCCACCCCCCCATTCCCCCTTATTTCCTCGCGGTCCTGTTAAAAAGCCCAAACATATAACTTCAAAAAACAACAATCACGAGCTGTATGTGAGATTTCCACCCGGATTCTGGGGCATCACTCATGACTGGGCCGCTATATCATTACGGCTAGGCGAGCTAATCTGGCTAATGATTTAAGCGCCTGCCGCTCGCTTGCTAGTGAGCCGTGATACCCAGCTGAGGCTCTCTCTCTCTCTGCCTCCGTTTGGGGTGTGAGCTCTGAGTCATGCACTCAGCTTGGGCCCATGGCTCCGGTCGAGTGAGTTGCCGCGAGGAGAAGCTGCAACCTAACCGGCTCCTCTCCCCATCAGAGGTCACCGTGAGGACACCTCCGCAGCACGCTTATGGCACAGGATTCCTGTTTGTTTATTATTTATGTGGGTCGTCAAGTCAAGTTACTTCAATGATATAGCACATTCAATTTATTTATTTATTACATTCTTGTTTGTGATGTATTTATACAGTGAAGCAGGATGTAGCAGGCAATGGTGTTCTGTAGTAGCCTACACACGCAAGCAAAGAACAAACTGATGCAAATGGGTTTGGATTGTACTTGGTGGATGCCAATGGGAAACCAAATGGATAAAAGAGTAAAGTCTGCAACACCATGAGCTCCTGATAGAAAATGTAATGTTGTAACGTTTTGGGCGTTAGCCCTTCCTCACAAGAAACAGTGAAACACACCCAAATATATACACAGTTATGGGATCACATGATCCCCCTAATTAGAAGTGTTAACAATACAGTACAATAATCGAAAAATCAGTGTGTACTACAGTACTTAGATACTTTAGTACTTTAGTACTTAGTACCTACATCCACTCCAGATACTCATCGGCTCATTGGAAACATGTACATCTTACAGAACATGGGCAAGTATTGCACATAGAAAACACATTGCACATAAATAATTGCTGATCTTAAACATACATTATCATATTGCACCCCTAACACCGGCCTGTTGTGCAAAAACCAAATGCACTAAGCCACAAATGCACATACAGAATGTTCCAGCAATAAATGAGCGAAAGCTTGTGGTAAAAAAAGAAAAAAAATGATGGCTCACCTTGTTTTGCTTGAGTGCTCCTTTTTCCTTCATGTGCGGACAATCCTTGCCCGTGAGCACAGCCTTGATATCGGAAATGTTCACTGCACATAGAACCGGACAGGATCAAAGAACACAAATGTTACATTTAATAAACGAGAACAGGGACAGTGATTAATGGTCTGATTATTAATGCGACTTCTCGAACCAGTCATTATTTGTCGAGCAGCCAGGTGCATGGTGTTCACATAGCCGATTATACAAACTGGGCTCATTCTCTGCAGGACATGCGTTATTGGCACTATTGTCAAACCTTGATTAATGAAGGACTTTTCACTGCCAAAGCCGATGGGCGCAAAAAAAAAAACGCTTTTAGCAACCAAATTGCCAGATTAAATTCAATATCAATCATTGTTTCCGCTCCCCCCCTGTTCCAAGGTTGATATGTGGAATTGGCAGAGAGGTGCTTACATTTCTCCTGCAGGGAGTCGTGGGGCACTTGTCCCTGTGTGTTCTCGTCCACATCGCCGTAGTGGAGAACCTTGTGGTTGGGAGACAGGCGACAGTACCAGAATTTGTCTGCAGAAAAAGAGAGTAGTGAGTTATGTACTGCTTCTCCAATGTTTTGTTTTCATTTGTGTGTGTGTGTGTGTGTGTGTGTGTGTGTGTGTGTGTGTGTGTGTGTGTGTGTGTGTGTGTGTGTGTGTGTGTGTGTGTGTGTGTGTGTGTGTGTGTGTGTGTGTGTGTGTGTGTGTGTGCGCGTGTGCGTGTGTGTGCGTGTGTGTGTAAGATTCCTCCCTCATAGCAATATTCATAGCAGTAATACAGTGTGTCATCAAATCTGACTCATCATGGCAAAAGCTCAAAAAAGGGGTCAGGTGGTTTCCCAGCTGCCATTCTGTCCCTGTATCTTCCGAATCGGTTGATAAGACTAGCTGGCCTCCATCATACACATGATGCTGCCATCCACCATCGTCATAAATTAATGAAATCTATGAAAACATATTCGCCTCAGCTAGCTGATTAGACCTCCGTCCAGTTACATTAGAGGATTCCATGTGATTTACGCATTTTGGTGAATGGAAAAAGTACTCTGTGTACACTCACATATCCTACACAGAGCATAGGCTATCTGAAAAATGCTCATGTAAACAGAAATTTCCACTCTCATCCGGGGGCTATGATATTCGCTGCTATGACTATGAATGATACAAATTTAATTTATGGTGGTAGGGTGACGGCAGGTCTAAATACCTAATCCTGCATTGTCCTACATACAGAAAGCTGAAAAAAATAGCACAACAAAAACAAATGTCGCCTCCCTCTGCGGCCCACAAAGAGGGGTTAAGCGTTAGTGTCATGGCTATTACTATTACTTGGCTGTAGAAACAGATTCTCCCCCCCAGGTCACTACCTATAATCCACCATCTTCATTGCCTTGATTTTGCCTTTGAATACAACTTCTATTTCACCATCTGTAACGTTACTAGCATATGCAAAGTTATTAGGATCTGTGACTATCCCCATGTGCCTGAACTCAAATGTATTTTTACGGTCGGTTCAGAAATACAATCTCACCGCATCTACTCATCTCAGCCGTAACCCTATAAGCCTTGATCATTCTGTGCTTCTTTCAGTCTTGGGATTAGTGTTTGTTGTTAGGAGGCTTAGGAGGCATAGTAGGGCATGAGATGCCATAGTTAGGGCCACACTGGGGGAGTACTCTGAGTGAGTGGGCATCCTACCCTGTCTCCTCCTCGCGCTGATCTTGCGGAAACAGGTGCCCTCGCACAGACGGTGCAGCCGCTGCTGCTTGATCAGCTCCGTCACCTCTGGCTGGATCCTCTCCCGCAGCTCCCTGTGATAACAAACACACAAACACACACACACACACTATTGAAACTAGTGGCTTTAGTGGACTGTATCTAGGTGAGGTCTGTGTGTAGCAGTGTCGCTTTGGCGTGTCGGTAAGAACACTTCTTGAGACTGGAATGCAGTTAGCTGTTTTAATGCAAATATTCAGGCAGCACAGTAATACACAGGGGTCAGATGAGGCACCACTGGTATAAAGCTGAGGAACTTCCCACACGTTGTGGTTTTATCTTCTTAATTATTTAAGGTGAATTATTATAGAAATTGTGGTCTAAAAGGAAAGACAGAAATAATAACTTGGTTGGCATAAATTACACCAATCACTTACTTTACACAAATACACATACATATGAAACCTATGAAACGTCTCTGAGTAATGTATTAAATATTTCAAGTTCTTGGATCAATATGTTACCAAACACGTATACAGGATGAAATGCACATTGCTAGGCGTTCACTTAAGGTGCTAATGGGCAGCAATCACGTGCACAAAGAATGCTTCACGGAGATAACAGCAATCACGTTAACATACGAATCTGGATGCTATCTGCTATACAACTTGAACACATTTGGATGCTAACTGTTAACGTTAGACTTCAAACACAATTGAATTAAGCAGACATAGGCATAATTGCCATTTACATATGGCTAAGAGCTAACCAAAAAGATTGTATGACAAACGAACTTTCTATAGTAAGGAATGCTTTCTAATGAACAAAGGAATCAACTTACAGTTCGTCATGGACGCACAATCTCTACTTAGACTAAACGGTAAGTAAATTATAATGTTAGAAACTGTTAAGCTAGTTACTACACGGATGTAACAATCAGGAACAACGTCGGAGATCTTCTACTTGCTGAATCACCCGCGAACTGTCTGTAGCCTACAACTTGCATGTCATGCGCGTGCGCAAGTGCAGGGCTTTCAGTCTCTATCAGTGGCCTTCTTAACATAGCCGCCCCCACATTTGGTAACAAATGTGATCTTCTAGAAAGGCCACGAATCCTCACTCCAGTCACTGTCCGCCGCCATCGTCGTCCGGGATCTCAGGTAGAACGATGAGAGGGACAATGGGTCTGGTGTACACTTTATCCTTGATCTGTATCTTCGCTGACCTAACATGGTTGTCAGGGCCTGGATACACCTCTACCACCTTCCCAATTTGCCAGAGCGAACGTGGTATCTGTGGGTCCACCATCATGACTACAGAGCCCACTGTGAGGTCAGGAGCTGGAGACGTCCATTTCCCTCTCCTCTGCAGGCCAGGTAAGTAGTTCTTCACGAAAGCAGTCCAGAATCTATCTGCTAGGACTTGAGAGTGCCTCCACCTCCGACGTCCAAGAAGCTCTGATTGTGGATAAACCACCTGAGGCAGTGCGCTGTCAGGCCGCCCCAGTAGCAAGCAATTGGGTGTCACCGGATCTAAGTCAGCTATGTTTGCAGAAACATAGCCTAGTGGTTTGGAGTTGAGTATTGACTCAATCTCAATGAGGACGGTTCGGAGCACCTCTTCACTCACAGTCTGGGAGCCAACGGTGGTGTATAAGGCTGTCTTAACCGAGCGAATTTCACGCTCCCATGCACCACCAAAGTGGGGAGCAGCAGGTGGATTATAGTGGAATGAAATTTGTTGCGCGGCAAGATGTTGCTGGACATCAGGGCTTATGTTGGAGAAGGCTTCCTTCAACTCGTTCTCTCCTCCTCGGAAGTTGGTTCCTTGGTCCGAGTATAGCCCGGCTGGCTTGCCCCGCCGGGCTATGAACCTCCGTAGAGCCATCAGGAAGGAGTCAAGGTCAATTGAGGTTAACACATCTATATGTACCGCTCTGGTGGTGAGGCACTTAAAAAGTATCCCCCATCTTTTCTCTGTTCTTCGCCCCAGTTTTACCACGAGCGGACCGAAGCAGTCGATGCCACAGGAGTAGAAAGCAGGCTTGAACAACCTGAGCCGAGCTGGTGGCAGGTCGGCCATCTTCTGGACAGCTGGCTTCGATCTCCATCGACAACACTCCAGACACTTTCGTTGGTGGCTCTTCACTGCCTCACGGCCTCTCAAGATCCACACTCTGCGCCTCAATTCAGCGAATACTCGCTCAGGTCCAGGATGGCAAAGTTTTGAGTCATACTCCTGAATGAGCAACTTAGTAGAAGGGTGGCCTGGATCAAGCACAATGGGGTGAACTGTTTCTGGATCCAGTCCCTCCACTCTGCGGAGTCGCCCTCCTACTCTGATGACCAAATGGGTTGAGTCAAACTCAGGTGACAGGCAAAGAAGACGGCTACTGGATGCTACAGGTTTACCTGCCTTGAGAATCTCGTAGTCACTGGCAAAACTGTGTTGCTGTGTCTTCTGGAATGCCAGCATTTCTGCAGCTTGATACATACTGGCCGCAATTGGTCCAGACAGGCCGGCCGCCCCGTGAAGCTCTTGCGCTAGCGATTCCACAAGGTCTTTCCAGGTCTTAAATGTAGGCCCGTCTGTTCCTGTTGCGTCAGAAGTGTGCAGCCCACAGAAGGTAGAACGCTTGAACTCTGTGGCATCCTCTACCACTGAGTCATTAGATGGAGAAAGAATCGGCCACTTGTCAGGTGGTAACTTCAGGAAGTCTGGTCCTTCACTCCATCTGTGGGGTTGAACTAACTCTTGCAGGGTTTTGCCCCTAGTGAGGTCATCGGCCGGATTCAGGGATGACTCAATGTATCGCCAGGCTTTGAGGTCAGTAAGCTCTTGTATTTCCGCCACTCTGGTGCCGACGAAAACTTTGAAGCGGCATGACTCCGAGTGGAGCCACGTCAGGACCGTTGTTGAATCGCTCCAAAGGACAAGGTGGCGGATGTCAAAGGTGAGCTCACTTTTCAACAGCTTTGCCAACTGTGCCCCGGTCACTGCGGCACACAGCTCCAGCCTGGGAATTGAAGTCTGTTTCCTAGGTGCGACTCGTGAGCGAGCAAGGAGAAAGGCAACATGAATCGTGCCTCTGGAATCTTCAGACCTAAGGTAGGTGACGGCCCCGTAGGCCTTCTCGGACGCATCACAGAATATGTGAATGTCTCTCTGGGTGTCTGGATGATCCATGTCTGCTGGTGTGTAACATCTCGGTAGCTGCACATGAGGTAGGTGTTCAAGCTCGCATTCCCAACTTTGCCAAGCTGTCAGCAGGTCTTCAGGGAGATTTGGATCATCCCAATCCCTTTGCTGGTCCCATAGCCGCTGAACCAGTATCTTCGCCCGTGTAGTATAGGGAAGTATGAACCCAAGTGGGTCATACTGGCTGGCTAACACACGGTAGATGTTGCGCATGGTGGTCTGATCGTAGGTTACTGTTCTGTGCTTGTAGCTGAAGGTATCGGCACCACAATGCCAGATTAGGCCTAGCGTTGACTCAGGTGCTTCGCCCTTGTCATGTGCCAGCCATAGTTCCAGCTTGTCGGACCTGGCCTCAGCAGGTAGGTGGTTTATGACCTCAGGCTGGTTACTGGCCCACTGTCGGACTTCGAATCCTCCAGAGGCAAGGAGGCTTCTGAGATTGTCAATCAGTTGCTTTGCTTCTCTGGCAGACGGCAGGCTCTGCAAACAGTTGTCGACATAAAAGCACCTCTCTATGGAGAACCGCTCCATGCTGTTGGGACCGCTGTGGTTGAAGACATGCTGCTGTAGCGCATAGGTAGCACAACACGGGCTACAGGTGGTCCCGAATGGCAGCACTTGCCACTCGTAGACCTCAGGTGTCTCTTCTCTCTGCATGTGGCGCCAGATGAAACGCAGAAGGGGCTTATCTTCAGGCAGTAACAGCACTTGGTGAAACATACCTTTGATATCACCACTTATGCCAACACTGTGCTCTCGGAACCGCAGAAGGACTCCGAGTAAGGAAGGGCTCAAAGTAGGGCCAGGCAGCAGAGAATCATTCAGACTCACACCTCTGTATTGAAAGGAGCAGTCAAACACAATGCGATTTTTCCCGTTATGCTGCACCATGTGGTGCGGGATGTACCATTTCTCACCACCAGATGGAGCATCATGTACAGGTAACCTCGCAACAGTACCGGCTGCTTCCAATTTCTTTATTTCTCCTTCATAGGAGGCTGCACTATCCATGTCTCTCAATAGGCGTTTCTCTAGGCCTCTGAGCCTTGGCATCACAGCCTCCATTGGAGCTTGAAGGGTAGGAGAATTCTTTCGCCGAAGCAGAGGGGTAGCATATCTTAGCACGCCATTAACCTCTACTCTGGTGGTCTTGGAATCGAGGAGATCAATGGCCTGTTGGTCTTCTCGAGAGCGTGTCACCTGCTTCTCACCTCTAGCCGGCAAAACATCGAGCTGCCAAAGCTTTTCCACATTCCTCCGCAACTCTACTTCTAGTGGGCTGAGCGATGTAAACAAGCACTGCTGGGATGACAATTTTAGCTCTGTGAGCCTAGCTGGACCTTGAAGCGTCCAACCGAGCCTGGTCTTGATTGCTGCAGGGCCACCTGGAGGTCCAAGACAAACAGGCTCGATGGGATTGATCAGGTGAGGATTGTCGGCTCCTATCAGCAGCAAAGGGTTCACTCGGTCGAATGGCTGGAGAGGGATGTCACGGAGGTGCTTGAACTTCGACCTGAGGCTGGTCACAGGGTAGGTCTGATCAGCAAGGCTGAGGCGCTTTGATGTGAAGGCATCACCAATCACAAAGGCCTTGTTCGGCTGAGTAATGGGTGAGACTCGGAAGGTAACAGACATGCCGTCCAGTGTCTGCACATCCTGGCGAATGGTCCGCAGGGTCAACGTTTCTGGAGGTCCTTGTAGCCCTAGCTGCTGTGCTGCGGCAGGCAGGAGCATAGTACGTTCTGAACCATCGTCAAGCACTGCGTAGGTTTCAAGTGTCTTGTTCTCATGACGGAGAAGGACTCTAACTACTTTCAGGAGGACACGACTAAACTCCACTGGTCGGTCCAGGTAAAGGATCTCTGTGGCAGAGCTAACAAGACATGATTCTTCCTTTGCAGGTTTGACATTGACCTCGTGCAGTATCTGGAGATGTTTACCTTGACACTTATTACAGGGTTTCTTAAGGGTACACTCTGCTGCAGTGTGCCCTCTTCCACATCGCCAGCAGCGTCGATTGGTCTTAATCCACTCTATGATCTGATTTTTATCAAATGACTTGAATGTCTCACACTGGCTTAAGAAGTGCTCCTTGCTGTCACAATATGGGCAGTAGGCTTGCGGTTTCTTGTTGCCTGTGCGGTCAGGTTTCTTCACTACTGGCACTGCCTCCTCAGCGCCGTGGAGTACTGTGGCCGGACGGGAGAGTTTGGAGTCACGCTTGGGATCTGCCTTCCGCTTACCATCTGTTTTGGCTGGCTCTTTCAAGATAGCTTGACCTTCACTGTCTTGACACCATGCCTCATATTCTAGCCATTCTGAAAAGTCTGTGAGGTTGTACCCGGTACCAGGTAGGCGGCACATACATCTGCGGAATTCTGAGCGTAGATCTGAGGGGAGTTTACTTAACAAACGTTCCACGTGGGACCCACACTCAAGCTCCACTGCGCCTTCATGACCCAGCGTCTGCAACATTCCCACTAAGGCACGCACTTGTAAGGAAAACTTCTGGAAGGCCTGTGAGTCTCCCTGTCGGATATCTGGAGCACTCATCACAGTGGCAATTTTCTTTAGGGCCAGCTTCTGAGGTCGTCCAAACTTATCTGTCAAAGCAGCCATGGTATCTGCATAGGGTGTAGGTGAGTTCAAATAGGCATCTGCAATTAGACGAGCCTCCTCTAACTTGAGATGATCCAGAAGAACCTGATATCGGAACAGGTCTGTGGCATCAGGAGGTAGGAGGTTGTCCAATGCAATCTTAAGGCGGGTAAACTCACTAGGATCTCTTTTTGAGAAGTCAGGAATGGTTGGAATAGGTCCTCGGTAGGTTCTCTCTCTTAGGAATGCTAGTGGCTGCTGGACATAGCCATCGTGAACAGATGTGGTTGGCCCATAGTGCGAATAAGGATTCAGTGGCGTGCGTGTTGAAGTGAGGTTGGTTGATCGGCGTGAGTCTGAAGGTCTTGGTGGGTTCATGTTAGATGCAGACTGGTATGGAAACCCATCGGCATAAAGATGGCTGTTGGAGGCAGGCATATGGTACCGTTGCCTATAATCATGTGATGAAGGTAAGTGATCCTCATAGAGCTGTCGACTTGATAGTGGAGGAGGTGCCTGTGTGTTCTTAGGCAATGCTGACCTTGTTTGATCTTTGATCACTTGTAGCTCACTCATCATCCTGTTGATGGAGTCCATAATGAACTGCTCTCTCTTATTCACTGGAGTCGGGTCAACAGGATCATGGTGGTCTCTTTGTGCAGCATCTGGACTTACATCCCGTTGCTGATAAGGCTGTGAGTGGTGCTCTGATTGAGGCCTGGACGCAGGTGTGCTTTCTGCCTGAGGAGCTGGTTTAGAGCTGGGCTGAGAAGGATGAGGCAGGTTAGGCTTTGATGTTAAAGCGTTGGCAGAGGTGCACAGTAAAATTCCAAGAGTTAAAATTACAGTGTAAACGGTTATTGACTCTAATTGAGTTAAACCTATTCTGGTTGGAGTAAAATGTATTCTAGCACCTTTGTTAAAAAACAGAGTTAAAATGAAGAGAGTTAATGGCGCTCCGCCCCATTTTCTGGACATTTGAACGCCATTTTAGAAGAAAAAATATTTGGATCAAACATTTCTGATGATTTGTTTCCAAAGTCATCCTATGGTATCTTAAGATTTGAGACGTTTTTTTTATTTTTGTTTTTACTGACAATTTTCTCAAACTGACTGTCAAACTGGAACATGCCCTCTGGCATCTCACTTCAGAGAAGAACGACCGTTAGCCACAGTATGTACAGTAGCACTATGCAGCGAAATCGGAGGAGCCAGTCTGAGCAGAAGACGTTAGCTGCTACTGGAAGAATCCCCCTGAATGCTGCTGTGCTGAAGGTTAGTAAATGTTAATCTAAAATACACTTACTAGAGACAATTATTTGACATGTTCCGTATAGTAGTATACATCGAAAATGATACACGATAAGCGGATTGCGAAAGCATAGTGTAACTTAACCTCAATGGTCAAGATATCATGATAAAATGTGTTGACCTCCAGGGGCTAGCATGCTAACGGATGGGGAAGCCTCAGTAACGTTAGCTGCTAGACCTAGCTAATTCTTACTTCACTGTTGGACAATGTTGTATGTATTTTATTTGTATCACGTTAATGTTTACTTGACCAAATATGATACCAGTATGTAAGCGTGTTTAATGGCCAATATTTGACTTGTTTAGCCTGTCAGACAATATATGAATAACGTTAGCTATTTAAAGCGTTTTAGCTTTTATTGTTGGGTTAGCATGCTATTTAGCTAACATTAACGGTCATTAATAGCTATCAAATTAGCAAGTTGGTGCTCTACCATAAAGCATTTTTCACATAGATCATGCATCCATAGGCAATGAATTTGGTCTTAATGTGTTGGTTACAAAACGTAATTTCAAAATTTGCTATGAACTAATGAATTAAATTCAGCTATCAACACAAGGTCCTTGATAGCCAACTAAGTTGATGATGAACTTAGTTAGCTATCAAGGACCTGTGTTGATAGCTGAATTCATTGATAGCTAGTATGGAATACACGTGGCCAGTGCAAAGTGCCAACACGTTAGCTTTATCATTAAATAGTTAAGTTAATATCACTGAGATGGTTGTTACTTGCTTTGTTTGAAGACGTATTTAAAAGAGGTGTTGATTATGCCCACAAATGTTTTATTTCATGTTTTCACAGGATGTCGGTGAAGGTTAAATACAAGGCAGACCAGAAATACTGTACATTAACATTGTGGAATCTGATGCCACTTTAAATCAAGGTACTGATTTATTAAAATGGTTGCATTGTTTTAGTCTGTGGTTTGTTGTTGTTGTTGTTGTTGTTGTGTGTTTTAAATGTTCAGTTTTTATTTTAGTGTTCATCAAATTTGGTACTGAAGTCAAACACCAAGCTGGGTTAAAAGTGTATGATGAGTCTGGTACAGAGATTGACAGTGATGTGTTCGAAGATTTGGTGAAGAATCCAAATTGTGGTGTATTAAAGCTGAAGCCTGCAGAAGAAAATGGTGAGTTTTATGATGGAATGTAGTCATGTAATGGAGCAGATCATTGATAAAGGTCTGTTAGTGTACCAGCTTTGTGAATATATCACAACAACTTTTTTAAAAATGGAATGTCATGCTGTGGAGGTTGTGATGTTGATTTTGTCGTCTTTAAGCCTCTCCAGTCAGCCATCAAAGATTACATGACATACTGCCATCACATGTTCTGGACATGGTTATAATACTGATTTATTCTGACCTCTGTTTTGCAGCAGATGTTTCTTTTGTGTCATGGGATTCAGATGACACCATTGTCTTGTCTCCAAATAAGCACCAAAGAGATGATGATGCAGACCGAGTAAGTGGCTTATTTCAAGAAATTATCCAGGCAGCTGAAACACCCCTCTCAGGGACTGATGATTTAGATGGTATGTAGTTATTGGCATGTAGTGATTGTATGGTATGTAGATATTAGAAGAACCTAATGTCTGATCTTTCATTTGTCCTACAATGTAAAAATCCTCTTAATTAGAGGGAAAAGTGTGTGCAAACTGTTGACTGGTACTATACCGTAAGCAAAACTAATAACACATTTTTTTGTTTGCCAATTTTCTGTTTGGTTTGGACAGCGACCTTTCTGCACAAGGCTGTAAAAAAGCAGGAAAGATGTCTACCTCTCAAGCAATGGGGAATCTTGTCGTATTTAGAAAGGTTTGTAGTCACATTTTGCTTAAGTGTATGTGCGTATGCGTGTGTGTGTGCGTGTGTGTGTGTGTGCATGTGTGCGTGTGTGTGTGTGTGTGCGCGTGTGTGTGATTTGCATGTTGCTCAGTAAAATCAGTTGAAATTGCTTGTTTTTCATACAGATGGGGAACAGCATCCAACAACATCTAGATTCAATCGTCCAGACCCGTCAACCATATCTTCTTGTCGTTGGTACTTCCAAAAGTGCGATCCATGGACTTTTCATCATTGTCGAAAAGATTGCCATTCCATGCAAGGAAACTTCGCTGGGGCATTTGACGAGTTGTTCAAAGCTTATTTTATTTTTGCCACCGAATAATGTGAGTCTTTGCGCAACATGTACACATTAATTCAAACTATAATCTACAACATTGATGTTGGACAAATCAGAGAGGTGTGTGTGTGTGTGTGTGTGTGTGTGTGTGTGTGTGTGTGTGTGTGTGTGTGTGTGTGTGTGTGTGTGTGTGTGTGTGTGTGTGTGTGTGTGTGTGTGTGTGTGTGTGGAGAGAGAGAAAAAGAGTGTATCTGTGTGTGGGTGAGTTGATCACTTGACTGATATTAAACAATTAATGAAGCAACTAAATTTACTTGACTAAATAACATTCCTGGCACGAGAAATTGTCTGTATTGCTGAGTCGGATTGAGTTTTGAACATGTGTTGGTATTAAGATGCATGTGTGCTTACATGTTTAATTTTTTGCATGTTAAAGAAATGTATGTTTCAACAGACCATTGTCCATTTATTTCCAAAACATGTAACATTGAAAACAAACAGTTTTTATATTGCTGTTTAACTGTGTTTTTTTCAATAAATGTTTTCTATTAACAATGCCTAGTCAGTTTTTTTCTAATGTTTAGTGCCGTTTGTTATGGTAACCAGTACCAAGTGCAAAATAAAGTACTGATAAATGAACACTATTAGGAGTAAGTTTAAATTTACACTGCAAAGAGTTGTTTTGCCCTAAAGTTTATTAACACTATTAAGAGTAATATGAAATTTACACTGCAAAGAGTTGTTTTGCCCCTAGAGTTAATTTCCATTAACTTCCTATAGTGTTAAACAGAGTACATTTTTTACTCTCTAGGGAGTCAATTTAACTCTGAAAATCTTACTCTGGGAGCAGAGTTGAAATGACACTGTGTGGAGTGGGACCATATGTTATCTGAGGCAGAGTTAAAATCAACTCTTTAAGAGTTAATCTAACTCTTTCGATTTTACTGTGTGAAGGGCAGATGGCGAAAGGATGGGATGGCATCAGGATAAGGACTTGGTGCTGACTGCTCGTAAGATGACATCCCATAAGGTCTACTATGCTGCGGTGCTTCTGGCCCTTGAGTCTCATAGCCGTCTCGATGTCTAAGAAGAGGCCAAGAAGGCCTATGATCCCTCTCTGGTGCTCCAGCTGCCTGTTGGTCCTCAATGGCATTCCACTCATCAATCACCACGTCATCACCCTGACTAATAGGGCTGGTAGAGCGAGATGAATATGGTGTTATCCTCCTGGCTTCATCCACTGTCCTCTGTTGTCTATCTTCTCGCCCCTGTGCATACTGTGCTGCATTACTTCCTTCTGATTGCACTATTCGCCGCCGGCCAGCAAGCTGGACATCATAATCTCTTAAAAAGGCAGGCTGACGAGACTGGCGCTTAGGGCGCACGGGGGGTAATAGAAGGTTACTAGGTGGATGATGATACATTCTGAAAGTAAAGGAAAGGAATCCAAAGTAGCACTACTAATCCGGCTCGAAGGACCAATATTGAAACTAGTGGCTTTAGTGGACTGTATCTAGGTGAGGTCTGTGTGTAGCAGTGTCGCTTTGGCGTGTCGGTAAGAACACTTCTTGAGACTGGAATGCAGTTAGCTGTTTTAATGCAAATATTCAGGCAGCACAGTAATACACAGGGGTCAGATGAGGCACCACTGGTATAAAGCTGAGGAACTTCCCACACGTTGTGGTTTTATCTTCTTAATTATTTAAGGTGAATTATTATAGAAATTGTGGTCTAAAAGGAAAGACAGAAATAATAACTTGGTTGGCATAAATTACACCAATCACTTACTTTACACAAATACACATACATATGAAACCTATGAAACGTCTCTGAGTAATGTATTAAATATTTCAAGTTCTTGGATCAATATGTTACCAAACACGTATACAGGATGAAATGCACATTGCTAGGCGTTCACTTAAGGTGCTAATGGGCAGCAATCACGTGCACAAAGAATGCTTCACGGAGATAACAGCAATCACGTTAACATACGAATCTGGATGCTATCTGCTATACAACTTGAACACATTTGGATGCTAACTGTTAACGTTAGACTTCAAACACAATTGAATTAAGCAGACATAGGCATAATTGCCATTTACATATGGCTAAGAGCTAACCAAAAAGATTGTATGACAAACGAACTTTCTATAGTAAGGAATGCTTTCTAATGAACAAAGGAATCAACTTACAGTTCGTCATGGACGCACAATCTCTACTTAGACTAAACGGTAAGTAAATTATAATGTTAGAAACTGTTAAGCTAGTTACTACACGGATGTAACAATCAGGAACAACGTCGGAGATCTTCTACTTGCTGAATCACCCGCGAACTGTCTGTAGCCTACAACTTGCATGTCATGCGCGTGCGCAAGTGCAGGGCTTTCAGTCTCTATCAGTGGCCTTCTTAACACACACACACACACACACACACACACACACACACACATGCACAGACACATACAGTACATGGATCACATCTACTGTCGCAAACTGTCACGCAGTTTGGGCCTTCACTGCCCTCGCGTAGACCATCTAGAGGTCTGATTGTGTAACATGAGGTAGCAAGCTGACGATGAGCAAAATTGGATGGGGGATAATGATAGCAATCATACTAAAAGGGAAAGTTGGCAATGGCTGTTGTTCTTAATGATGTTTCCACTATAGAAGGCAAATGAAAGAGGTGAAATGAAACTGGGAGCAGCAGACACCACTTCTCCTCACTGCTATGAGGAACAGTGTGTTGTGCCCTTTCACTTTACACTAAGGGGACCCTATTAAGGGAATGAATGGAAACGTGTTATGATTAAAAAGCCTATACCGGAAAATGCAATGAATCGTCAATCAATAGGCCTACACCCCGGCACAGAATAGCACTACTATTGAATAGTAACGAAAAATAGAATTCAAGGCTAGATTAATAGGAAAGGTCACATTTGATTGAGATTAATATGGGCAGAAAATTAGGCAGTAAAAAACTATCCTGGCAACATTCATACTGTACGTGGCTCCCTTTCAATCTGCTCCATGATGATCTGCTGCCCATTAGATCTGTCAGACTGGAGATGTATCTATACATCACACTTACAGGAGGCGCAAACAGACAGGAATTGTAAATTGGAGCTCATGGAGATTTGACAAGATGTTCAATGAACACTCAGGGACACGTTCCCACTGGAGCCATAAGTGAGGGTGGATTGTTTTGAGATAAATAGGCTACACATATCACGCACAGGATATTATGAACACCATATGCACACACATGGGTCCTTTTCAGAACAAACCCTGTTACCGCTGCAGGCAGAGATATGGACCATGTATAAAAACTCAAGCCAAAGCAAAATCAACCTGTTAGTGCAAAAATATTAATATTTGAGAGTCGATAAAGTTAGTGATGTGAATACAGTGTCCACGGCTCAGGGAATGAAAAGTTAACACGTTTATAAGATATTCTTAGCACATAGAGGCAGATGTGCCAAGACAGTCCAAGTACAGACTTTTTCTGTCCACAGAAAGTTGTGGCTTGCCATTTTATTTAGAAGTGTACTAAACTAATATTTCATCTGGTTAATCACTGCCCGTCAACACCTTCCAACGTAATTTGCGGTGTGCACAACTGAACTGTAGGTTATCACAAGCATAGCTAAATGAAGTCAACCGATGACAACATTAAAACAAAACAAGTTTAGGGATCGTGAAAATAATACAATATATTGTATACCGTAATCTCCCGACTATTAGCCGCGGCTTATCGATTTTGCAAAATTTCTTCAGCAATGAGGTTAATACAGGGGGGCAGTTAATATGGTATTGATATGGTTTTGTTTCTTTTAACTTGCATAAAACACTGTCCTGCGGCTTATACACAATGCGGCTTACATGCGGGAAATTACTGAGATGCCAACAAACAGCAAGATAATGCAGGGAAGTCTTTCTTATCTACTTACAAAATATAATAGTAACTATTTGTGCAGCTATAGGCTATAAAAGTTGCTGCTGACATGATTCAAAGAGACAGAGCTGGTGCTATTGGTGTAATGGTTCTGTTTCTTAAAGCTGGCCCTATAGATAGGCTACACTTCAACGCAATCTGGAACATTGTGGAACATTTTCACTGTAAAACAGACACAAGCTGTTTTCAACAAATGCCGTGGCACCCTTCAATCACTCATATTTTTGCCCCACTTTCCCACTTTCCCCTAGCCTTCCCATATGCACCCCATGAGTAAGAAGAGCTTGCCTTACACCTGCCCAATTGTGTTTTTACTCATGTGTGGTCTGTTTGTACATACAATGTCATGTTTTAAGGTTTCTTGGTGTTTTGAGCCCCCAATGTTGTCTTCAAGGCAGTGCTGCCTGGAAGACACTAGGGTTAGGCATGGGTTAGGGTTAGGATTAGGTGCCTTTAAGTCGACGGTGGCAACACTGCCTGGAAGACGACGTTGGGGGCTCAAAACATCGTTTTCACCATACTAAGCTCAATCTTTTAAGATTGAACATTAGTCTGGGGAGGCTGCGCTTTGTTTCTACTGCATTTCGCGTCGCTTAAGTTTCGTTATCTTCACGTCACCGGCCAATAGCGTGCCAGGACTAGAGCATGGCCGTTTCTGATTGGAGCCAAAGGTTCTGGCAGTAAACAGAGGAGATAGATCTGCTGGTTTCCAGCCTGAGCTGCCGGGCGAAATTCAAATTCCCCGGATGTTCAGGCAGGGTTCACCCAGCCTACCATCGAGCTGTTTTAAGGCACAAATATAACATTAAACAGCATGAAACAATGTCTACTGTTTTAGGTTACCTTCACACTGGGTCTGTTTAATCCGGATCCGGACCAAACAATCTAGTGTGAATGCGTCCTTAGTACATCGGCTTCATAGCGTTGTGCTCTTTGGTTTGCTTACGTGAGTGGCCGGGACTGATGGTCATCTGAGTTGGTCCTCTCGGACTTCAGGGAGGGGCGATGACCACCCCCGAGGCGCTCTTCTGCGCTGGGCTGGACACTGGCGGCTTGCATGGTCTCTTCTCTCTTCACCATCAGCACCTGTGGAAAGGTAGTCAGATGCCTTACTGTTAAAGATACTCCCAGACAATCTGAGAGGACAACAGCTTCAGTTGTAAATTGTGAAACAGCAAATAAAAGGACTTTTGGATGAGACGGGGGCTTTACTTTCAGAGATGAAGACAATGTAATTATTTCTGTCAAAATAACTTTCTGTGTAATACTCTTTATTTCACAGAACAAACAGTGGTGACCCAGATCTCAGGAACTCCCAAACATTCGCTGGGGACGATGGGAATACCAGCGGAGAGAGAGAGGGAGACAGAGAGAGGTGGAGAGAGAGAGATGGAGAGAGAGAGTGAGAGAGAGAGAGAGCGAGAGAGAGAGACCGACCCAGTGGGTGCAGCCAGGGAGGTGCCTGTCTGGGCTACATTTCATGACCTTTGTCAGGCGAGTGGATTGAAAGGGATATTTGGGATTAAGCCACAGGCAGGCCCTGTCAGCCACTGCGATAATGCGCCAGCGCCGGTGGATAAACATGCTCAGGGGGGATGAGCCCGCTGACATTGTGGGGATGGGGGTGGGGGGCTGCCTGGAAGTCTCAGAGCAATCACTGTAATGGTCAATAAACAGGACGTAATCAAATACACAGCGCTGCTCTGACACGTAATATCACTTGTAACTTCTGTCTTCGAGTCAACGCAACAGAAAAGTACTGATGAAGGGAACATGTTTTAGGGTTTTTTTTTTCCTCTGGTAGTGCTTAACTGCTTTTCTAAAGTCAACTAGGGCATGATCTTTCTGTCTGTGTGTTCAGGACATGAATCTCATTTCACGGCTTTAATTAACAATAAGATGAACACAAGGTCGTGCTTTTAGTTTAATCACTTGTGAAGGGTGCATGTGCATTGTGCCGAGGTTGTTAATGAGAGCGAAGAAAAGGGCAAAGTCACGTTTTAAATGGCACGTGTCAATGGGAAAATAACCAGCACCTTCCCATAACCACACAATACTTCAAGAAATCGATTTCCTTCCTCTAATCTATACACTGTATGCAACTACAGATTATTCAATTTATCCCATCCACGTGTCCCTAACACTTCATCATCATTCAGACTTCACATCCCCTGAACATATGATGTTTTGTTGCCCTGCAATCTGTCCGCCACAGATTGCAGATTGTGAAAAAAAATAAGCCTTCTGGTGCCAGGCCTAGTCATAAATGTGCAGGGCAACATAACAGTCCTCCTGTGCTAGACACAGAGTGGGGCCATGTGGCGTTCAACAGGGAGCAAATGTGCAGTGTTTTTCTGCGCTGCACTCTCCCTACTGTGTGGGTCAGAGAGGTGGCCATGTTGAGGTGTGTGGTGTGAGTGTGTGTGTGTGTTTGTGTGTGTGTGTGTGTGTGCGTGTGTGCGGGGGTTTGTCAGGGGGACTGAGGTGTGTGGTGTGAGTGTGTGTGTGTGTGTGTGTGCGGGGGTTTGTCAGGGGAACTGAGGTGTGGTGTGTGTGTGTGTGCGCGGGGGGTTTGCAAAGGGGAGCTGAGGTGTGTGGTGTAAGTGTGTGTGTGGGGGTTTTACGAGGCGCTGAGGTGTGTGGGGTAAGGTGAGTGTGTGGGCGTTTGAGTTGCCATGCTCAGCTCATACTCAGCTCGGTCATGGCAAACCCAGCTTTAGAAGATAGCGCAGCATCTTTTATGGATGAATCCATCAAAATGAGAGTGAAACCATTCGTGGCATAGCAATAGAGTTATCAAGCAATACCCCCAGAAATAACACAGCTAGGTGTTTAAAGACCCCTCAGAGCATTCTGTGCAAAATAGGCTTTCATGAACAAGGATGAACTTTACACTTCAGATTTAAGGCCATTCACACTATCTTTCCAACAAATCCAGTGCATTTCAGGCATCATCCTTCCTGGTGAACCCATCTGACTTTCTTACCAAGTACCTGGGGATAGTCTCCCCACCCTCTAAGAATATGAAATGTCAAAGTAATTTACAATATGGCCTCTCAGAGAACACTATTTATTGTTGTTTAGACAAACAACACTTGTCTGTCCATTGATTAGCTGTTACATGCATTCCCATACTTGTCTGGTAAGAGATGATGCACTGTATAGAGAAATTCAAGTTTGTTCAAGTCAATCGATCAATACCGTGCCTAGCATCGCAGACAGAATCCCCGAGGAGTTTCCCAATATGTCTCTGACACAGTGGGAGTTGAGTAGGAGTATTTTTAGCTCGTCAGTGTTGCTACTTGCCTTCTATTTTCTTGTGCTGCATCAGTTAGGGCTCTTGTCAGTGTTGCCCTAGCAATTCTTTTAAATCCTGAATACAATGGAGGAATACAATTCACTCCCACATAATTGTACTATTAAAATGCTAAATGATGTGTAATTGGCTCACATAATATGGCTCACCTTATCTCAGTAAGAAGGGGAAAAGGGGCATCCTCATATGAAACCAAACTTCACTTCAGAATCTAAAGGTAAAGCCAAAGTTGACAAATATTAAAAACACCATCATTCCATTTACACACAATACTTTACCAAAGCCTGTGTACATCATTGTAATCATCTGACTGATAATATTTCAGTGAAAATTCTCAAATTACTTTAATCTATCAATATATTTCTACCATTTGTTTTGGTATACATAGGGTAGGACTGGAGATACAAAATATCTGCTACATCTGTCCATTACAATAATGCAAATATGGCACATCCATCATACAACAACAGACAAATGTTTTTAATGTAGCTGTGATCTCATACGATAACACAGTCTTTTATTCTGGTCATTCAGTGCTGGAGCTACAGAGCATTTCCTTTGTTTACACTAACATACACCCCCCCCCCCCCCCCTCCAAGTCTAGCCTTTTGTACTCACATCTGAGTGTCAAAGCCATGTCTTCCCTCTCCAGTGCCTGGTGTGCAGGAGGAGCGAGCGAGTGTGTTGTCTTCTGAGGCAGTGAACAAGGCGGCAGATGGTTGCAGAAAAAGAGAAGGAAGGGGGATAGAGAAGAACAGAGAGAGAGAGAGAGAGAAAGGGGAGAAAATAGCGAGTGGAAGGGACGCTCGGCTCACTCATGCGCGAAGGAAAGCATCTCCCCTCTCAGCAGCGCTCCTGAACACACCACTCGGCTCCCCCGTCATAAGCATGCAGCCTTATGCTTCTGTTTATGCCCATCCGCCGCTCCCATTGGACAGAGCCCTGTGTAGGGGTGGCCCATGAGCAGCCAGGAGCGGTCACGTGGGGGCGGGCCACTTAGGAGAGGAGAGAGGAGTGTGTGTGTGCGTGTGTCTGTGTGTGTGTGTGTGTGTGTGTGTGGGAGGGGGAGGAGGGGGTGGAGAGGAGCGGAGGAGAGAGTTGGAGTGGTGAGGGGTGGGGGGATGGGGAGGGTGACGGTGATGTGGAGAGTGAGGGATGATGGCTTAGGGGGTCTGGCGCTCTGCCTAAACACAGGAGCCGTGGCACTCCCTGTCTGCTCACTAAGGGTGTGGAGAGAGACCGCTCTCTCTATTCGCATTCCCCATGGGGCCAACGGACCGCTTGCCAGTGTGTCCTTTTCTTGAGAGCAGAGAAGGGGATGGATGCAGACAAGTGCACATGCATACTCTCACAGAGGCACACACACACACACACACACACACACACACACACACACACACACACACAAGCATTCTTCAGAAGAGAGAGATAGGATAGGCTATATTATTATGCAGAATGGGGAAACAGGTGTAGACACACACAGACACACACTCGCACACAAACACACACTCAAAGGGGGGGGGGGGGGGGGGGGGGGGCTTGGATGCAGCGGCGCACTCTTTCTGTTGCCGAGACGAGGGCCAGGGGTGCAGTCATTAGAATTCCGTCGCCATGGAAACCAGTTCAACGTGGCCGGGCTCAGATGGGTGGTGGCGGAACTCAAAATCTGCCCCGACGACGTGTCACAATGAGACCCCCCCCCCCCCCCCCCACTTATCGGCCCGCCAGCTGCCAAATCGCCCATCCCTCCTCCTCGCACGCGGCGGCGTGCCTCTTAAGCAGATATGAAAAGAGCGCCGTCGAGTCATCTGGAGAATACCTGACAACGGCATTAGCATCAGCCACAGACAGGTGGAGGGTTTACTAAGAGCTGAGCTGGTCAAGATAATGATCAGCCAATGAGTACAGTATGTGTCATCAACAGGCTCAATGGTTTGATTGCCATTGCACATCTGTATGTATACCACCAACATCATATTACTGTAAACCCTGTGGTTTAAGAATGGAATTTCACTTCAATTCATATGCCAGTCAAGGTGAGTGACCCAATACTCTTGGCAATATAGTGTAGCTGCGTGTTCCGTGAAGTGTCGCAGGCCGGATTGTCAGAGAACACAAAGAGAAAACTCTGCTGAGAACGTTGTAGACAGATATTAGACCTATATACCTGCTGTTGATCTAAAGAGCCTGCCTTAAATTCCTCTCCTGTCTAAACAATATGCTGTGGTCTAGTCACCAACTGATAATAAACTGAAAAAAGAATGGATTTAGTGTGACATTTCTTGCATGTGCGTGGGAGCGTGACATTGATGCTGAAAGTGTGAGTGTCACGCCAGGTGCGTGAGAGTTGGCAACCGTGAATACACACTCTATAAATGGTAAAAAGAACTAAGAAGGCAAGAGAGAAGATAGATACTGCTAGCATAATTGATATCAACACAGGAAGTTTTGAGGTTTGAATTTTGAGAAGTTAACTCATCAGTGAAGACGGTACATATAACAGAACATTGGAATTGGTCAGGTTTTCTTGCACTAATTTTCTCTGAATGAGACCATTTTCAGACACTATTTGTCTAAGGTGTTTGAAAGAACTTGCACTTTTCAGGAGATAACTCCTGAAGTCCACATTCCTTGAGACGATGCAATACTTGCCGTAATCTGCTTTCACGCGCCTCCAGAATTTTGATGAATTTTGAAGATGATGAGATCACCTAAGAAGATTGAAACCTCTCTTAAATTCATGTCTCCAAATACATTGGAGGTGGCAGGTGTGTCGGCCTCAAAAGTGAATGAGGGCAGCCGCGGTGTACTGATTAGGGCTTCGGACTTGTAACCGAAGGGTTGCCGGTTCGATCCCCTTGAGCAAGGCACCTAACCCCTCACTGCTCCCCGAGCGCCGCTGGTTGGGCAGGCAGCTCACTGCTCTGGCTTAGTGTGTGATTCACCTCACTGTGTGTGTGCTGTGTGTGTTCACTAATTCGGTTAAATTGGGTTAACTGCAGAGAAATTAATTTCCCTCACGGGATCAAAAAAGTATCTATTCTATTCTATTCTATGAGAGGGTCTCCTCATGCACTGTTGAAGGGTATTGTTAATGACAGGGACTGAGCGCCTACAACGTCTGCCTGCTCTGTGAGGTCAGGTGCAGGGTGGCTTCCACACAGCAGTCTGGACAGCCACTACCTCCTTCAGACTCACCACTAGATAAGCACGGGGGCAATGCCCACCACTCTGCAGGACTGCATAAGATGTCATTAGAGGCAGTGGCAGGGAGTTCAGGAACAAGTGTTGAATCAACCTGATCTTCTTTCTGTGGAGCAACCTCCTCTAGCTTTGGATGGATGTCGGAGGTGTTGGTAAGGAGGAGAATGGAGAATTGGGGGCCACCTCACCAGGCACTGGCTCAGGGAGAGGACTGGGGACTTGGGAAATGGCTCCTGGGTCTTGATCCAACAAAGGCGTGGGCTAGCTTGCAGAGGCATTGTCTTATCACCGGCACTGCTTTCCAAGATGGAATTCTAAGACCAAGATGGCCGTGCAAACGCATCGCCTAGCTCCATGTCTCCATGTCAGATTTTGCGAATTAGTGGCGATATGCTTGTTATTAAAATAATTGACATAAACAAGCATATCACTACCCCTACCCCAGTGTTTGGGCTAGCCACTCATTCGTACATGTTGTGAGGGTGGGCGCACGAGACTTATGAGACAAAAGGAGTTCATAACACAAACTTGCCAGTCGTCTACACCATATTAGAAAGCTAGATACCGCATTGGGCTCCAGAATATATGTAAATAGCGCCACCATATTGGTGGGGACAACAATCACTGGAGGCCAATGGAAAAACATGTGACTCTGACTGGAGATCAGACAGGTGTCTTTGATAGCCGGGAAGTGTTGCCCATAAACTAGATACCACGTTGTCTGTTGAGTTCTGTTAGATAGCATACGTGCACGCGGCCGCCATAATGCTGAGGGTCTATACATAATCTGCCCCTTCCACCGCCAGAAGTTGACATGTGAATATATTGTGCCAATCATGTGGTATGTCGTATATACATTGTGCCAATCATGTGTTGTGATCTCGCAGCTAGCGATGTTGGTGTCGTGAAGCCTTGCGCTCGTGCAGTTCTAACCGAAATAGATGCCCGATAAGTGCCCAAAATGAGTTGCAATATGGTTGCAGAAAGGAGGACTAAAACCTCCTGCCCAAAAGAACTTTGATGCTATTCTGTAATCATCTGTAACCTGTTAATATGTGCAAAAAAACATGACTGGCAGGCTACCAATGAAACAGTATGCTCTGGCCATGTCTATTATTTTGCATTTCACACAGCCTACATCGTGACCCAGAAATGAACAAAAAAAAGGGTGACTTCGTTAAAAAAAATAAAATAAATAAAAATAAAAACGTATCCATGTCATGTCATTTAACAACTTTCCTGTGTATGTTTGAAATGTCTATCTCACGCAGTTCTGAACTCATTATATTACCATCTGTTTCCCTCACAACACATGGCTTATTTGTGGGTGAATGAACATCAGTGGTTGTCCTGATTCTCACAAATATGAGAATAGACTGAGGGCATATTCTGGTTTCATCCTGCATGCCTATGTAGAACAATATTTAACTTACACACTGCTCAAAAAATAAGAGAACACTTCAATCACACACTGGATCATTACATTGTTTGGTGTTGAGGTGAAACTGTTATGAAACTGTTTTCAAGATGTTCCATTAATGTTTTTGAACGCAGAAATTATTGATGGTGACCCTGTACAGTGTCCGATCCTTGGTAATTCACACCGGTAATAGGGTAGGCCTACTAGCCTACAGCACAGCTTCCCTGACCTATACTTTAGTGAGAGAGAGGAGAGGAGGATGCACTCAAATCTGTCTTTGTCAGTTTTTTCACTCTACATCGTAAGTTATACTTTCACTCTCCATCTTTCTCTTTCTCTCTCTCTCTCTCTCTCTCTCTCTCTCTCTGTCTCTCCCACACACACACACACACACACACACACACACACACACACACACACACACACACACACACACACACACACACACAATGTCTCAGCATTTTTCACTTGAGTCAGAACCTCTCATAATAGATCTCAAGACAATCCATCACTCACTATTTTAATGTACACCTTCTTAAACAAAGCTTTCCACGTGTTTAATTTAACACCACTGAAAAAGGCAGGTCCCATGTTCAGCGGGCGGGAGGGTGACAGATTTTTCAACATCTGCATCTGTAGTAACAGCATCTGTATGTTATGTCAAAAGGTCAGTGTGATTCAGGCGCAAGATGCCCAAACTCAAGTCAACTCAAGTAAATACACTGTCCTCACAACAGACCCCTCTTCTGCTGCCTCAGCCACACTGATGCTTCATCCTGGTGGTCTCCAGCTGGACAAGAGCCCACCTTATTCCAAAATACCCATATTGTGATGTGCTCCTACACACACACACACACACACACACACACACACACACACACACACACACACACACACACACACACACACACACACACACACACACACACACACACACACACACTGCTGCTGTTCAATATCGGCGATACGTTGAAGGGGGGCAGGAAGTTTGCCAGGGTGGCCAATCTTACTCATCAGATAGTGAGCCCTATAGCTGACACAGGATTGTGGTTAAGAATGCATAATGTATCAGTGTTGACAAACATGAGGAAAGAGTGGTTGTCCCATGGACATACACACTCATTTGGTTTCGGTTTGTGCTACAACCAAGAACATGTCAAAAGTGAAGTGATATAAATTGAAGTAACAGGATGACCTGAGATGATGGTGTCAAATGACTCCCAGACATTTGATGAAGAAGCACTTTTGCCTTGCCGAAGTTGTAGCTACTTAATCAGTGTGTGAGTGTTGGTCCAGCACTTCTCCCTTCACCTTCGTGCAGTACTCCACCCAGCTGGGATGCAGGCCCAATTCACCTTCCAGGTTGTACTTTTGCCTGAAACAAAACGCATCAGTTATTTAACTCAAGATGGTGGTGATGGTAATGGCGTTCTCTCTCTCGTCTTGAAGTCACTCTCCGTGCTCTTGGTGCCTGGTTAATAAATCATAGGCCAAGAACGCTGTTAAATATTAATTCAATACTCTAGCTCCTCTAGTCCTGTGGGGCTTTAAATGTCTCATCTCTCCTGAAGATTTCTGTGTTTTTTCACTCAATAATTCAGTCATCCAACAGAGGCCTGGGTGGTGATCGGGATTTCACACACGCAAAAATATCACATTAGATTGCACAGATTGCCTGTGAGAACTGCTGTAATTGCTTTAAAGGACAGGAAAACGACAGAAAACACATCTCTCCCTCAGGGCATTTTTGTGTTAGTTGTTAAACGCTTTATAATCCGTAAGCCTCAACATATGTAAGAACACAGTGTTACTATAGCATTGATGTTACCCTCTTGTTACTGACTGCAGTTAGGTATTAAATATTGAGGAAATACTTCATTGTAATTTCCTTGTATATGCTTCTCTATATTTTATGCCATAACATGTTTTATACAAAAGCTTTTCATCCATCTACTGTGACCATGAGAGCTAGCGGCTAGAGTAAAACGAGAAAGAAACCACAGTACCACACAATGCTGTTGAGTAGAAATACATATACTGTTTAAATTCTGCTTACTACATTTACATGCAAACATACTCAAATCTTTCATGTGAGAGTATTCAGCTAGTGTCTCATTCAGCATCTTACTCTTTGCTCACCAGCTTGGAATCAAAATGAGGTCTTGAGGGATTTTTTTTTTTGCAGTAGCAGATTGCCTCAACATCACAACCCAAAGTTATGTAACTGCCATTACTTCTGGTCACTGCATTCATGTATCAGAATTACATCTAACATCAGGGCCGCACGTTAACTAGGCGGATAGTTTTGTAGCACAATCTACAAAATGTCTCGCATTGCAATGTAGTTATAAACAACTCGTCTGGCTAGTGGAAGTCACCAGTGCTAAGTTGGTAAATCATCCATCCTGGTAAATCTTCCATAGCACAGACTGATGTTTTGTAGCATGTTCTACAAATCTGTAGCACTGTACCCTGAGTGGTCCTTAAAGTTTGGTCCAGGGATGTTAAATAGACTAATTTAATATTCCATTTCTTTGCTTCCTGTAAAAAATAATGCTGACTTACATTTGAAATATGAAAATAAAAACTATCAAATGATTTTGCACTTTGTTTGAACACAACTGTAGACTAAACGTTTGCCGATAAGCCTATAGGTTTGGTAAAGCAAACTGCAAGGGAGTAGCTATAGGAGCCTTGATTCATTTGCAGGTCCATATACAACGTGAGTAGTGCACGTATCAGACGATCCGGCAGTGTAGCCTTCATGTCAGGTCATCATGTAAGGTCCAGGGCTGGGGAGAGTCTGCACATATGAAAAGGCACAGGTTCTACCGATGCTTCACTCAGCTCCAGCTGAAGCCTGTACAGCTGAAGAGTGTACAGTCAGGTCAGTAACCATGGTCCTTTCCCCCATTCCTTAAGTGTTGTGCCCAGATATGTATAATCAGCCCATCAGTCAATCAACTTCTGCAACCTATGATCAGGTCTTTCTGCCCAGAATGACCAACTACTTTCAGTTCCTGTCTCCTGACCTCAACCCTTTTGAAAACTTGTGGGGTGGCATTAAAAATGCAGTTTCTGAAGCGAAACAGGTATGGTAGAAAGTTTGTTCATTCTGGGTAGAAATACCTGTTGCCAGGGGTTGGTTGACTCTATCTGCAACACAAATTTCATGTCTAGCAACCAAAGATTGGTTGAGATATAAGGTCACTTCCATTTTGGCGGCTCTGTCGCATATTTCAGTTGGCTATGATAGGTAAACAATTTGAGCGGAAAAAAAAACAGTAAAAGTGATAAAAGAATAATAGTTTGGTCATTGATACACATACGACATATCTATGCAGTCAAGTGGCAACTGACAACTGTTGCTTGTTTATGTCTAAATCAGTCCACCTTAACCTTAACAAAGACAGCGGATTTGGACTCAAACTTTGCTTTGAGAAATCCTTCTGATAACTGTGGGTGCCACAGATGTGTACAGGCTACAGCCTCATTTACATTTCATCACAATATGAGCAGCAGCTAAATGAAGAGCTGTACCCAAATGACCAGGACCGGTCTCATTAAAATCAGTCCTTGCATCTTGTCCTTGAGACCTGCTGATGTGGGAGAGCGAGGCTCCATTGACCCTGCAGCAGACAAGGGCACACCTGCCAGCCCCGCACCCCTGACGTCAGAGCCTATTTCTGGAGCCACGCCTGGACACTGCTGACCTCCATGGCGGTGCTCAAACGAAGCTGAAATCTGGAGTGTGAACCTCGGGGGGCCAAAATGACTTTTTTATATGGTTCGCCATGGGAACTGATGAGGCAGCTGTGAAATGCTGACAGGCATCATTGTGCGGCCCATAATAGTATATATTATATATACAGTATAGGCCAACAGATGCAAAACTCTCTACATCCGTCTGACCACTTTTCTTTAAATATAATTGAGCATTTTATAGCAGGCTCCTATAGGTTTTCGCCATGGATGTCTATCAAATGCGTCTGTGCATAGCTCATCATCGTCTTGCTTTCCCCCCTGTTCTGTGATTGGTCCCCTATCTCAAGCAAAAATTAGGGCAGTAGTTTCCATGCGTGAATCAAATCGCACGCAAGACAGCATGGGAACACCCACGCTAGATTAACACTGTAATGTACTGGTTGATCAGGGCCTTTGTTTTTCAGGTTTTCTTTTTTGAAGAGTGATTGTGAGATATAGCTATTTGAAATAAAAACAACATGAAATGCTTCCCTTTATGAGTAACAATGAGAGGAAAGTATAGTGTCTATATAAAATGTCACTACATTTTACATTATATCAATATACAGCAACCATGCATACACTGTACTTTACTTTTTAAACCTTACACCCTTTTCTGAAAACTGTAAACACAAAACCCAAATCTCAAACTGCTTTCCTAAAACCTATGGCAACCTCTGCAAAACTCAATCACCTCAAAACAGTTGTACCTGATTCAATAAATGTGCTCAGGCAACTGAGAATTTGGTTCAGAGAATGTAATTTAGTCAGCAATTGTGAAAAAACTGTAAATGCACAAGAGAATGAGAATGAAATGAATGATAGTCAAGTGATTATGTTCCAAATGGAGGATACAAAAGGTAGTATAGTGCCATCTAGAGGCCTACTGAGTGACTTGAGGCAGAGACTTTCAAATGAGGAGACCCAGCACTCAAATAATCTCTCATACAGTACATGTATGGGGTTAGTTCATAATGCAAACATGACAGTCATCTATACATATTTCGCCCTTTCCGCCGCCAAAAGTTGACACGTGAATACACTGAGCCAATGAGCAGTGAGGACTATGTTAAAATTGGTCTTTTTCCATAGTAATTGCTAAAGCACATTTTGAAACCTTCCACCCTTTTCTCAAAACTGTAAACTAGAGGTGGAATGGTACACAGATATCATGGTTCGGTTTATACCCCGATTCAGACATCACTGTTCTCTACGAGTTCGGTACAGTGGAGGGAAAAGCAAAACAAAAATGCAGAGGGCAATTTTTTTATTGTGTTTAATTAACGAGTGCACAATTAAAATGAAATAAATAGACGTTTGTGCGTTTAATCAATCATTTGTGTTACATCGTTCTCACGTTTAATAGGCTATACCTTCCCACGTTTTACTAAACCCTAAGGGAAGATCATTTTTACAACATGCTGAATATGTTGTGCCCCAGTATTCAGATGCATTCATTGAGGTTGGAAACAAGTATCATTGAACCACTGATGCTTTGTGAATGGGAACAAAGCACGGTTCATCTGAAAACATAACATGAGACATAACACAAATTCTAACCCTCTCTAAGAAAACGTGAAACGTGTGAAAATGTTTGGCAACACTGTCAGCTACAGTATGTGATGATGTCAGTGTTCTTGTTAAGGCTCACTGGAACACAATGAAATGGTGACACCAAGGCATCCTATGAGTTCATTTGCCTTATGGTTCAATATAAGGTCTTGATCTTCTGTTGGATAAATTCATTGCTGTGGCAAAATGTGTTAATTTGATGCAGTTGTGTAATTAAAAACACTGTGTTAGAAAGAATATGTTTGTTTAATTTCATGGTTTTTTTTTTAGTATAGATCATCTTTTCCATGTTTTATGACATTAATAATTAAATTAGAAAATGGATTGCTCAATTAGAATGACTATTGAACACAACAAAGTTGTGTTTAATTCAACAAACTGCTCAACCTCTCTCCCTCTGGTAGACGATATAGGGCACTGTTCACCAAAACCAGCAGACACAATAAGCTTCTTCCCCCAAGCAGTCACTCTGTTGAACACTCAGAAATACCCACCCTTAAACCGAACAAAGTCAATCAACCTGTGCTGCTCACCTCATGCGCACTTCAATCTTACAGTTACAATATTGTTATTAATTATCATTGCACTGAACTGCCTTGCACTATATTTTACTCTCAGAAATCAATGGTTCTCACAGGAGACAAATCACAAAGTGTGGCAACCCTATCATCCCTCACAGTCTCCACCAGGTGTGGCCCAGGGACTCCATAGAGCCCCTTTATGTCTTTGAGTATTGTGGTCAGCAAATAGTTTCACCCACACTGTGCACACATACTACAGTTAGTAGGGATATGGACCTCCTCAAGATGAATATAAGAGCATGGCGATAATGCACCACATGTGAGTGTATTGTTGGATTCTGAAATGTCACGGGTTGCAGCCTGCAGGTGCACAGGCCCACCATCGCCACTTTTGGCTATATTAATAACAAAAATCTGTCAATTACATTTTTGTAAATATGTACACTTTCGTTTGTGCGGTAGACTACCGGTAATGTAGTGAAATGGCTCCATCTAGTGATTAATCATGAGCAGCTCCTCATAAGTAAGTGGTCTTTGGGGACAACACATTTGTACAGAATACAGATCAGATTTATTTAACACATAAAAATGTATAGTTTATGAGGATAAGGATATGTTGATAAGGATATGTCCAATGTTGGTATATCAAATGTTGGCATGTTAGAAGGTCAGAGAAACAGTGATGAGCTGTTGATGTAGCTATTGCAGGTATACAGTAATACAAATCATAGTAGCTTTTGTCTATATCAAGATTGTGCTTAACTTGTGCCTACTAGCCTAGTTACTAAGGCAGTGTATGAAACCATTAGACCTCCTCAAAGGTCAGCTATGCAGTCGGAGTAGGATCCGTTTCTCAGAGACTGGCTTTAGTTCACTGGACATAGTTCTAGACTTGCCAGACTTAGGCTACTAAAGTTTCATCTATGAGCCAAATTTCAGATTTCAGACTAGACACTAGGGTCAACGTCTGGATAATTCACTGCACCTCTCCAACATCTGCCATTCTCATAGCCTACTTGGTTGCCTAGAGTTGTAGTAGGCAGGCTTGATAAAAAAAACGCATTAAACTCATGAAAAGTACACAAATGCTTAGGCTAGCTTTTCCTTTCTCTTCAGTTGTTCTTCTGTTCAACTTCTTTTGATGATGATATAGGCTATTTCCTGTTTTTATCTGAAAAGTAAAGGCTATAGTTTCTGACACGCGAGGCTTGAATTCGGTAAATAAATCTTGGGTTTGTTAGCTAGGCCCCTCAAGGTTTTTTACATTTCCGTCTGGAGCCCCCCCCCCCCCCTTTTTTTTTAAGAAAGTGGACTGGCTGGTGGGTCTTGCACTCCGTAGTGCTCCTAATAAGTGCGCAGCTCTAAGTCCGTGGACGCCGACTTCTTTGCTTGAAAGCATCTGGAGCGCAGCTGTATTAGAACTAGAGGTCCACTTGTTGAATGAGGAGAAAAACTTTCTGGCGATAGTAGACTACTTCTAGATCACTTTTCCATAGTTTCCGAGGACGTATTTTCATCTTGAATGAACGTACAGAGTGAAAACAAATTTAATCAAACTAGTGCGAGGTAAAACTGGTGGTGGTCGTTGGATACAAGTTGATACCAAATTGTTTTGGTTATTCCACGTTCACTCTCTTCAGTCTACAGTTCTTTGATTCCAGGTAAGTCCTGATTTGTGTCTTGAGATTAAAAAAAAAAAACTCTATCTTTTTCATTGGCGATGCACTCTATGAGCCCTATATCTGTCCTACGATACTGTTTACGTTTCATTATGGCGACGCACTCTAAACTCTGTTGTTGTCCTAATAGCCTACCATCGAAACATATTCTTGGTTTGTGTGGAATTTAGCATTTATTGATTGGTATCTGGATTGTCTGGGGAGACTGTGTGCCACGAAGGTTGCGCAGGTGTGCCACTGGAACAATCCAGATTTAGGGTTTTATTGTCGTTGATATTAGTTAATAATGGGCGTACTGTTTTCCTTTTCACCGTTTTATTGGTCATTGAATTTTGCCCAAAAGCATATACCCCCTACTGTAGGCCTACATGTCTATTACGCAGCGGCTTTGAGAAACACAACATTTCAGGCGGTCATAAAAAGGTTTGGTGTCTCTGCCCAGCATTACTTGATGGAGAAACAGACTCTCCTTGTACACGACAATTATCCTGGCCCAAAAACAATTTTGCTGCAATGTGTTGCTCTAGTGATAAGTTTGGCACATAACTGTTGAGAACACCACAATCAGCACATAATCATATTTTCTCACTCCCTCACTGAATGAAATGCATTATGATCTCACAGGAATATATTACCAGCATAAATTATTCTTCATTAGACAGAGAAATTGAGGTGGGAATGAAAACAGGGGAGTATAGAGCCAAAAGGTCTCAACATAAATTGTGAAGCTTGCATTGCATGACTGAACTAAGAACATGACATGACTGAGCAATGGGGTCACAGCTAAAAACTATGGTATGTCTGCTACCTCTGACCAAATATCAGATGCAATCTAACACCCTTTACCCCACTCCGGCCTGGTGCCACCTCTTAACCCGGCTCATCTCCCCTCCGATGCCCAACCTCTCCCCTGCGCCCCTTTACTAAGGTGCCAAGCCCAGAATAGATCCCTGCCCCATGATTGCTCAAGAGATCCCTGTAGAACAGGTCGTACCCCACAAAGACTGAGGTGTCCCTTGAGTGAACGACCCCCAGGGATAGCTATTCGGAAGGCCTGACAAGACAAGTTATTTTCATGACATAACATAAGCAGAGAATCTCAAGTGCTCCAGGCCATTTCAAACCACACAGTGTGTATGTGTACGACAGGCACAAATAATATTAAAGTCATTACATGATGAATGCTTCTCACATCCATCTTGGCCAGCACAAGTGTTTTTTTGTTTTTTTTCACGTCCATTACACCTCAAAATGTCACAGAAGTTCAGACAAAATTCTTTGGAATTCCTTGTCAACCTAGAAGTGTTTCTCATACCACAGTGAGCATAACTCACACTCTATTCCGTCTGCCTGTCTGCAGTGAGGATGGATCTGTCCGTGCTGGCTGCGTTCTGCGCTTGTCTAGGGCCTGTTCTGGGTGAGTAAGCAACATACTTTTAGATGTATTCAACGATAAAGGTTGGTCAAGCTGTGCATGTATGTGCACATATGATATTTGAAGTAAACTCTTAAAACCAATGTTTTAGAAACAACACAAACTGTGTTGTCCTATCTCTACATATTTCTTTCAACACGTCTGTTATAAGAGTGTATGCACATCATATCTGTGCATTCTTTACATATTACCTTGAAGTCACCCTAGAGGGCACTGTAACAGAGACCAGTCTCTACCTAGTCATGCTTACAGACAAGCCCATCTGATGATGTTTCCTGGTGATCTCAGAAGACATTCGAAGTCCATCCAAACTTAAAGAGGAACTATGCAGGTTTGGCGATTTCTTCGCTGTTTTCTTGTAGTATGCTTGCAGGTTTTCTCTGCAGAGCTTTCCCTACAGCTTTAGCTCCGAAGCTCACCTTTAAAGGTGAACTATGCAAGTTTCTATGCAGATCAGCTTCGAGTCATTGGAATGGTTATTTGACTTATTCCGGGTTGAATGATGGCTGTCTCGCTTCCCCCTAGCGCCTCTGAGCGGAAAACAACATGATTGCATGTTAGTGCCACCGGGTTGGTGGCACTGACAAACAGAAAGTTTCGCTGTAGGGGAAGCTCTGCAGAGAAACCTGCACGCGTAAAATGAGAAAACAGCAAAGAAATCGCCAAACCTGCATAGTTCCTTCATAATTGTCATTGAATATGGTTAGTTAGTCCGGTATCCTTTGTTTTATCAGATTTTTTGATAGTAGTACATTTCTTGTCTGTGTGTGTGTATGTGAGCAGGATCAGCTTTTGGTAGGGAAATGCCTGGTAAGTTTTGCTCGGTAGATCATGTACAGTAAAAGAATGATGTGTGAAGTTGATCTGCCTGCTGCACCCTCTTAACCTTTAGATTGTATCATGGCTAACTCACTCTGCAGAAGCTCTATTGTGAATGTGTATGTGTCTACGGTGTGTTTACCAGAGAGAAAGTCAGCCATTTGTAGGTGTCATTGAGTTACAAAGAAGGTAGTACTGTACGCTCAGCGAGCTTGCCCTCCAAATCTGTGCTGCGAGTTGAGGGTTCGAGTTGAGGGTTCAAGTCTGTGCAAATGGAGTGTTGAGAACCCATTGCCTTGAAATGTTCTCCTCAAGTTCCTAGTATAGGCTCTGAAGTGTAACGATAGCAGTTTCAGTCTCAACCTCTGTATATTGACAAGCATCCTAGCAATATATGAATGGTTCAACAGCACAATGGAAATACATTGGCTGAAAAGCAAATCTAGGGCAAATCATTAGTCTATTGTCTATCGTTTTTCAAAAATCATGTGATAAAGACACTTTCTCCATGTAGTTTTAAACAATCTCAGTGGTACAGTATGTTGTGGACTGCGCACAACTGATACACTAAGGGTCACACAAAATGCTCCCACATTCATGTGCACCTCCTCCAATAGCAAGCTCATGTTCCGATGTTGTGTTTAGTGAATTAAGGAAGGAAACGTTGAACAGGATGTAGTTTAGTGAACCAATGAATGAGAGAGCTGTACGTTTACATCTAATTACCCATAGCACGGTTTCTCCAAGCAGTTCAGTCACACAGTAATCACAGTGGTCTTTATCACAGGCCCACATTTTAATAGTTCAATTATTTTCCCCTGTTAGTTACAGAACCAACTCATCAGTGGATTAGTATGGCTGACAAATGGGAGCAATAAAAAAAGATTATTTGAATGTATGGAGGACACCATTGTTCACATTACTCACTTCCCTTCCCACCCTTTCCTTGCAGTTGAACATTGCCTTGTCATCTTGGCATTTTCCAACACCACCCCTCTCTCTCTCTCTTTCTCTCAAACACACACACACACACACACACACACACACACACACACACACACACACACACACACACACACACACTCCACTCCACATACAGCTAATCGTTTGGGATCACCTTTAAATTATTTTATGCTGCAAACAAAAATAAATTTCAGATCTGCATGTTAGATGTTATGCACAGAAATATATTGGAGTTGATGGTCCTTCTTTTTATCTGAATTCATGTATGTCAAGAAGCATTTCATAATCTTGTTTGGCTCACTCCCTACCGCAAGATGCACAAGTGCCATATTCATTACTCAGAGCTCAGCTGCAGTAAAGTAGCCTATATGCTGCTGAATTCTGGAGTTCTTTTGGGTCATGACTGTCATAGTGGCTGCTTTGTATGATGTGTTTTCGACTGGTTTGTTTACGTAACATATCTTCATGTGTATTTTTTTCAGGAGCTTGATTCTTCAGTGTGCATGCAATTGGCTACCAAACGCTATCAGAGCAGTCATATTGAGTGTTCCAACACAGTTCAGTTCTGTGCATGTCTAGTTCTAGTTTTCTGGTGCATCTAATTTATAATCGTCTGTGGTTGTTTGTTTTTCAGCTTCGTCAGTGAGTCATGATGGTAAGTATTTCCTTCCTCCAGCCAAAGTACTGTAGACCCTTTGAAAATTGTAGCTGTAATTCTACATGGTCTGTCTTTCATTGCTTCTGTGATGGGGTTGCCAATTATATAAACAGATAAAAAAAATGTAAAAAAAGGTTTCAGTGTAAATATTCCTACCATACACTTAGGCCTACATCAGTAGATAAGTTCACAGAAAGTTAAATGAACTTGCCATCCCAGCCTCCCCTAGGCTGTCCCAGACTAGCACATTTTTGTTGTATAAGAACACATTCTCATGGGTATAATTTAAAAATATTTGAGGATAACATTCACATTTTGATGTGTGTCCACTGTCCATGTATGAGTGTGTCTATCTGTGTGTGTGTGTGTGTGTGTGTGGGGGGGGTGTATGTGTGTGTTAGAGAGAGAGAGAGAGAGAGAGAGAGAGAGAGAGGGGAGAGAGAGAGAGAGAGAGAGAGAGAGAGAAAGAAAGAGAGACTCCTCAGTAACTTCAAAATTGTCCTTCGGGAACTCCGTTGAAGAGCCTGCCAATTAATCCATCTCAAGAATAAGTTCCCACTTGACCCTATTGCATTCCAGAGATGCTGGTACAACTCTGTGGATGGTGGAGATCAACCAAGGTGATGTCCCGGAATGTAGGCCCTTGGCAGCATTTAGTAACAGAGGCTTCTCAAGTCCCACCTCATACCCCTCAGACAGTTAGCCTGTCCACCACTCATCTGTCTACTGTACCTGGTATAAGCTTTCATAGAAGGAAATGGCAGAAGCAATCCCTCCCCCTGTGTCAGCTGAGAATCTGCCATTTGGCAGTCTAAGCTGATAGAGGTATTTTCTACTTCTTGTCTTTTTGTCAAGTTGAGAGAAATAAAAAGTTGGAGGGTCCATTGATTTTAAAAAGGGAGGAGGCCTACTTGGTTCTCACCAGGGCTCCCTTACCTCTCCTCTCTTTAAAGAGACAGAGAGAAAGAAAGAAAGAAAGAAAGAAAGAAGGAAGGAAAGAAAGAAAGAGACAGAGAGAGAAAGGGAGAGAGCATAATGACCGCATATAGATTTTCATGAAATGCTCCTATTTCTGTCTCCACAGACCACGACCATGACCCTTTTTATTATGGTGAGTGTCCTGACTTCTTTCCAGGGGTGAGATCTTAAGCCTTGCTCAGGAAACATCTGGTAGGTCTGGGAGAGGGTTGACATTTTCCCTCCATTTTTCTGGACGCAGTGGAAAACATTCACCCTTCAGGTCACACTTCCTACGGGCCAGCTTAAAACAGTCCCAATTCCCGTGTTCAAGAAACACTAGCAAAACAATACAGAGTTCAATATGGCCATTCATCTCTGGCTTTCCTGAATCAGCAGCCACTCTTTTTTTCATAACATAGATTTCTTTGGTTCATTTATTCATAAATACTCTAGACAACTAGGGTGACTGTGTTCATTATACTTGTTCAGTTGTATTGTTGTATCAGACTAGATTGATCATTAATCCAAAATATATAAATTGTGCCTTCACTTGCCCTTTCACAGACTATGAATCTCTACGCATTGGAGGCTTGGTCTTTGCGGTGACCCTGTGCATCATGGGTCTTGTGCTTATCCTGAGTGAGTTTGGAACAAACTGTAAATCTGCTAGAGCCAGTGAAAAATGTGTGGCTGGGAAAGGGGTTAAAATGTCTTTGCTGGAATGTTGATGCACTAAATGTTTGTGGGTTTTTGGTCTTGCGGAATTATGTAAACATGCTCAGAACATTCATTCATTCATTCATTCATTCATTCATTCAACCTTTATTTATTCTCAGAGGGTCATTGAGGGTAGCCCTCATTTTCAATGAAGCCGAGATTACAGAAACAATGAAGCAAGAAGAGATAAGATATAATAATTGTGATTAAAAGAAGAAAAAAACAGTTAAAAAAAACATACCGGTACATAGTTTATGAAATATGCTAACCCATTATAATCACTAAGATATTAATCAGCTTCATAAGGGTACCTCTTACCTATATTTGCATTCTACAGTTGAAGATCACAACTTTAATTGCCCCTTGGCGCTGTAATCAGTCTCAAATTATTATTGCTGAGGATCTCTAGAATATAACCATATGTGACATTTTTGCATCAATCATTTTAGATAAGTGAAATATGTGAAAATGTCAAAGTTTTCAGACGAGCTCAGACTCCAAGGTGTTAAGACGTACTCTCACAGCAGTCACCTATACTACTAAAAAGGCTGCCAAAGACATGAGTATCTGTTATCAAAATGTCACACCACAACCCCTCGATAGGTGGCAGAGGTTATCCAGTCTTTCTGCTGTTAGAGCAGATTTGTGTTGTTGCCCTCAGTTTGTTGCAACATCATGCATTATGACTGAGCATTGATTGTTTTTCACAAGTGGAAGGGGATGTGTGGATAGCTCTTGGCAGTACAGCCTTACGCAACCTCCAATCTAGTCCCCCCTCAACCCCGACACCTAACACTCTGGACTGTGTGGAGTTTGTCGTCCCACCCCTGTCACCCTCACTCTGAAATCAACACCGAGCCATAAATTAGTCATGTCTGATGCTGCAGGAAAGGCCATCCCTGCTTCGTTGCACTAAGATTAGATGATAGCCACCTCGGCTTCCATGTGTAGCCAAAGGTCAGGGTGAGAGTCGCTGCTTGAGTCTTTGGCAAACTGCATGTTGGTTATACTCCAAAGTATTTTTTACGCTTCACAGTCACAAGTAGGATGAACAAACTATAAAATGCACAAGAAACACATTCCTTTGAGTTGTTGATGTTTTAATCGGTGTCTTTCTATCTCACAGCCAGGAAATGTACCTGCAACTCGAACAAGCCATCACCTAAGTGAGTGCAATATATCAGAAACAGTACCCATGACAGTTTAATGCCTACTGTATGATTTTACTTTGTTTTTTCAACTAGACATAAAATGAATTTGCCTAGATGGCTCCATTTTGCTACATATGGGCCAGTATGTGCACATCCAATCATGGTGTGCATCTCACAATCATCTTACAATTTGTCCAGTCTTTTGTTGCCCCTGTAACAACTTTTTTGAAACATGTTTCTGGCATCACATTCAAAATGAACATATCATTTTCATGAACTTGATAGTTTCAACATTTGATAGGTTACTATGTTTGCTTTGCAACTAAATATGGGGTATACCAGATTTGCATATGATCATATTCTGTTTTTTTATTGACATTTAACACAGCATCCCAACTTTTTTGGGGGGTGCTGTGTTATTTTGGGGTAACATTTGAATGTTATCCATCCAGGAGAGTTGGTAACATTTCACACCCTGCTGTGTTTTTGAGACCTAAAGCTAAATGTTTTTGTTCTCAGGCCTGGCTGTCATGATCCAGAGGCTCCAATTGTCCAAAGTGAGTTTGAAACTACAGTAAAGATGTAATCTATTTCCCTTTTCATTTGGCCCAAAGATGAATATTTACAGTAACATGCGCATGTCTTACAGGTTAAACATGACTTGCGGACATACAGGTGAGTCCACAATTAGCCAAATAAATGAATTAAATACCCTTTTGGTAATGTTTTTTTTTTTTGTTTTTTTTAAATCTGTGGTCTCAAGGAAAATGTTGATTTTTTTCTCCACAGCGCTAGATCTGGTTCCCGCCTTACACACCAGAGTTATGCCTCCAGGGGGCCACAAGAAGGCTTCACCTGCAACACACTACGGGAGAGGCTGCGCCTCAGCTACAGTAATCTCTGCCCTGTTCTGGTTGAGTTGCGTTTTCATTTTCCTCTATATATATTACAGACTGTTAGGCCTATCAACAGCAAGATTGTGTCATGTATGCAGGGAATTGCTTATGTATTGGGTATTTCCTCACCATAACTGTTGCAACACTGGGGTAAAGCAGGGCAGCACCTGAGGATAATTATCACAGCTATCACAGTAATCTCTCATTCTGAGTAGCCTGCCATACCAGTACATCCATATGCTTTCATTAGCATCTTCTTTTGTTCTTGAAAAAAAAAAATACTTGCATATGTAGATTTTTTATGTTATGTAATAAGCTGAAATTGCTCTCCACCTTGCCTTGTTGTTTTATAAACTGATAAGTACATGTTTTGTTTGTACTGATTCTATTGTACACGATCAAATGAATAAATGTTGGAGTCATCGGTGATCGTGTGTGATTTTCTTTTTCCTTTAACTCCTAAGGGCTTGCCCCGCGCGCTGTAACATGTGTAACTGCTCTTTTCCACGGCAGGGCTGCATTGATGCTTACAGTTTGCATTCTGCTGACTTGGCAAAGCTATTCTTCAGGAGAGACTGTGTGTCAGCTAGTGCTAGCACTGCTGCACTGTGACAAGACTCAAGGCTGGGATACATTGCCCACAGCTTAATACAACGCTGCTAAAAGAACAGATAGGCTATATGTTTTAAATATGTTTTCATCATTTAGCCCAAACACACCAGCCGACAGTTTAGATTAAGTTTCAATATGCATACACTCTCCCATTTTGTCAAGGCTGATTGTTAATACACCTTCATTATGAATATCATGTGTGGCAACAGTCCACAGTGTGACTGTAAAAAAGTTGTAACATCAAGCACATGCAGCTCAAAGATACCCATTTGTAAAAGATATGATGCCAATTCCACTCTCTGTTATCGATCAGGGAAACCCAGAGGTAATGCAAAGCTGAGGAGACCAGATGGTGGTCGCTTTATTCATCCCATTTTCCAGATAACCCTTACAGAATTGGCGCTAGACATATCACCGCATTGGCTGGCAAGTTATCGACTTCATGCCCGTGGGAAATGCTTTCTCAATACGAGAGTATTACTTCACAATTACTTCACATCACCAATAGATGGCGCTCGATGCCATTAGTGTGCAGATGCTTCATTGCACCACGGATGCGCATAGGCTTTCCTCTCCACCTCGCCCCTGTCGACTCCATCCTATTCTTCAACTCCAACCAGTCCGCATTGTAGCCCATCCGCGACCGAGGAAGCCCATCCCCAGCTTGACTGTACAACAGAGTCATGGACACTCCATCAGGTGAGTAGCCATTTAATGACCATCATCGTCACCATCTCATTTTTAAAATGTACAAATCCAAGTTTTATTCACTGGTACAGGAACTAGTGATGTATGGTTGGAGGTAGTTGAACTTCTCAGAATTTGAATTGAGTTATCCTCTTATTATGTTATCCTCACATGTTGTCAATTAACTCACTGGTATATTGTAGTTCTGCTGTGCGTAATTGTTGAACAACAGGGGACAAAACAAAATATTTTTGTTTATTTCTGTCATCATATGTTGGTTTTAATATGTAACAGCACTTTTCCGTCAGAAATGATCTAAACTGTATAGAACAAAGCGGGGGGCAGTTTGAGAGGAGCTCGCTGGCTCCCCCAATAGTAGAGGTTCAGCACCAGAAAACCGCATTACCGCGGCACCCAGCCTGTTAGAGTGTTCATCAGCAGATAGCAGTGAGGTGATGCTGGTGCAAGCGATTTCTTAATTGCTCCTTCACAGCCCTGTACAAATAGCCTTACACCGCATAGGCTACCATAATACAATCTGCTTTATTGCTTTACATTTAGTGGCTGATGTCCATTTCGAGATTTGGGGAGTGGAAAAGGGGATTTGGAAAGTTCCCCCGTGATCTTATTTCCAACTTGATAACCATTCACTTCATACATAAGACGTATCGATAATATCGATTCCAATCGGGAAGGACATTCCGAGGAATATCTGCTTAGGATGTGATGAGTCAGGGAGATTGCATTTCGCTCAGTGCGACTGTGCGTTTAACCCACTTTCTGTTGAGCCGACCTCACATTGGTTCTGCATCAATTAGCCTATATGAGACCAAAAGAAATCGATCAAATAGCTTGAATTGCTTGTCTTGCTCGTCAGCAAGTAGACCAGAGTGATGGAGTAAACCCCAAAGACTAATTGCGTTTTTTTCCCCCATCGGCCAATAAGACAGTAGTGGTGTTTCTTCATAAACTTTACTGGTTCGGGAAATAAGCCATTGTAGGCGAATTCAGGTAAATTGGGCCATCAGGTAAAATGGGCCAGATGTTGCGTGTCTTGTCTCTTTTAATGCCACTGAATTATGTGAGATTAAGTGGTGTTTTGGTATTGGTATTATTGTGTTTTAAGTAATTTGATTGGCCTGATGTTTTTTGTGGTGGGCGGGACAAAGCCTTACATGAACATTAGCAGGAAAGAGTGAAAGGTGAATGTCTTCTTAATCTTGTTAAAATAAGGATGATATCATTTTCAGATGTGGCTAAAACTAGAAAAACACTCTATTTTATGTTTTGAATACATGCCATTAAACAAATACACATGGTTGTAGTTACATTAGAAATCTTTAAATACCTCAGAAAATTGGCCCATTTCAGCTGAAAATGTTAAGGTAAAATGGACCACCTATTTCAGCTAAAAAGGGCCACCTTTTTAATGTGGATTCCAGTCAGTATATGGCTCTATTCTGCATATTGGCGAACAAAGTACACATATGACACGTTTTGATGTGATTTATAAACATTAGGACACTTTCCTGCAACCTTTGGACAACATAAATCTATGCATGGCTCTATTCTGCATATTGGGTATAGAGAGGTATACATATGACACATTTTGAGGTCCAACTCAAAGGCAAAGCAATTTCACCTAACCAAACCATATATTTTCTGAAAGCTTGTCACTTGCAGATGTACTGTAACATACATTAGGCCATATCTCACCTTCCTGCAACCTTTGGACAACATAAATCTATACATGGCTCTATTCTGCATATTGGTGAACGAGGTACATGACATGTTTTGAGCTCCAACGCAAAGGCAAAGCAATTACACCTAACCAAACCATATATTTTCTGAGAGCTTGTCACCTGTAGATGTGATTTAACATACATTAGGACATTTTTTTATTTATTATTTATTTACAGCTTATTTGCTGGCCCACTTTACCTGAACAAATGGCCTATTTTACCTGGTCACAAACTTTCTCTCCCAAGAAGGAGCACCTGACTTAAAAACATGTAATAGACTGGATAAAACACATTATTGTAACAAAAGAATATTAGTGATTTATAAAAACAAGGTCTTTTTTTCAGTGTCCCAATTTACCTGAATTCACCCCTGTCCAGGGTGCTGAACATCTCAGTCCTTGAGTTCTCGAGTCCTCAGAGCTACTAGCTGTAGATTGAAAATCGATAATGTTGATTTTTAAAAAAAAAAATCTTCCCGACTGGTTCCAATGAAAAAGAAAATGTTGTCGCTATGTTTTGTTGTTGCTGTAGTGGCTGTCAGTGGCTAAAGTGTCTTTACTCCTCAGAATCTAATTTTCCGGACCAAAGTGCTTTCCATTATGGTAAGTACACTAAGGCTAATGGAACTCAGTATAATCCCTTTCATCACTACAATAAAACTGTGTTGAACATGCACAATGATAAGAAAAAATAGCCTAGTGACATTTAGTGCTGTCGCCTAAACATGCCACCTGATTTGTTTCCCTCCAGATTATGACACGCTACGGACCACGGGTGTCATCCTCGGGGTCGTCATGTTCGTGTCGGGGATTCTTATAGCCCTCAGTATGTGCATTAGTCCTACGTCCATTTCCATTTTAAAGCCAATACAATGTATTTTTGAACACACACACACTTTACACTCACTCACCTCATCCTGAACAATGTCTATTGTTAATTGAATGTATTTATCTTTGAGGAGGGAAACCAAATCTCCAGCATCTTTTCGGATATTTAGGATATTTAGTCATTTAGCTATTTTCTCCCCCACGCCACAAATGTAAAGCTGTAACTGCTGCTTTGCCCATTTTGTCTCTGACAGGTAAAAAGCTCAAATGCTCAAAATCCTCCAAGTAAGACACTGCAAGTCAGCTGTGTGCTTGCAGCTCAGCATCGTGCATGTGGAATGCGGTGGATGAGAGACTCTGGAATTTGTAACTAATAAACAACCTTACTGAATCATGTCCCCCTAAATCCAGCTCACCAAAGAATGGAATGGAAATGGCCTCTTCAGTGAATGCACCTCCAGGGGGCTTAAAAGTCTGACTCCTGCCAGCATTTGTTCTTACTGTACACACTGCCTGTCCACCCAACTGAGTGCGCCTCGCAAAGCAGAGATTAATGACATGCAGTGACTATGCTGAAGGAAGAGCCAGTTTTAACAGTGCTCCAAAAGTCAAGAGTAAACTTACTCACTCAGTATATGGAAAAGCAGTGTGTATGGTATGGTCATAGGCTATATGCCTTCAGGCAAGTAGCATGTTGCCTAAATAGAGGTAAATTCCTTGTTTTGTTAATGGGCATAGTTGTAAGATAATAAGAAGCTGATGAATGTGTCCTTTTTGACTGGTGCTACTCGGTCCTCTTTGCATCAATCCTTTCCAGTCCAGTCATTTCTAACACATTTTCTTGCCATGGTCAGATTATTAGGACTGAGTAAAGCAGACATGCAGCGCGGCTATGATCTGCATGAGAATGTCTTTGCAAACTGCTCTATGCTTGCTTGCGAAGCACCCTGCCTATTTCTCTGTGTTCAGTGAAATAACCATCTGTTTGTCAACTTCCTATTCCAGCCATGTGGAAGGAACCCAGGTACCCAAGACAGAAGGTACAGTCCCTGGGGACACTGTATACACACAAATAGGCTATATCACACTCAGGCACTTATTCAAATATATATCACACTCAGACATTTATACACACTTGTCTTTATTTCTCCCCTTCTTTCTTTCTTTCTTTCTTTCTTTCTGTCTCTCTATCCCTCTGTCTTTCTGCTTGTCTTGCCTCTGCAGTGCCTCCTCAGACGGTGTGAGAGAGGACGTGAGCGTCAGCCATGTAGGGAGACGCTCCAACAGCTGATCAAGGCAAATCTAACTTACACTGAGTGCATGGTAACCAGCATCTCCACAACGTGCAGCCTTCTATTCCAGGCTAATTTCTTCCCCGAAAAGAATCCATTTGTTTGTATAGGACACAATGTAGGCCACTGCAGCACTGGTAGCTTATATCTGTACTGGTTTGGGGGTTTTCAGTTGGGTCGCTTTCTGCCTCAAGACGTAGCAAAAACGTAGCAGTCAGGCTTCACTGTATATATTTATCGTCAATATTCTCTGTCTCCAGATGACCCAAACATCCTGCTAATTTGTTTCAGATAAAGGTAGTAATAAGAAAGAGTGGCCTGTATGGAGTCCCCGCGGCTAGATCGGTGTTATATAATCAGACATGCATAGCCGGCTGGGTGGAGGGAAAGAGAAAAGGGGAAGTCAAATGGTGAGAGTACTTGAGGGGGATTTTGGGTCTCTCCTTCATCCTCCACTTTCCCACTGATGACTGCATGACCACACCCAATTCAAGACGCTGTGTAATAATAATAATAATGATAGTAAATAAATAAATTCAGAATACCACCCCCACCACCCCCTAAACCTACAGTATACCTCCATTTTACTTCCATGGAAAAGGTTTGTTCTTCACTGAAGAGAAATTGACTACTTGAGTGGTTTAACGTTGGCACAGTGCTAATTTTGTTCATTTACAAACAACGGCTATAGGCTACATGTTAAGTTGTCATTGTTTGCCAAAAGATTTTCCTCTGTGACATTTACTAAGAGAAGGTTGATGCACCTTTATTGTTTCAATATTTAATATATAAAAGTCTGTTTGTGATGCACACCGGTGTTATGGTGTAAATAGCTAATCTTTCTTTTTTTGTTATGTAATGATGACTGAATAAACTATATACAGAATTACAGAATTATAGAAAGAGCTTTTGCACTAAATGTGATGCTGCTCGCAGACAGCTGAAGAACATGTGAATTGAAAATGTGTACTGTATAATTGTGTCTAAAATGAATGATGTGATCTTCATAATACAACCAGAACAGACTACTGTCATCCAGGATTTATTCTTTCATTAGTCAAGCTCTGAGCACCTACACAGTTTCCCTCCACAGTCAGTGAACATAGAACAATAGAGGATTTATGAACATGAATAAAAAAAAATCTTCTTACAAAAGATGATAAAATGAGACATTTAATGCCAGAATTACAGGATGAAATTTGATTAAATTTCATAATAGCAGGTAATAATTAATCACATCATAAAGGATGAGTTAATAATTCATCATCATAACACATTTGCTGCACGTTCTTCAGAATAGAACATTAAGTAAAACAAAACTTGATTGTTTTCAATTCAAAATAAGAACAGATTATTTTCTAGAACCAAAGCCCAAAGTGCAAATTAAGTTTTTTTCCTGAACAACACCAGTTCAGTCATTAAACTCTCACTGTGCTTTGGGATTTACCTGAGTATGAAACAAATACATTTCAAAGAAACCACGGCTGGCATGTAATTTATCTCATTTTGAAATGAGTGAACATTCCAATAAACAATGAAAGTACCCATTGCTTTGAACTTGAACCAGCCAGTCCCCGCTCTGTGTCAGCGACCGAGCTGAAGGCTTGACTGTCCCTGAGCACGCATCATGGACACCTCCATGTTTCTCATACTCATGGGTGAGTCATTGAAGAAATAACATGTGTGCTCAAGTCTACCTGAAATGACCTTTTAACGCAGTGATGAGTAAAACCTGAGTAAGTACTCTGTGAGTAATTACTGTGGAACTGTTGTCCTCAGCGAGATTATTTTAGACATTAGCAATCTATATCGGTTCATTTTATTACAGGCTACTGGAAGATCATCTGATAGCATAATGTAGACATGTCACAAATAAATTACAAACACATAAATCAAGATAATAAATACCAACTGAAGATGTGTTCGCTTCTAAACACTGATACAGTGTCCTTTGAGCTAAAAGACATACAACTCCCCTCTTTGTGAACTAATGTAGTTTGTTATTGAGGGGGGCAGTAGAGGGGGAGGGGGGATTTTGGTGGTTGATGCTGGGGACATTCAGAAAAATGGTCTTCCCTGAAACATTCTTTGGCATTTTCATAGAAATCACAACACATATGAACAAAAATTAAGAGTGAGTCACAAATCTTCAAAAGCTTAAAATGCGTTCATAGTTAGTATGCTACAGTCTCTCTGGTAGGTATTCCCATGTAACATCCTCAATGAATTAATTCCATATTTTCTTATAAAGATAAGGGGATTGAGAACATATGAAAATCCATAGGCCAAGAAAATGTTGGCTTTTGACTAGAACCCTGAACTGTAGCTTCAGTCAACTGACTTGACAGATAAATATAATGGAGTATAATACCCTGCTATGAGTACTCTTCTTGAACAAAACTAACTCTAGAATAAATTAGAGATGTACAACAAGTGTGTGTTGTAAGTAAAACCCTCACATGAGGATACAGTTAACAACCCCTTTCCATGGAGTCCCTGGGGTCAATTCAGGTGACATTGTGAACACTCATTATTTAGAAAACATCCCATAAATCTAAATCATGGGAAATGGTTTGGAGTTATTTACAGCAATGTCCCATCAGTGGCCCCAGTGGACTACATTGCAGGCCGAGGAAGTGTACGCTGGGACTGAAAAAGGAGTCCGGGTCAGTCTTGATCCTGTAAGGAAGTGATGCGGCGTCGAGAGGCAGTGCCCCTCCTCTTCAAAATAAGCTTGAGCTGTGTATGGGAAAATACAGAGGGAGGTGTGTGTTACACTAAGGCAAAAACAGTACTCACAGTAGACGTTCTGAGTACAATCAATGAAAGGTTTGTTGTCTGCTTATGTTACTTGTTATGCTAGTACGAGCTTAGCACATGACTTTGATGCTCACTGTCCCATCCTGCTATTCTATCTCGAGTAACTAGCATCACTCTGAATAAAATCTGAAGGACACTCTCTCTCTAAAAATCCAAAATCCCCTTGCACAGCCAATTAAGTTGGGTTGTTGGGTGCTGGTGACTTGCAGGTTTACGATTAATAAAAAAGAAAAAAGGATCACCGCACACCATAGGACTACACTTTTAAGATTTTATTACTGAGCAACGCGTTTCGCCTTGCACTTCCTCAGGCTCTCTCTGACTCTCTCTCTCTCTCTCTCATGCACCTCTGGATCTCAGCCCATGCTGGCTGGTTGTGTGAGCTCACCTTCTCGCCCGCGTCTCCGCTCTGCAGCAGGTGTGCGGGCTGGTCGTTCTCCAGGTTGCGGGTGCTGGGGTCAGCGCCGTGCTGCAGCAGCAGCCGGATCAGCTCCTCCTGGTGGGGGCTGCCGTGCAGGCCAGCGGCCATGTGGAGAGCAGTGTGGCCGTGGGCCTGAGAGAGGGATGGAGGGAGAGAGAGACAGACAGAGAGAGGGAGGGAGAGAGAGGGGGGAGATGGAGAGAGAGGGGGGGCGGAGGGAGGGAGAGAGAGGGGGAGATAGAGACGGATAGAGGGAGAGAGAGGGATGGAGAGTTATAGAGAGAAAGGGATGGAGTGATAGCGATAGAGAGAAATGGAGGGAGAGAGTGATAGAGATGGAGGGAGGGGGGTGGAGGGAGAGAGAGAGAGAGAGCAAGTCATTGAGAGAAAGGAAAGCAAGCGCAGCAGAACATGAGATGAGAGAATTAGTGAAGAGAATACGAGGAGTATTTTGACATTTTGACTTAAGTAGTAAAATGTACATGAAAGAGGGTCTAGTTAGCCAGTTTAAAAGCAGGGGACTGTCCCTGTGGTCCTCACCTTCATATTAATGATGGCCTGCATGTCCGCTGGGCAGATACTCAGCAGGTAGCGCACCAATTGTACATTTCCCTCCTTCACAGCGAGATGAAGAACCGTCTTGTTACTTTTGATTTCCTGCAAAAGTGAAACCAGAGGAGGGAATCAACGCTGGGAGAGTGAAACCATATAAGGCACAATTTGATTAGGCCCGTGGGGAACTTCCTCTCCCTGATTCTGCAGAAACCACATGGGATAGTCCAATCGCTTGTCCTTAAATGTCTCCTCTGACTAATTCAGTGAAATCCACATAGTATTGCAGAATGTAAATACTTGCCAAAAAAGGACTGTGTAAAGATAATTATGACCACAGACCACTCAGTGTACTGTACGTGGGCCTGAGTCTTCCAATAAACATGACAGAAAGATGGCAGGCAGATAACGTGAACAATCCTGTGCCATCTGACACAGCTGAGGTGAAATGGCCTGAAAAAGGTGCCATTGACGAGTGAAGAAAACACCGTTTGAGTGTTCATGGCTTACTTGACTGAGTAAGGAGGCGCCGGCGTTCAGCAAGCGCTCCAGGCAGTAGAGCTTGTCGTTGCCCTCGGCCAGCCAAGACGTGGGGTCAGAGGAGGGGAACGCGGACGCCATGGCCTTCATGGTGGCGCTGTGAGAGATGGCGGCGCAGTGAAGCGGGGTCAACCCTTAGAGTGGACACAGAGGAGAGAGGCACAGATGAGAGGAAGACACACAGGCAGATAAGACAGACGGGAGGAGACTCTGACTTCTTAAAAACACTAAAAAAGGATAAAGTCAAAAAATATGCATGACCCTTTAAATCTTAAACACCAAACCACATCTACCCCAACTATCACCACAGCTCCCTGAACATACTACCCTTTTACACTTTTTCAAAGGCTGGGACAGAGAGAGAGAGAGAGAGAGAGAGAGAGAGAATATACTGTAGAAGAAGAAGAAGAAAAGGAAGAAGAGAGACTGCATGAAGAGATAAGAACAAAGTGTACCTTCAAAATTCCGAGCCTCCAAGTCCAGCTGCAGTCCCATGGAGAGGATTACCTACAAATGTTGAAAACAATTCTCATAATCAAGAAACTTCATATAATTTTTTTTTTTTTAAAAAGCACTACTCTTGCAGAGGGTCACTGAATGGTTACCTGCATGACTCTTGGGTAGCCGTAGGTGGCGGTGAGGTGCAGGGCCGTTTGACCTTTGACATCACACACACCGGCATCAGCACCGAGAGTGATCAGATCGTGGACTATGTTGGGCTGGTTGGCGGTAACGGCGACCAGCAGTGCGGTCTGAGCATTGGGGCAAAAGATTTGGTTCAGAGACACAGAGACACACACACAGACACACAGAAACACAGACACACAAACACACAGACACACAGACACACAGACACACAGACACACACACACACACACACACACACACACTTTATGACTATGATTGTGGTTGAGGAGCACTCACCTTCCCCTTGTGTTCCTTTGAGTCCAGTTTCCCAAGCTCTTTCAGTTTCTCTGCAGCGGCATACGCATACTCCCGCTGGCCTTTCGCTGTGTAGATATGCAAAATCCTGCAGAGAGAAAGAGGACTTAGTTTGGGAAACAAGCAAACAGTCTTCTGCTTAAATTCATTCCTGAAAAACATGTGAATTGAAAATGTGTACTGTATAAATGTGTCTAAAATGAATGATGTGATCTTCATAATACAACCAGAACAGACTACTGTCATCCAGGATTTATTCTTTCATTAGTCAAGCTCTGAGCACCTTCACAGTTTCAAAGTCAGTGAACATAGAACAATAGAACATTCATGAACATGAATAAAAAAACTTCTGACAAAATATATTAAAATGAGACATTTAATGCCAGCATTACAGAATGAAATTTTATCGAATCTCATAACAGCAGGCAATAATTAATTACATTGTAAAGGATGAGTTATAACTCTAAGACATTTTGCACACCATCTTCTGATTAAAACATTAAGTAAAACAAAATCAGATTCTTTTTTATTTGAAATGAGATTAGATTCTTATCTAGAACCAAAGTTCATCGAAAAGTGCAAATTAAGTTCTTAGAAAGAAAAACTGCATTTAGTTTGGGACAAGCAAATAGTCATCTGCTTAAATACATTACTCATTTTGAGTAACTTCTCAATTTTTTAGACATGCTTCACTGCATTGACTTGTCATGATGTGTCATATGTCAAACTTATTTAATACCACAGGTGATAGATTGCACACTATCTCCTACATATTGTTGACCACAATATCTAATTATATATTAATACTGAAGTATTATTAACACAAACACAAACTGCCCACACACTGTAGCTGGAACACATCTTATACTGTACGTCATCCTGCTCATTATCACACACATACATATAAACACACAAACACACACACACACACACACACACACACACACACACACACGAATTCAGGTGCCTTACGTGTCACCGTCGTCATCCTGCCATGTGGTAGCGCTGTAGTCCATCCTCTGGATGAACCGGCGTGCCTCCTCCAGGGTCCTCCCGTCCAAGGGTCGGCCGAAGGCGTCCAGGCTAGGGACAGTGGAGGGGACTGGGGCTGCCGAAGCACCCTGCTGCCTGGGGCCGGTCAGCCAGCTCACCGGGTCAGTGTGAACCATGCCACTGGGGGCCATAGTGACATGGCACTCAGGCTGCTAAGGGGAAAAAGTAGTCCGTTAACTTTGAGCTAAGCTGTGAACTGTTCCTGTTAAAACGTTCTTGATGGCAGATAGGGGCTTGATGTTCTTGAATGTACGTTAAATTAATAGTTCAGTAAGTTGCTAAATTAAGCTTCTGATGACAGATATGGGCTTGATGTCACTGAACGTACGTTAGTAGGTCACTAAGTTGGCAAATTAAGTTTTTGATGGCAAATTTCAGGGGCCCAAAGTTACTGAATACTGAATAATACAATAGTATTTCACTAGGTTAAGTTTTATTCAATCCTCGCTGCAGAAGGTCACAGTCACGTGTGGGCAGAGAGGCTCATTTCTAAAAAGTTGCTTACAAACTGCTGCGTCAGCATGGAGGCTGAGCAGTCCTGCAGCGGCTGGTGAGTGTAGCTGGATGCTGCGTGCTGGCTGTGGCAGTGGCTGTAGATGGTCCCTGTAGTGAGGTTTGATAAATAGTTCATCCCCATAGGGGACAGTGTGCTGCCATGGTGCAGAGGTGTAGAGGGAGAGTGCATGGCCGGGTCCCATGTCTCACAACCAACCGCCCCCATAGTAGAGAAACTGCTGCTCGTGCCTGAGGGAGGAAGACATTAACAGTTAGCGGTTAACAGCGTTGACTGATGGCGACAGATGAATTAGGGACTACAAAGGTTTTTTTGTTCATCAATCCACCTTTACCTGCTGAGGAGTGTTCAACTGGTGCCAGTGTCTGCAGAGAGGCGACATAATATTGAAGTTCAGTGGCAATGACAATGTCACCCAAAAATCTACACCAGCAATTTGGCCTCTTGAGACATACAGTTATTAATTCCAAATCCAAACTCCATACACATAGCCTGACATATACTCTCATACTGTAACATTATAGTGATGTAAAGTTTATGCAAGTAATTATAACAGAACTGTGGGCAGTGCACAGTGCACTCCAGTGTTAAAAATCAGTGTCAATGTAGGGGCCTTGTACTGTAGATTATTAAGCATACCATACTCTGAATTAGCATTACACACAAGGCATGTGCTAAAATACTCCATCACAATTTAAGCTACAGTTAATGACTACCCCACAACAACTTGATTACAGTTCATTACTATGTTGTATAATTAACAAGTATTTCAGTCTCTTTGGAGTTGCTTTGGACAAAAATACCATGGCATAACTATAACCATAACAGTATGAATGTAGCGTTCATACAGTACACTGTAAGTTGCTTAGGGCAAAGGTAGCAAATACCATAACCATAACTAATGCAGTGTTCATACACTGTGAGTTGCTTTGGACTAAAGTGAATGGCAAACACCATAACCAGAACCACATCTCCACTCACCGAGATGGCAGCGCTGGAGGCCACACTGGTTGGCACCAGGGAGCAGGTTGGCGACACTGAGGAGGTCTCTCGCTTCCTCTTCTGCTCCAGGAGTTTCTTGACAGTAGGCTGAGGGTAACACGGCTTGTCCTTTGGCGCTGTAGGGAGACAGAGACACTTTATTGTGGGGTTCCTGTAGCTCAGCCAGTAGGATCACAGTGGTCACACCCGGGTCATCATGGGAATAATTCTGCATACTGATTTCATGTATATCTGCGCTACTGTTGGGGTAAAAGTGACTGCTGAACGGATACATGTAAATATAAGACATCCAGCTGTAATTCTATTTCCATCTGTTGCAAAAAAAACATCATTCATATGTTGAGAGGTAGGTTTGAAGGATGGTGTGAAATTGCATCACTTCTCAATTTATTTCTGTTTATATTTATAGACTTGTAGAATTGTAACTTCCTAAAAACCTCCAAAAACCACCATGTTTGTGCTCTTGGGGAGATGCCAGTAATGACCATAACCTAATTAAAACAGATTGTGGCCATTATTTAATTATAACTACCATAATGGTAATCTTTAAGGACCTTCAATGTTTTATACGACTATGATGGATAGCATCAGTACATGAGTTGCCTTCATGTGATGTGCTGAATTTTGCTCATTGTAATGTTAGTTTGCTGCTGCTGTTTCTCAAATGTTTCCCTTCCCTATTCCCATTCTTACTTCACCCTTATATCATATGTTCCTCTGCCAGTAATGCATCCTTTGGACATGAGTGTTGTTTGTAAGAAGCAGTCAGTTCCCCCATTTATCTGTGAAATTCCCTATAGTCTCGTGTGTCATCTCTCGTTTTGTTTTCTCATTTGTTCTTTCCTTTTGTTAGTCACCAACAGAAAACAAAAATGCAAAAAACAACAACAACAACAACAACAACAAAAGAGAGAAGAAAACGCACATGACGCTGATTATGGAGCTTTCCAGCTGCCTTTATCTGTATGCCATGGGCACTAAAGTGGGGGGAAAGTTTCTTAGAAGTCTTGACCCCAAACGTGAGCGTGAAGCAAGCGTTTTTTCCGTCACAGGAGCAAAGTGCTCACGGCCGCAAGACGGCGGGGCAGTGAGGAAGGTATTCCACCAGGACAGCGAGCGGTGAGGTGAGGTAACGTCTGTTTGCAACCTCTTCACAAGAAACCTGGTTTTCTTGAGTAGGATGTTCGCAGACAACTTTTTTCTGTGACAGCTTCCTGTTGCACTCCGTTACGCTCAGTGTGGCAAACCACATGATCTTCCTGCCATGACACTCAGGAGGCCATGTTATCAGGCAGGTACCTGATACTGGCCCCCACCTTCCTCTCGTACGGGACTCTATTATGGTTCTCTTTTGTTGAGGGTATGCCTCTTCTCATCCACCCCTTATGGGTCTGTGATTCATGCACGGGGCTTTTTGGATAGTTCTCAAATGTGTTTCCTTACCCTTAGTGCTCTCAAATCTGTCACAGTGTTTACTATGAAGTTTTACCCCTTCTTCAGGGGAAGAAAAAAATACAACATCAGAGAGAGAGAGGGAATGAGTGAATGACTAATATGTTTGAATTAATTAATTGTGAGTATTTAGACTTTTTTGCTGCTCTCCTTATTGAGATATGGGGTAAGATTTTCCAGTACAATGAATTATCATTAATTCACGATGGACCCATTCATCCATCTTTACCGAAGTGAGCCAAATGCTATTAGTTGAGATTGAGAATACACAGTAGTTGATTGTTTTTTAAGCTTAACTAATTATTCATGCTGTTTCATTTCAAGACAATTATGTTTAATTGCATCTGTAAATGATCTACACATCATCCACACAAGGGACAAATCAAATATCACAATTATACCCACAAAGTTCTTCAAAGAAACACATTAGATAACCACTGTCTGAAAGGCTTAAAGGTCGAGGAGCTGGTTGTTTGTCTTTAACCCTCATCTTGTCATTGGGGTCAATTTGACCCCAAGCAGTGTTTAACATCCTAAAATATATGGTTCACTTTTTTTGTTTTGCTTCAAGTTTCATGACTTTTCCTCATTTGAAGGGTACAACAGAGTAAACATGAAATTTGCACAAAAAATATGTTTCCAATGTCCTGTAAAAAAAATAGTTACGTTGGTGGTATTGGGGTCAATTTGACCCCATTTTTATGAAACATGAAGTAAATGAAAATTTGACACAAAATGAATATTATTATTGTAATAGTATGAGAACATGTACTTATTATCATTATTACATAAACAAGTACATATTACATATAAGTTATTTTGGCAGGTCTGAAAAAGTCCAAAAACTCAGCCTTTGGGCTGTTGACACTGGATTGGCCATATTGCCAGCCAGGGTTCCAGGGTTCATAAAGGGGTGTGGGGGGGTGGGATTGTTTTGTAGGGCTTTTGATGGTGGTTATTACACTCTTGTTAAGTACCTACCACAAAAAAAAAATAATTTCAATCATTTTTTGAGAGTTTTGTTAGCTGGGGTCAAATTGACCCCAAGGATAACGAACGTCGGTAAAATTTGAGGACAACATGAGGGTTAAAGGTCGTCATCATCATAGTTCTTTGATGATTACTGCGAGTGGGTGGCAGATGAAGGTTTGGTCAGGGAATACCTCTAAGCTCAACAAAAATCATGGTCGATGAGCAGAGCGACACACCAGACCGCTGGGGCTTGACACCTGCCAGGTGTGGTGTGCGAAGAACACGCCTATGCAAATGCTTAGCCACAGAAGTGCACAGAACAGCATTGGACAACAACCCACCAGACTGACATTTTATGAAAAGGTCACTCCAGCAGGCTAAAGACCAGACCACCTAGGGCTGAATATGAGTCATACAGTAGAACATGTCTCTCTTAGACTTACTGCTTCCTTTTGATAAGAATATGGCTAGTACGGCAAAATATACTCCAGGCATCAAGTTGCCGATTAAATATTCTACTGAACATACTGGTTTACTGGTTACTACTGTTACTGGTTACTACCTGTAGATTTGAATACTGGTTTTTTCTACCTGTAGATTTGAACATGTGAGAATCACTGATGTCAACATCCACTTACTGTACTTATTTCGCTTTCATTATCAAA
>NC_084999.1:16276971-16486971 GCF_963854185.1 Sardina pilchardus | reverse complement strand
TTAGAGAATCATGAAACATTTAACATGTGCTTTAAGTGGCAGTTAACAACAAATGAGTAGTCTGGCTATCACCAGACTAAGCTCAATCTTTTAAGGTTGAACATTAGTCTGGGGAGTCTGCACTGTATTTCTACTGCACAAGAGGCATGATCAATGTGCATAGTTCAAATTGCTCTGTATGCATTTGGATAGTCCTTCAACCAATCAGACCGACGATCTGGGCAGAGTGGTAGATAAAACAGAGTGGCGACACTCCCATAGGAAAAATGGCAGCGCTTTTCCCAGGCTATTTCCGCGTTATGGGACTTTTGGAACTATTAACAGCCAATCTCTTGGTCAGTATAGTCAATGAGTTAATTGATTACACCCTCCAGCATCCAGAAGTACATCCCACCCTCTTCCGATTCAGCCATCAGCGCAGTTTTTTTTTGGAACTTTTGATCGTGTGATGGCAACATCAAAGAGTGTTGCTACTCTCTCTTTCTATGGCTCTGGATCTGGGTATGCTTGGTGGATAAGCTAGTTTGTGATTGGTTCCAGCAAGTGGACAGGAAGCAGAAGAGATTTGTGCAGGTTTCCAGCTTGAGCTGCAGGGTGAAGATTGGGCTGGGTTTACCCAGTATAACAAATGAGACCATTGAAGGCACATTAGAACACTTCAATCACACAATCTTAAAACTAGCAATTAGCCTAATTCACCTATAAATAATATAAAGAAGTTAATAGATTATGCAGCAACAGCCTTTTTTTACCATGTGTGGACTGAGTGAATGAAAACAAAGTTCTTTTAGGCAAGTCCTTCCACTTACAGTAGCGGTCATATTGCAACGCTTTTTGGGTACTTATTGGCTTCACAACACCAACCTTGCTTCAGCGGCAGATGATTGGCACAATGTATTCACATGTTGACTTTTTTTGCCATGATAGGGGCAGGATACGGTGAATAAGGATCAGTAGCCTACAGGAGGCATAGATAAAAGTAACACTTTACATCAACACATTTGACAAGGGATACACCATGGAATATACAAAATGTCATACACAATTAATAATAGCCTAAATAATTGCATATATGCGCATGGCACAATACTCGACCGCAAACACAACAAACAACAGCAAATCCCGAAGAGGTTATCATTCTAGGGATCTCAGACATCCAGCAGCTGGCCTTGCCCCCTCTCTTTTTTCAGTCCACATTGTTCCTCAACAAGCCCATACCTGCAAAAGAGTTGAACATCCATAGATTAATTTACTTGAGATACTTGACTTGATAAGTATAATTTTGTAATGGCTATTGAACACGTTTCTGAAACTTTGGCAAAGCTCACACAAAAACCAAAGATACTTTACAAAACATCTTACATCTCTTACAAGTACACATCCTTCATAAACAAACTCTTCTAAAAGTGTATTTTTGCATCACAACTTTGCACAAAACATAACTCTTTCCACACACCAACTGTAGACAGATGTAGCCTAATACTCAATTTCAAGTATTCATGTAGCATATGTTGTAAATATTGAACACAGAAGTGTTGGGATCCAATGGGCATTTTTGTAATACTCATACTCTCAGACATAGGCTTATACATATGAGTTTACATTAATATACAGTAGAATAGCATTGCATTCTATCCTGTCTGAACTGTGGATCTGGCCACAAAAACTGACGTTGAACTGGGATTCTCAGTCAGTCTGAAATGTGGATCTGGCCACAAAAACTGACGTTGAACTGGGATTCTCAGTGCCCTGACCTCTGCATCAGCCCAACTTTATGACAAGCATCCCAGCACTGTAGGTTGCTTCCAACGCCACGTGCTGAAGACAAGACACTTTTGATTACACCCAAGAGATTACGTACAGCAGAAGTTCCATTGGATAACAATCAGAGCTGGCAATGTGAAAATTGGAAATTCAAGTGATTAACTAAAATAGAGTAGCCTACATAAGATGTAGCGAGCCAGAGAGAAAAAATATATAATTAAACTATTAAACATATTATACTACACAAAGAGCTATTCCTTCATTGGAGGATCAGACCTTCTATTTCGAGGGAGTTAGTGATCACAGTTGAAGTACTCATCCCTTTGTTTCTGCCACAGGAAATGCAACAATTTCACCTATTACCAGCTCTGAACTGAGACTGCAGCATTTTGAATTATTTTCAGTGGTCTCAAGTGTCTAGTCTTCAGTGTGTGGCTTTGAAAGCAACCTACCTTTGTTCCACCTGTCTATCTATCAGTCTCTCTCTCTCTCCCTCTCTCTCTCTCTCTCTCTCTCTCTGCGTGTTGGTGTCAGCTTGCTAACTTACCCTACTGCGGACCTGCAGTCATCTGTCGCTGTTATCATTGTTTTGAAAAGAAAAAAAACAGAAAATATATCAGAGATCTATTCATAGAAATTTGTATTTGTAGCCCCAGACACCCAGCCTAAATTGGTAATTGGAAAAAAAGGGACAGGAGATGAGTCAACATCAAAATTCTGACTACATATTAGCCAAACTCATTGCCCTATGCCAAAAAAACAGAGAAATATAATATTTGGTGGAACCCTAACTAAAGAAAGGAAGGCACCGTAATTTTGCTTATCAACTTCTTGAAGACAGATACACTGATACACACACACACACACACACACACACACACACACACACACGCACACGCACACGCACACGCACACGCACACGCACACACGTTTTATTTGGAATGACTAATACTGAGTAAAACAGCACAGCATCCAAATACTGACAAAGAGCCTGTTATGTTTTTCAATCATAGGGGCTCGAGTGGAGTAAAATATTTCAAAGATTTGTTCTTCTTTTTTGCTGTTTAGGAGAGTCAAAGTATTGGCAGTATTTATCATGGAGAAAGAAAAGAGTCTATACTGTTGGATCTAATGACTTATGAATATCACTTGAGTAGACACTTACTGAAGGCAGTTATTGAATCAGAAGCTGGACGAACAATGACCAAGGTAGCCAAGTGGTTGACCAAGGTAGTCAACTGGTTGAGGTTTGGTATGTAGTGCGGACTGCTACTCCCCCTTGTGGCCCGTCAGTTTGACTGAACGTAGTTGTAATGTGTTATGTAACCACCTAACCACATGCTCTTTTTAAAGGCTGAAAAAAGTTGCCTTGCCCTTGATCAAAGTTTAGTAGCAAGAACAATTAGCTATATTTATGAAGTGAATGTAGTGATATTGTGGAGCACTGTGGTGTCAGGAACAACTTTTAAAAAAATGGTCACATTTTGGGCCTGTGCTGAGGCTCATACCATCATCATCGGCGATCACTCGGTGTCGAGTATGATGGTCCTCCTGCTCCTGGGGGGTCTTTTTTGTGGATCTTCAGATGGCTGAAGAGGCCAATTCTGGAGCCACAAACTTTGCTGCAGTGTGGGCATGGGTATGAGGTACTGGATGTAGGGTGTGGAAGGGCCTGTTTGGTGGTGACTTTCTCCTTTCTTTGCTGTCGCTTGATTTGAGCAGCCTGTCGGAGATTGTCCTCATGTAGAGTGGCACCTGTGTGTAGACTGTTTCTCCATGTGGTTCTTTGCTCAGCTAAATCTTCCCAGTTGGATATGTTGATATGGAATTTCTTCAGGTTGTTTCTGATGTTGTCCTTGTAGCGCTTTTTCTGTCCTCCGGGTGCACGCTTGCCAGCAGAGAGCTCAGAGTAGAGGACCTGCTTTGGGAGACGTGTGTCAGGCATGCGTATTACATGGCCTGTCCATCTCAGCTGATGCTTCATGATGGTGGTGGTGATACTATCAGTATTTGCCTCCTCAAGTATGCTGATGTTTGTCCGCCTCTCTTCCCAACTGGTATGCAAGATCTTACGTAGGCACCTTTGGTGGTAGGATTCCAGCGCTCTTAAATGTCGGCTGTAGGTGGTCCAGGTCTCTGCTCCATATAGAAGTGTTGGTAAGATGACTGCCTTGTACACCAGCAGCTTTGTTCTTGCAAGAAGATCAGGGTTTTCAAAGACTCTCTAGTGATATTGTGGAGCACTGTGGTGTCAGGAACAACTTTTAAAAAAATGGTCACATTTTGGGCCAGGTTTTGGAGTTTAGGTTGGATGGTCCCCTAGCAGGATTTTGCTTAAGGCCCCCTGGAGGTGTGAACCAGCATTGCAGGATGACGACGATGTCCTGCTGGATGATGTCCCTGTTGCTGAGGCTCATACCACACACACGGTGGAGCAGCGGGCATCACCCCAGCGGACATATTGTGGCGAGTCCTGTCTGGTCTCTCTTCAGGAGGTACTGGCTGTCCAGACTGCTGCAGAAAGCCACCCAGGGTCTCTCCTCACCCCGGCACCTGCTGTGGAAGACCCTGCCTTTGGCCTCACAGAGCAGGCAGAGGGCGACCAGATAGTACATGAGGAGACGCTCTCATTCACTTTTGAGGCAGACACACACCTCCACTCTACCTGAGACCTTCACTTCCCCTGAAAGCACCCAGGAGCCCTTCAAGTCCACCTGGAAAACGTTCTGGAGCAAGTTCAGCTGCGCACAGCAAGCCCCATCACCACCTAATGCCCAGTTCCTCAGTAGGGGTCCACCAGCTGTCTGCCTCTTAGAAAAAGGGTGAGGAGACGTTTTAAAAGAAACAATTAAATTAAATAATTATTCAATTACAAATATTTGAATTTAATTTAAAAATACAATAGTTAAATGACCCATTGATATTAAAGCTGTAAAGGGTCTACAGGCCAGGCACTGGATTAGTTGCTGAGTTGACGGTCATATTCAAATTTGCAGTGGTCTACTCATTTTGAATTAAGAATTATATAGGCTAGTGTGTGTGTGTGTGTGTGTGTGTGTGTGTGTGTGTGTGTGTGTGTGTGTGTGTGTGTGTGTGTGTGTGTGTGTGTGTGTGTGTGTTACTGTAGATGGCACTAGTGAGCAAGAAAAGCCTCAGGAATCCTCTTCTTCAGGTAGGGCCTACTCTTTCTCACCACCAGGCAGACATTAGCCGTTTCAGACAGTTTTTCCGCACATTCTGCGATAATTGCTTGCCGCATTTGACGGTAGCGGACATGCAGACATGAAGCATGTATGCGGAATGTGTAGGCCTATGGCCACCTGTTGTTCACATCTAATTGACAATTTCCGTCAATTGGGCTTTGGTTCGCTGGGGAGATGATGACGCCTAATAACAATATCGCTGTCAGCTGTGCATGCCTGACAGCGGCAGAGTGTATTTTACACCGGGAGTATATGGAGGAGACAATTGCTGACAACAAGTGCAGAGTTGCGATTGGATTTACATAGCAGTTGTGGCCGCAACATTACGGCAAATAGGTAAGCACGAGGAAAAGTTCCGGTTAGATAGGCTATATGGACACATGAATTCGGTCAACTCAGCCGCCGTTCGTTAAACCGTCACCTACCTGATTTTTCAATAGATTCCTGTGAATATTTCAAGACCCCGTAGCCTATATTTTAGTGAGACAGATTAATCTGACAGTAAAGCACATGCAGATGTACAGGAAAAGAGTTGTTATGGATTTCCAAGGTAGGAGGCTTTCAAATGGTGTATAAAATTACTACGTTACATTTAGAATGTTGGGGGGAGGTGGGAGTGGGGATAGGACCTTTAACTCATCAGAAAACAATAACATAAGTACAAGTACGGGATAATGGACGACACGCCGTGCGGTTAGTCAAAGTTAATGCACGTTAGACGGTGATACTGTACGGCCCGACGCGAAGCGGAGCGGCGAAGCGTTCCGTCTAGAAAAGTGTACAACATAACATCTATTTGTGTTGGACAATTGAATTCGATAAAGAAAATGGGGTTCTTTCATAAAAAGGCTGAAAAGTTCATTAAATATGCTAGGCGCCACCACCACACACCCTCGATTTTGAATACAGATACAGTGTAGGTAAGTAGGCTATAATCAAAGTTTGTAATCATCTTCATCCATATGGAAATTCCAACAGAGCACAAAACTGTTCAATTTCTTCATGCAGCTGTTATTTCTGTGTATAAAACCAAAACATATGGCCACCCTTGTGCTACACTATACATCGATAACATCAACATTGTAAGGAAGCACAGAAATAACAGTAAAACTAATTTCCCCCATCAAATAATAAGCACAATCATGAATATAATTATGTGTGATATTACTAGCATTGTATGGAGCTTAATTGTGATGAGCAAATATGTTTTCTTTTTAAATTAGACTATTCATCTTCTCCACTTTTGGAAAGGTAAGTCTTTCATAATACCATTTTTATTAAAAATGTAATAATGATAATCTTTTTTGGGGGGGGGGGTGGGGGTAGATGTGGGTGGGGAAGGAATTGTAATTTTGTGAAATGTTTGAAAGGGAAAACGACAACATTTGTATTTGTAAGTCTAGGCAAAAGACTTACGGCAGCTGAAATTGGACCAAGTACCTCATCGCCTGCGTTCTCCTCTTCTCATTCAGCTCGGTATCCTATCAAAACGGAGACATTCTGGGCTGAGGTGTACGTGCGCCTTGCGGTTGCGATCAGCAAAAGTAATTGTACAAGGTTAAAACACGCCTATCAAGCCCACAAATGATGGATTAATCCATCTAATCAATGGATTTTTTTAGGTATACTAATATGTATACCTATGTATACCTAATGAGTATTTTTTATTTTTTTTACCCTTGTCATGTGTACACTAAGCCCCAAGACGCATCCCCTGGGCCATCCTCTCCTGACCGCCCTCACCTGCCTGCAGAGAGACCTGCAGGAGGCAGCAGCAGAGGATCTCCAACAGGTGAGCATTTATCAAAGTACAGACAAGGCTGTTACAGGGAAGGAAATTGGACAGAGGCGTAGCCTTTCATTCTAAAAGCTAACGATACAACTATGCGTTTGCCAAATAATACATCCACACACATTCTTATTTTTAACTAACAAAATCTTTATTTTGGATTAATATTTGTCTTTGCTTTCTTTTCTTGTCAGCCCCACCCTCTCCCACAGTCCCAAAACAGCCCCACCCTCTCCCAAAACACTATAGCCCCACCCTCTCCCAAAACACTATAGCCCCACCCTCTCCCAAAGTCCCAAAACACTACAGCCCCACCCTCTCCCAAAGTCCCAAAACACTACAGCCCCACCCTCTCCCAAGTCCCAAAACAGCCCCACCCTCTCCCAAGTCCCAAAACACTACAGCCCCACCCTCTCCCAAGTCCCAAAACACTACAGCCCCACCCTCTCCCAAGTCCCAAAACACTACAGCCCCACCCTGTCCCAAGTCCCAAAACACTGCAGCCCCACCCTCTCCCGATCACCCTGACCTGTTTGATGATGACCCATCATCCCGCTCAACATCAGAGTCGGGGTTTGTCCATTACTCACTGCCTGACAAGCCGTGCTCCTTCCTTGTCCAGGACAGTGAGTGGCAGTCTCTGGTGAAGAGCCAGGTCGGCCAGACACTCACAAGCCTTAACTGGCCTGTTGTAATGGCAAAAGGGATCCGCTCGGTCCATCCATACCGCTCTGTTGCCTTCAAACTCCAGACCGTGAAGGTGATGGGTGAAGGTGAACTTCACTGGAGACCGGGTGTGCCACTTAACAGCTTAGGTGAGGTGGAGGCCTGTGCCTGCAGGTGAAAGGCAGCGTCTTGCGGCAACTTTGGACTGCAAACTCCCTAGGAGTTAAGCTGGCTGGAAGAGGGTGTTTTTCAGGCAGTCTGTAGGGATCAGGTGCCAACAGCAGGGGTCATGAAGACCATTTCACATCAGCATCGGGCCCAACATCGGAGACATGTTGATGACATGACGAGCGTGAGGATGATGGAGGAGAAGCTGTGGTCAAAAACATCTGTCTGCTCCCTAAATTGGTCATGCTCTGGTCAGACAGCACAATAAGCATCTTTTATGACTGATGCAGGGATGACATTGTGTACATTGATGCCACATTCAGTATGGTGAAGAGGTCGTTGGGGGACACAAAACCTTTTCATGCCTATGAGATTGTGGTCAGGAATCCAGTGAAGGGGTCATCCCCTCTTCCGGTGGCCACCCTCTTGACCACATACCATACAACCGAGTCAATCTCAAATTTCATAGCCACCTTCGTAACCGACGCAATTCGGCTGCACGGACAGGCGGTCAGGAGGAGGCCGGTTATGCTGATGAGTGATGGCTCAATTGTTCTTCTCCAGTCACTGTCCATAAACTCCTGTAGAAGGTCCCTTCCTGAGCTGCTGAGGACATATTATGGACTAGTGACTGGAGAAGGACAGGTAGATTGTGTGGGGCATGCAATCATGTCATGAGGAATGGCAAGGACCTGTAAGTCATGTAATGAGGAATGCCAAGGACCTGTGCAGAAAGCAGTGAGTGTTCCATCACAACACTGAGAATCTTATTTACAATGTTAAATGTATTTCACGCTAATTTTAAAAATGATAATCACTTTACAACCTTTCTTTCTTTGCAGTGCCCTGAAACATGACGACCTGGCCATGTACCTGATTGGCCTGATGACACAGGCCACAAGGTTGCAGGGACTGGACGAGGTGGTCATCAGTGCTGCGGTGTTCTCCAGCCCCTGCAGTAAAAATGTTGAGAAACATTTTGGGAAGCTGCAGGTCCTCCTTACGCACACAGGACAGCCTGGCATTGATGAGCCACTGGAGGAGCATGATTTTATGGTATGTCAAAGGAGAGCATATCTTAGTCAGTCATTACCAGAACGTAGGGCTGCACGATTCTGGTCAAAATTATTTGCTCAATAGATGTAATCAACAGATGTATCAAAAACATAATAATGTTTATTTATAAATATTTAACTCAGAATTCTAGAAAACAAAATAATAAAAAAATAAATCAAAATAGCACAATGCTTCTACCTTAACACAATAATACAGTACCTTGTACATAGCCTCACAGCACACTCGCACTCGCGGTCTCCCCAATGCAGAATGAGGCCCTCTTAAATGGGCCAAAGTGTTAGATGAAATTGGCCCATTCAGGGCTAATTGGAACATACCACCCATCAGGGCCTTTTCTATATTCTATAGCCATGAAAATAATAACACAATTAGAAAATAAACGTTACATGAAAAACAAAATATTATTATTACCTTGTACATAGCCTCACAGCACACTCGCAGTCTCCCCAATGCAGAATGAGGCTCTCTTAAATGGGCCAAAGTATTAGATGAAATTGGCCCATTCAGGGCTAATTGGAACATACCACCCATCAGGGCCTTTTCTATATTCTATAGCCATGAAAATAATAACAAAATTAGAAAATAAACGTTACATGAAAAACAAAATATTATTATTACCATATCACAACCATAGTATACCATATTTACACCTCCTATTCCCAACAGACATATACATACAAACATTACAACAAACAGACACCCCTGTGGACAATTGCCTGCACCCTTTGCCCTGGGACAGGTAGAAATACTGCCCCTACAGCGGCGCGCGCAGCCGCGCGGGAAGAGTCAAACCAGACCGGGAAGCAAGAAATGTGTGAGTAGGCAACATATGAGTTAGCCGGGGTTTTAGACAGAAACACGGAGTAAACGGCACATGAAATAGTGGGTACCGTAGTACTACACGTCATGGAAGTGGTAAAATATGAAGTCATAGGAAGTGACAAAAGAGTTTTGAGTGTGAGTGAAATCGCGGACTGACGGCGCTACAAACAAATTAACGCGAATGCGTTAATGGCGCACAGCTCTGCTACTATTCTCTGTCAGCACAATCGTCCGTGTTCACAAACAGTACATACAGTATAACATTGTGCATAAATAACAAATCCTTTAAGGCAGCGTATGGGTGTATGTACGTAGTGTGTAAACGTCCGTCCCTCTCTCGCTCTCACGGGTAATGCCATTCAAAGTCAATGCGGCGGTAACGCCATTCAAAGACAACGCGGGAGTGCGTAATGTTGTGCAAATCTGTTGAGGTGTTTTGCTCCTTGGAGTAAAATTCAGCAAATTGTGTGGACATTTTTATTTTAATGTGTAAACAATCGTAAAAAACGGTAAAGCTAAACACTGGTGCGGTCATGTTGGAACAGGACGTGACCATCCCCAAACTGTTCGTCAACAATCTCTTGATTAATGTTGAAGCTTTCAGAGTTCCTTTCACTGGAACAAGGGGCTAAGCCTACACAGGGATGGCCACTTCCTGATCCAACATGTCTGTGGTTTTGATAGCAGAGTTCAGGGTGTGATAATAGAGTTTCAATTTGACACAGATGTGAATGGTACATTACCTAGTGATGTGTAACGTGTGTGTGTAAAGTTTTGGCACAATGAGCGAAATTTTACAAAATGCATTTGTAATATTGCTTCTATTCATTAATGAACTTTTAACAGAAAATATTACATAATTAAACAAATATTTTTTTCCCTCTGCAATGGGTTATTGTGGCACTGGTATAAAGGCTTTGTTGTTAGTGTTTCTTTACTTTGTGCTCTTGCAAGAACTCTAGATTTCCAGGGTAGGCCTAGTGGCAACTTTGAAATCTTTCAAAGCTGATTTCCTTTCCAACCATACAAAAACATTAGTTTGCCTTTTAATTCTGTGAAAAGATCATCTGTCTTTCCCATCTGACCTGAAAGCATGCGCGTAGGAATCGGGGGGGGTTGCGGGGGACAGGACCCCCCCAATGTTGTACCCCCAGTTCCAAAAATAGGCTGCATATCAAAGAAAAGACTGAAATACATATTTTTTTAAGCGTCTTACAGAGGGCCATTAAAACTTCAGCAATAGGTTTCTATTTCTTGTGTGACTTATAATTTGCCCGCCTTTATTTAATAATATTAAAAAATTAGCCGCATGCTATGCACGTGCGGCATGGACCTCCTCCTTGCCCCCCCGCCACCCTAATGCTAACTACATTCCTACGCGCCTGCCTGAAAGGTACAATTCTCTTAATGAACCACTTTCTTCCTGGCTGTAGTGAAGAAAGTTCGAGCCCACTGGGTTTTATATGTACTGTATAGGAAGCGCCCTCTATCGATGGGCCGTATCATTACAGTCAATAAGGATCCGATCCAGATCACATTTTAATATTTGATGATTGATCTGTGGGCGGCACTGAGTGAGGAGTCAGAGTCGGAATCAGAGTGGGAGTACAACATTTTAGTGTGTCAATGGAGCACAGCTGTATTTAACTATGTCTTTACTGGCTCCAATGGTCTATCATCAACATACTAAATCCAAATCGGGTACCCAAAATACCACACTTTTACAGTTTTTTTCAATTGCTTACACGCAATTTTTCAAACCGAGTTCTTTTTAACAAAATTTAAGCACAGGTATCCAAAAGCTACACTCAGTTTGCATAATTCCTAGATTCTTTGCAAAATAAAACACTTCAGTCAAAACAAACACACTTCAGTCAAAACATACACACTTCAGTCAAAACATATACACATATTTGTAAAAATGCTATTAGTTGTCATTTAACAAACACAGTCCTCAATGATCAGACACTATTGCAGCCAGTTTCACACTGCAGTGATAAATGCAAAACGCATTTGTAAAAAGAAAAATTAGGAAATAGCATGTGCTCGAGTTTTGCCCAGACATCGTAATGTAAGGGATCATTTAGATGTCCAAAAAATAATGACAAACCCACAACATTCTTCATGATTAGTTCGACATAGGGAAAGTGTACATAAATAGGTCTATAAACTTGCACTTGCACTGTACAACACTGAAGACTGCTGTAGACTGAATATTTCAAGTATTTCTTTCAATACTTACAGTATTTCTAACCATAATCAGTTACAGTAATCAACCAACAATGAAATCAATTGAACAAATACTGTAAAATCTGTAGACAAACAAAAACTACTGCATAAAGTACATACACTTTGACTCTGAAGAGCAACTACTGCAAAAGCAACAAGACTGTATAGCACACCTGAGTGCTGCGTTTTCAATTTTGCACAGGTGTGCTTACACACCTGGTGGATGTGATAATCCAATTTGTTCATTAGTGTAGTCATTGGCAATCCGGGGCTTTGTAATGACAAGGAAGTAACCTCACAATCCTTATCTGTGTCTAAGGTGTGGAAATGTGTGTAGAGTTTTACAAATCACTGTGTGTAATGTTTTGCAAAAAGGGTGAAGCAGACATTGTGTGTAATCTGTGGAGGTGTTTTGCTCCTTGGAGTAAAATTTTGCTAATTGTGTGAAAAAAAATATTTTTGTGTGTAAACAATCGTAAAAAACTGTAAGACATTGGTTTTATCATGAGTAGTCTGAAATATAAAAGGTAGGGCATCTTCCTCTAGATGACAAGCTAGATGCCATCAAATTGAGGTTCACCAACCTTGCAGGTGCCTTATCATATTTTACTCGTTATCGTATTTTAGACTATTTGAGACTGTTTAAGACTGCGGTTGGCACTACAGCAAAACTACTAACTAGACTACGACTTCAAATTCACAGATTAATAATATAATTTCAAATTTGACCTATAACTGTATTTCACTAGGCCTACAATTTCTTTTACCATTCTATGTGTTGACCCTACACACACACACACACACATGAAAAAGGAAAGAACAACAGCAATTACAGTGATACATTAAATTGAAGTCTACTAGCACCAGTACTGTGAGTGTCTAGCCACATATCTACAGTTTGTTTGAGATGAGTATGCGTCCGTGGCAAGCTTTGCCTATTGCGTCACAAATGAAACTCTTCCACTGAACCCACAGTCAACTGGAACAGTCACCACAAGGTAAGATTATGACATGTTCTTCTATTGAGAGAGACTTATGCTGTTGGACTGCTAAAATATACAACACATTTCATATACTTGCCCTTCAACATGCCATTTTATTTCAAGACAATCCTTTTAAACTTTACCATGTACTGTACAGTATGTTGAAAGACCATGTTAAAGATCGTTTTTGTCTGTGGTAAACAGATTTCAGTGGACATGCTTGTCATGCCTCAGATGAGTTTTTGGCAAAAAAATAAAAATAAATAGCATGGTCATGTCTATATTTTGCATTGTAAATACAGAATATGTTGACATTTAAGAATCTGTTTCTAATGCTTTCCTTGTTCATAGTTTTGAAAAGATATTCTGTTCGATGAACAGGCACTTGAAGTTGTAACAGATTTACTGTAAGACTTCCAAATAGTTTTTGTTTTTTTCTTGGTTCATGTGTAGTCAAGACCTGGATACATTTAGGATTTTATCTAAATAGGTCGTTGTTCTAAAAGTGGTTCCAACGCTGACAGGAAATGTCAAGAAGTACGCTGCTGGTGTTGCTCCTACTTTGTGTGCAAGGTATGCAGTGTTTTCACACTTCCTTTTTAGCCATTTGAATTTTTGAGTTGTGAAAAACAGTAAAGAACCGTTAAGAAGTTGGTATACTGTATTTCAGTCTCTGTCCAATTTAAGTTGTAGATTAATCACATATTTTACTGTGTTATTTATTTGGCTGTTTTTATGTACGTTTTGTGATGTGCACAGTTGAATTGATTATTATATTTCTTTCTCCACTAATATGGCCACTTTGAAGAGGGAACTTTGGCTAATTCAGGTATGTCCTGGTATCCATAAAGCTACGTTTAATGAAATTGGTTTTCAATATCTATGAAAACATTTTTTTTTTTAGAATAAGTTTTCGTAACAGTCTTTTACTTAAAAGCTCTGTATCGACCTCTTTCAAATTAGATGTAGGTTTATATTGTTACATTACATTAAGAATTTCATTTTTATGTTTATAAACTGTTTCTAATGGACACCAGAAGGAACTGGTGATAGGCAATACATTTTCAGTTCCTCAAATTAAAGAACAGAAAGAAATTGAACAGATCTGGAAATAGTCCAGCAGTCTAATTCCTTTATCAATCATTTGTAATTGGCTTGACTTAGTAGAATAGAATTCATATTTGATGTGACTAGGACTTGGAAGCTATGTCTTTGTTCTCTCACAGTTCGTACTTAATTTGTATAGACAACATACCCTGTTACTAGGATAGCCCTAGTGTACTCCAATTTCCCCCAAATTGAATTAATATATTGAATAAATTAGACTGAGATGTGTAGGCCGAATAGGCCGAAACGCACCCGTCTTTTGACATCTTTTGTATTAATTAAATGAGCTAAAACATTAGAGTGCGTTTACTTTTTGTTTCATCATGTGTTTAATACAGGCATATTATGCATATGTGTAATGAAAATATCCTTCTTCATCGAATCAGATGAGCACGAGGGATGCCCACTGTAATGTTTATAATTGGCAAATCCACCTGATATAGCCTCACCAAAAAGTTGTGAGCATACTAATGAATGTCCTTAATACCACCGCATATGCCTTTAACATTTAAAGGGTGACAATCCTTTCCTTGCATCTGTCCCTGCAGCCTCAGTCCAGGAGAATGCCTGCTACAGAATTGAACCTGGGGTACTGGCAGGGGTGGTCATCAGTGACATCGTCCTGACCACGGCTATCGTCCTTATCACCTACTTCTGTGCAAGCCGGCGCAGCCGACAGACGGACAATGGTACAGTTATTCTTCATGTCTCTTATACTGTAATCTACAGGTGGTGGCACAGTAAAGGGTGTGCCCATTTTAGTTTGTGATTAATGTGAGTTTAAGAATCACTGCAGAGCAGAATAGAGTAGAATAAAGTCTAGTTTGAGTAGAGTCTTGTTCAAAGACATACTGTGTAGTGCAGGGTAGTTTCCTTTGAACAGCCGAGTGTGATCTGCAACTAGGTCATCCTCCAGTCTGAACCGAAGTGGTCAGGTGTAGTTTTTTTTCAGTATATAGCAATATAGGTGACTAGTAAGTGGGTGGGAGATATACAATTATATGATTGTATGCATATGACAAAATACTGTACAACATCGAAACGTCATTTTTTAAAAACATTAAATAACTATTTGAGCGGAACTACAACTGGTGCTATGTGCAAAATCAAAATGACATTAAGGTAAAGAGCAGGAGCTTTGCTGAGCGAGTAAGAAACCACAAAAGGAAAGAGTGCCCCCCCGCTATTTCCTCTCACATAGCTTTTGTTTTCTTCACAGCTGCACATCCCATCAATAAAAACTACATGTATGAAATAGACACTGTTTCAACTTATACTACACATGACTTTTTAAACTAAATGGTGTAAATACATATATATTATATTTTTTATATGTAAAAATATGATATATTGATCAGACATGACAGTGAAGAAAGTGACAGGAAGTGAGTGGGGGAGACAGGGTGGAATCGGGAAATGACTTGAGTTGGATTCACTCCTGGGTCCCCATGGGCAGCCAGACCCAAACATGGCATGGAGGCTACAGCCCACCCACACCACAGTGCCTCAGACTATACACTACTGAGTGCTGTAGGTGCTGACATGGTGCTCCCCACTATAGTTCCTACCATCAACTGTAGGTGTCAATGCAGAAAAGAGTGAGTGGTTGTGTCTAGGCTAGCATTGTTAGCCAAAGGTGTTTAGGCTTGTTGGAGGCTCTTCAAGAGAACAATTCTGCACTGTTGTTGTTGTTGTTGTTGCTATTTGAATACAATGAAAACAAGGTTTGACTGACTTTATGTGTCAGTTAAACTGACAAATTATATATCTAGACATAGAAATTGATATACTACACCTGAGTTAGTGTATCACAGAGTTAGTATACCGCACATACAGGTAAAACATAAATACCAGGATGTAAAGTCTCTGTGCAAGTGTTTGGAAACATTGTCTCCCAGAAGTTTATGACTGTCTCTCGGAAATTTCAGGACCGATAAAATAGAGAAGTTACTTACTGTAGAAACATGGACTTCAGTAATGCGGTATTCAATGTGATGGCATGTGTTCATTAGAAGCAGACCTTTCACTTTCTTGCCTTGTACTTTCTTGCCTTTTACTGAGGTGCTTTTTTTTTTTACGTCAACAGCTGAAAAGGTCTACATGAATGTCAGAGCCAACTGCAAGAAGTAGGACAATGGGGCACACCAGAACAGTAAACAGTACATGATTCACCATTGCCTTTGTACATTACACATCAAAAATGACTTCACATCCACACACGGATGCCCTGCACTGGATTATGCACCATGGTGGACACAAATGCATCCATTCCTCTCAGGCCCTTAGTGGTTCTACGCATCTTTGCTCCAGAGAATTGTTGCCGACTGCAAATGCATATGAGTCATAGCTGTATCTGTACTAGTGTGTCGTGTGCCATCACTTGGATTCCTGCTTTAGATAGTTGAGAGACACGCTGTGGGGAATCATACAGTGGTAAGAATGGTTTCTTGTGGCTTACCTTTGTTGTTGTTCATGTATCATGGCATTGGGTTAGCAGTGTTGTTAAAATCAAATATGAAAATATAGTGAGCAAAAGTGGATTTATACCAGTGCTTAGCTTGATCTCTCTATGTTTAGCTATGCTATACAATATTTTCAAAAAGATTGGTCGGGTTGCTGTCTATTAAGAGGTCAGTGATTTTGTCGGTAATACTGTACACAGCATGGCCCATGGCCAAACATTTTTCATTTAAAGAAAGATATGCTCCTGGTTTTGCTATGCTTATTTTAAGTGATATTAATATACTATAAATATTTTAGAATATGCCATGAATTCAACAAGTATCTTGGATTGATTCACAGATTTTCATTCATATTTGGGTAGTTGTTTAGTTTACCTAATGCAAACTTTCCCCTGTTTCATCACAGTCAGATAAATATAATTGCCTATTCCATTGTGTGTGTGTGTCTGTGTGTGTGTGTGTGTGTGTGTGCATGAAAATTAGGAAAGGAACTTTGCACCATGACTAGATGAGTGTTCATAATGGAATGGAATGTCCCTGTTATTTTGGTGTTTAAAACAGGAACATGGTGTCTGGATAGAAAAAAAAAAAAATCCTCACAAAACAAGACATACTGCATAGTGGTGCGTAATATGAGGTGATAAGGAAGAATTAAGTGAAATAAGAATAATGTGAGTATCAGGAACATTTCAATGACATTACAGCAACAAAGATTTGCAAGGTATGCATGCATGCTGCGCTTCTTAATCTGAAAAGAAAATATATGAAAGAACTATGTTCCATGGATGTAGGAGGAAGTAAGTATTAAATGTGTCATATGTTTCCGGTGAATTCAGTGAATGTTTCCAATGCAGTTATTCAAAGCAAACATTGTGAATGAAATTTGCCCGTGAGTGACAATACCAGTACTCTCCGGTAAGGTCATCTGGAGTTTATGCTTTGCCATGCAAAACAAACAAACAAACAAATAAACATATTACTGAGACACAACTGAGGTGTCCCTTTGCCAGTAAGACATATAAATGCATATAAAAATGTTTGCAAAACGATAGATAAAATTTGAGTTAAAGTGGTTCTTCATGCCCTATGGCTAAACATTTACTGTGTAGGCTGCTGCTTCTCCGTCAGGTTTCTTTATCACAGCACGGTAAATGAGCTAATTGGTGAAATCATCTAGAGAACAAATAAATGGTAGGGCTTTTACTTTCTGAAGCCCAGTTTGCTATCTTAGTCTATCTATGTCAAGTGGCTTTCAATCTGAAGTAGTAGGCCTATTGAGGCCTTTTTAACAGACAGGCGACTTATCGGTGAAAGCTGGACTGAACTTCAGAGCTTAGTGTTGAAGACCACTGCAGACTGCAGGTCACCACAAGCTGAATTTGCACGGAACAGAGAGTGTGATGGTGGTCGGAGAAAGGAAATGGCCCAAGCGAGAGTGCCTCTGTTTGACGAGAAACACCTCTGTGTGAAGAAGAATTATCATTATCTCATAAGTGTAGACATTCATAAGGTCGTGGTGGCCATCTTTCAACAACACCCTCTTAAATTAGGGTAAACAAAAGCACATGCTTAGGGTGAGGACTTCAGAGCAAGCTGGTGCAAATGGTCATTATCTCCAGGTTTGAGACGTCAAAGATTTAAAAAAGTAATTGTTACAATATTTGACATACAGTAGGCCTACATACTGTTGCATCTTTTTTTTTTCCTCTTCAAAAAATAGGCTACACAAACTAGTTTCAATTGAACTCTTGTGTGGTGATTTGTAGATATATTTTTAAATATGAAGTGACCATTTAGTATTTATGAAAAAAAAAACATCTCGGAAACCCCTGGAGTACCACTAGATAGAGTCCGCATACCACCAGCTCAGATTGAGAACCACTGTTGTTGAAAATAGAGCAGGGTTTTTCAAAGCGTGTGCCGGGGGACCCTGGGTTGCCGTGACACATGCTCAGGGGTGATGCGGAATAGTCCAAGGCTTGATCATTTATTGACATATTTTTTAAAGGAAATAAGCCTTAATATCAATTTTAAAATGCAGTTGTGATAGAGATACAGATGTTTTATGCACTTTAGTTGAAGGCCTATTCCTGATACTTCTGTTCATATTCTGTTCACTATTTTCATTCGTTTTATTCGTTCATTTGAATAAAACTAAAATGAGATCAACCTCACTTTCACATAGTAATGCTATGATTAAAAAAGCAGTTATGGCCTATCCAACATATCACAAGGGTAAATAAAGTGGCTTGGAAGTACAAATAATTCTCAAAGGAGGTTGAGAGTAAAAAGTGCAAAAATAGGGGTACTGTGGATGGGTACTATGGGTGCCGTCAGCCAGAAACCAACTTTAAATGCAGTTTCTTTTCCCCCCCTATGTACAAAACCAGTGTTTCAATAGGCTCCCACTAACCACGAGAAATGTGAAGGTAAAGAATCATGTAGAAGTGAGATTAGACAAGAGCATCAGTTTCATTATGACAGGCACACTCCTAACCAAGATTGAGGTATGGCTACTCTAGCTGTGTGTGTGTGTGTGTGTGTGTGTGTCCGTCAGGAGAGGAAAGAGAAACTGAGGCAGTTCCTCCTCTGTCAACTCCCCTCTGCTAGAGCACACACCCACTTCACCCTCCAACACACACACGCACACACAGTCCACCATCTCACACGCTGACTAGATTCCTCTTTGGACTTCCCTCCTCACTCTAGCATCCAGCATCATCCCCACTGGACGACCGACACCGGATCTGACTCCTTGACCGTTTGTCCGCACGTCTCTGTAAGCCAGTCGGACTCCTCTGGTCTGGTCTGAGTATGAGCAGAGGCATCTGTATTGTGGCGCCACTGATGAAAATGTTCGGTGAGTACTGTAGGCTACCTGTCAAGTGTGCCATCCAGAATATTGGCTACCGTAGCAAGTCTTTCTCTTTGGCGTGTCTGTATGTGTGTTTATGTGTGTGTGTGTGTGTGTGTGTGTGTGTGTGTGTGTGTGTGTGAGAGAGAGAGAGAGAGAGTGTGTGTGTGGGTGGTTGAATGATGACCGTTTCACAGGGTCTCATCACCCCTTGCGCAGGTTTGTGATGGGTGAGATGGTGATTGTTGTTTGGTCTGTTTGAGCTGACATGCCTGAAACTGTCTGCAGTGACAGCATTGTGTGTGTCAATAGATGTTTCGATGTTTTTTTTCCACGTTAAGCTCAGAGATGTATAATGTTTAAAGGTGTGAACAGGAAATAACATTTATCATAGGGTTTTTTATGGTCAGCATGTCGGAGGAAATGGCACCGCTTTCCCCCGAAGCTGTATAAAGCTTTTCTTTATGAACTTATGTATAAACATTGAGTCTATAATAGTCCTTTTACTGAATTATAAAAGTGAGTCTATCAATCTATAATATATTGATTTCCTTTTATTGCAGGTCAAGTGTCTGGGAAACAAGGTATGTGTGCGCATGTGTGTTTATACATATGTATGTGGGGTGTTAGTGTGTAACTATGAGTAAGATCCTAATGAATTAAGAATAAATGACCGCTTAAGATCCTTTTCAAAGTATAAGAGTATAAGAATATGTACCCGTCGCTACAGACTGTGGCCAGTGCTACCAGGTCGATATCAGCATTGTGGTGGCCCTCATTTCCTGTGACATCCTCCTGACGGTCCTGATCGCCCTCTCTGTCTACTGCTGCGTGTCCCGTCAGAGGAGAAGAACTGTTCTGCATCCACAGCCAAGCGATGCAGGTGTTTGTCTTCATTTGTTTTTATTTCAGTGTCTGAAATAATGCACCCACTGTACTGTATTTATGAGCGTATTGATTGAATGAGAGAGAGGTTAATGAGAATTATGACAATGAGCAGCAGTGAATGATCTTGTTCTGTTGTTTTGCTCATGACCACTTCTGTTCTCAGGTAAAGGTAAACAGCTCACTTCTTCAAAAAAGACCAAAAAACCCGAAGTCACAGAGTCGCCATACCAGGTACCTGTTCAGTCAGTGAAGTCGAGTCTATATCAGTCTGTGGTTTAAAAAAAGTGAGGTGTCTAGTCTGCTTCCCCCCAATAATTTTTTTCTCACATTCATGATTGTGTTGTAGGAGCTGTATGGCGTCCAGTCAGACATTTACAATGATCTGAGACAGTATCGGAAATGACTCTTCTTCTTCTGTGCAATCCTGAAGACGTTCTCACTGGAAGATTGTTTTAAGACAAAGAGATGGAACACCCTGGATGTTGAGTCAATGTGGCACCTTGTAAATAGTATTTATTTGTCGACTTGAAGTAGAGCAGGGTCTGCTATCAGCCCCCTTGTCACTTTTAACTCATTAATAACCAGCCTCCACTTTCATAGCTTGGAGGGCTACACAGAGCACTAAACAGTCTGCAGAAAGTTATTTTGGCAGAGCTAATTAAAGTTTTCACTTGCTTACCTAATGTATTCTTTTGTACAGTTTGTATACAATTTGTAATTTTGTTCAATAAACTACAAATATTGTTTGAAATAATGTAATGTAGTCCAAGTGATCGCATATATTTTGTCCGTGTGTTTATATCATATTATATTATATAAACAAAATAAACTGTTATTTCAGTCCATATGCCTACTATATTATATGCATCAATGTACTAACAATTTACAGAATTTATGTATATGATAGATGTAGGGGTTTTGCTAGTGTTACTTTTTAGTCCGTTGAGTTGAGGGCTGCAGGCCCTAAAGTCGCCCACTCCTCTCCCTGCCCAGTAGAGGAGCTGAGGGTGTCTGCTGCCTCTGGTCTTGGTCACAAGTTGGTGTGTCTCATGCAGATACAAGGGCTTTGGTTTTCCCCCACTGGAAACTTCAGTCAACAGTTCAAATGAATCACGTTTGAGCGCATTTAGCCAAATGCCTCACATGTCTGATGGCTATTTTGAGACGGAGGGACATATTCCAAGCTCTTTAAATCATTACATGTTCCTGTGTTTCTACAGATTTTGTGTAAAATATACATTTTATTGTATTTACTGTCTTTGTCAACATCTGTTTTAGTTATTTGAATGTCAAACATTATCTTCTGGATTGACTATTCTGATGCAATTGTTACTAAAATGGAAATACATTTTGGACATTCTGAACAGACTGAAGGGAAACAGATATTATTCCGTTGTCATTCAGTAACTGCTGACAACAAACTGATTTTTCTTCTGCTTTTACATTTCACATTGCTGGCTTATCTAGAACTCTGACAAGAGATGCAAGTGCATGACCAAATAGTCACTTAGAGATGGACATTCTATTGTCTGTACTTCTAGCTTTAAAGATGAGAGATTAAAATGGTTTCGGCAATGAGGAGGATTACCCATAACGACTCACCACAGTATGGGTTTCCCCTCCATAATTCTTCAGATGTCCTGTACCAAAGAACAGGCAGAAATGGGGAATAATTGATCAAGCTGTCATGACAACACAAACAATGTGCGTATATCAAGGAAACTTTACTGGAACATCATCCTTTAGCTAGAGCAACCATAGAGCAACCATCGCAAAGCAACCATCGCAAAGAGCTCTATTTGTTCCCAATACACTTCTGAATCTGACGTTGGACACAAATCAAATGTTTTCTTTTATGGTGTTTTATCTAGTTCACATCATTTGCACATGCTCTAATGTGTGATTTCTTAGAACACTTAACACTTATGGTGAAGTTCTAGACCTAGAGCGAAACCAAAAGAATCAATGCTATCCAGAATCCAGAATCTAGACCATCCAGGCAGTCAGACAGTGTCATCTCAACATCCCACTGTGTCTATGCTGAGATGAGAGCTAGACTTCATGTAGTGAAACAGTGCAATCTGATGTTATCACTCTTGCCTTTGTATCTTCTGTACTTTCATGTTATTGTGAGGGCCGTCTTGTATCAGTTATCTGTTATAGCCTGTGGCGTGAGATGCTCAGAAACACAACAGAGACTCCTCAGACCACGCAGCACCTGCAGGCGTTCCAGATAAGGTGAGCGTGCTCACAGAAAAAGCCCTGCTAATCTACACACCATATCTTTGTCTACAATAAGCACAAAACCAGAGCGTTGGAGTCTATTGGGTTTCATTTTAGGGATGGTTTGACCATTGACCTTTTCCAGTTGAGTTTGTGCGGTGCTTCTTGTAAATACTGCAAAATGATCCTTGCTCCGTGTTACTGTTTTTAATCAATGTCTATTTATTTGGACTGATGATAGAACATTATTTTTTGTGTGTGTGTGAAGTTGAGTGGACCCCTGGTAGGCCCTCTCCTCCCTCTCTGCACATGAAGTTGTGGATGTCAGTCACAGTGCACAGCCTTCTGAGGTGGCTCGAGTGTGTGGTGGCGCTGTGTGCCTGTGTGCGTGCGTGCGTGCGTGTGTGTGTGTGTGTGTGTGGGGGGGGGGGGGGGGGGGGGGGGTAAAGACAGGAGGTCGAGTTTCATGTGAGGGAGACAGCTCTGCCCGGGAGACAGTGAGGAACAGAACCAGAGAGAGAGAGAAAGAGAGAGAGAGGCAGAGAGAGAGAGAAAGAGTGAGTGCGTGGGAGATGCAGTGTCCACTCTCACCCACATTCACTTCCCTATCTGAATTTGGATTTAATTGGTTTTCCCACTCATCTTTACATTCGGGTGCCAGCCTCTGAGCCACGGAGCGCTTGTGTGTGTGTGGAACTCTGGACTGGCGTCGTGGTGCGTATGGAACGCGAGGGAGGACATCGGGAGAACCAGGTACTGTACTTCAGTGTTCAAGGGTGCAAGTGAATGTCTGATTGAATGTCAAGCTATAAGGATACATTTATATGTAGTATGTACTGATCATGATGCTCTAATGAGTCCAGTGATGATCCTGTACTTTTTGGAAGTCTAATGTCACTTTTGTTCTGTTTTGCTGCCTTGGTTGTTGTAGAGCTTTAGCTTGAAGATGTGGATAGGTGTCTTGATGATGACTGTCTTCACCTGTGATTTGCCAGGTATGGAATATTTATGACGTTTCATTCTGTTTTTTGCGTGTGTGCTGAATGCACCTAGTGCGTCTCTACATCCTGGTGAAATGTCGCAGGTGTCCTTGTATTCCAACACAGATTGCGTATCGATCTGTTATTTTTACCGGCGTCAGCCGAGCGATCAGCAGCATCCCTCTAGACTGAGCACAGATTGCTAGCTTCACTGACCCTCTGTGTGTGTGTGTGTGTGTGTTTGTGTGTGTGTCTGTCTTTGCTAGGCGTCAGAGCCAGCAAGTGGGTAGTGACCTTCTCCAGGAAGGACATCTGCGTTTGGGCCGGAACCACGGTAACGCTCCCCTGTCGCTATGACTACCCATCGGGCTACAACGTGAGAAAAGTGATGTGGTTTCACATCTCGGCCGAGGACCGCAGGGAGTACGCCTACCACACAGACCTCGGCGTGGTCAGCCCCTCCTTCAGAGACCGGGTCAAGTACATGGGGGGATACAAAAGGTGCAGCCTACAGCTCACCAACGTGAAGCTCAGCGATGCGGGCCAATACCACTTCAGATTTGAGTCCGACTACCAACATGGTCGGTGGACGTCGCCCGATGTTGTCACTCTATCGGTCACAGGTGAGTCAGCTATAGGAGCCATCTTATGATCTCAAATCCCAGGTGGCAGGAACTTGTTGTATCATGGGTCCAAGCCTGTTGGATACAATACTGTTGTGAACATATCAGTTCTAAGTGAGAAAAGAACGCCTTGTATATACAGTATTATTATTACAATCCACCACTGTTTGACAGCTCACGTCTGTCACAAGAAGAAACTATCAAATAGAATTGCACCACAACTTTCTGCATCACATCTTGTACAAATCTGTGACTGTGATTTGTGGCAAAATCGTTTAGCTATTATTGATCCCTCGAAAAGGCAACTGAAAGTGTCTGTGTTTTGTGGCAGAGCTGCAGGTACAGGTGCACCCAGCCAGGGCAGGGAACCTGTTTGCCGCGGGGGAGACGGTCTACATGAAGTGCCTGGCCAGGGGGTGTGCAGCGGCGGGGAAGACCTTCACCCTCCTCAGGAACGGGGTCAGTTTGGGGTCGTCGGAGAAGGCCTCCACCATCAAAAACTTCAACAGCCAGCACACCGGCACGTACAACTGCCGACTAATCCCGCCACAGAACGTGCTGTCACCAGGGATCAGTCTGGCTTTAGGATGTGAGTAGAGTAAAGTAAAAACTAGCACAGCACCACTATTTAAGACAATCCTTAATGTAGCTTTTCTAGTGGTGTGTACTGTATGTGGAGTATGTATGGGAGAAATGGTAAAACTGATGCTATTTACAGTACTGTATATGACTTTGACCGATATAAGTGTTCATACAAGTTCAATTTACGTTGTTTAAATGAATTACTAAATAATCAAATGTTTATTCTAAACACTGTTAGAACTAGAAAACAATTCTTGTGCAACTCCGGCAGATATTCTTTCTAAATCTCTCTGTCTCTGTCTCTGTCTCTGTCTCTGTCTCTGTCTCTCTCTCTCTCTCTCTCTCTCTCTCTCTCTCTTTAACTCTCACTGTACTGTAGATTCCCCCCGTTCCACCAAGGTGGACATCATTCCCCCAGGGGCCATAGCGGAGGGCGGCTCGGCGACTCTGACGTGCAGCAGTGACGCCGCTCCTGCGGTGGAGAGCTTCGCCTGGTTCAAAGAGGGCGAGAGCGGCAGCCTGCCGGACAGCTTCAAGCCGCAGCTGCGCCTGTGGCGGCTGGAGTACTCGGACCACGGCGCCTACTTCTGCGTGGCGCGCAACGCGCTGGGCACCGAGCGCTCCAGACCCACCCTGCTCAACGTCACCTGTAAGCCTCCGAGCCAATCGGCACGGGAGAACACCACCATAGAGGGGGCACATCACCATATACAGTACACCACCATATAGTGGTCACTTATTACAAAATATACATCACTTCACAGGCTGGTACAAGGCCTTAGTGCAGTTATTCTATATGTTGTTATGAGATGTGCCTGGCATTATACTATTATTACGGTTAAGTTCAGGGATGGGGTACCTTCTATCTGCCCCCCTGTCATCTCTGCCCTACTGGGCCAGTGGCCAGTGGGACCTTGTATTAGTCCAGGCCTGCATGTGTCTCTGTGTGTGTACCTGAGTGTATACAGTATGTGCACCTGTGAGCATACTGTGGATGTGTGTGTGTATGTAGGTGTGTAGGTGTGTGTGTGTGTGTGTGTGTGTGTGTGTGTGTGTGTGTGTGTGTGTGTGTATGTGTGTGTGTGTATGTAGTAGGTGTGTAGGTGTGTGTGTGTGTGTGTGTGTTGTGTGTGTGTGTGTGTGTGTGTGTGTGTGTGTGTGTGTGTGTGTGTAGGTGTGTGTGTGTGTGTGTGTGTGTGTGTAGGTGTGTGTGTAGGTGTGTGTGTGTAGGTGTGTGTAGGTGTGTGTGTAGGTGTGTGTAGGTGTGTGTAGGTGTGTGTAGGTGTGTGTAGGTGTGTGTGTGTGTGTGTGTGTGTGTGTGTGTGTGTGTGTGTGTGTGTGTGTGTGTGTGTGTGTGTGTGTGTAGGTGTGTGTGTAGGTGTGTGTAGGTGTGTGTAGGTGTGTGTGTGTGTGTGTGTAGGTGTGTGTAGGGGTGTGTGTGTGTGTGTGTGTGTGTGTGTGTGTGTGTATGTGTGTGTGTGTGTGTGTGCCTGGGTGTATGTATGTGGGTTTGCACAAGTCTGCATCACAGACCTAGCATGCTTGGGTGACACCCAAATATTGTCGTACACATCCGTAATTGTATGTGTCTGTGTGTGCCTGTGTGTTTCTTTGTGTGTATGTGCCTGCATGCATGTGTGTGTGTGTGTGTGTGTGTGTGTGTGTGTGTGTGTGTGTATGTGTGTGTGTGTGGTTGTGGTTGTGAGAGCCTATATGTAAGTGTGTGTGAGTGTGCACATGTGTGCCACTATATGTGTGTCTATACAAATGTATGTGTGTGTTGTATATTTGTATTTCTCTCTCTCTCTCTCTCTCTCTCTCTCTCTTTGTGTGTGTGTGTGTGTGTGTGTTTGTGTGCGTGTGAATTTCCAGAGCAGTTATTTAGTTGGTAAAGTTTGCGGTAGTAACTCTTTTCACAGGAAATTCCTCTCCATTCTTAGGTGTTGACCTGACTTGTGTTGGTGCTATTTAAATGCACCCTGTGGTTAGGTGCACAGCCCTACATGCAGGATAGTGTCTGTGGTGAGATGCCTCTTATCTGTGCGTGCATCTCTCATTCCCTGGCAATCATTGATTGACACCAAGGTGCAAAGAATCAGATGCATCTAGCATCTGTGCTACGTTAATGGTTTTAGGCTAATGTGTGCTAGTGTGTGAGCACCTCACTGTGTGTTCACTGTGTGCTGTGTGTGTTCAATCATTTGGTTAAATTGGGTTAAATGCAGAGAACGAATTTGCGGACACGGGATCAAAAAAGGATTTATGCTATACTTATAATGTATATGTTACGTATAATAGGCTAATAAAGACTAAATAAGCCCTTTGACAGTACCTATAACATTTTCTACATTGCCCTCTGTTCTTCAGACGCTCCCAAGAACACTAAGATTCTCATCAGTCCGAAAGGGGACATCATGGAGGGCTACTCAGTAAACTTGACCTGCAGCACCAGAGCCAACCCTCCTGCGGCCAGGTACGCCTGGTTCAAGGCCAACGCAGGGCAGCCCTGGACCAAGTGGTCGTCGCAGAACCTGTCCCTCCCCAGCGTCCGCTCGGCCCACAGCGGGAAGTACCACTGCACCGTGTGGAACGAGTTCGGCCAGCAGACGTCGCCGATCGTGTCCCTGGCTGTGCTGTGTGAGTTGTTGTTGTTGCTGCACTGTGTGTCGGTGATGCTCCACAAGCCAAAATAGATGCTTACGAATGACCGTATTTGGTATTGGCAATTGACCACAGCCGTTCTGTTTTCCTGTTTCAGTGTTTTGAGTCTGAGAAAAAACTAGGGCAAAATAACACCTCTTGTGATGTGTGAGATGAAATGAGTTAGTCACAGTTGACAGTTTTGAAAATGTTTTTTTTTTTTGTCTTATCGCCACTGCCCAAATGTACTCTTCAAACACTTCCACATCTCCTTGAAGTGGTGGTCTAGGTGTGCTGACTCAGTTTCTCCTGTTTGGTTGGGCAGACGTCTGCCTGCCTCACCTTTGCTCCAGATCTGTTTCGAGATACTCCAAGTGAAAGCAAAGCTCTCCTCACGCCAACCTTGAGCAAGTCATCAATCAATGGCACAGAGCCCCTCTCTCCTCTGTTCTGTCTCCTCTGTTCATACTCTCTCACACATTCTATACACCTCTCTTTCGCATGTGAAACCTCACACTCGTTCCTCTCTACACTACCTATCATGCTCCTCTTCTTTTTCTTTTAATGGTTTTCATCCCTCTCTCCTCTCTCTTCCTCAAGACGCACCCAAGAACACCTCGGTCTGGGCGCGTCCGTCCAACGTGATCGACGCGGGCGGCTCGCTGACCCTGACGTGCAGCAGCCAGGCCAACCCGGCGGTGGAGAACTACACCTGGTACCGGATCAATGCCGCTGACGCCTGGGAAACCCGATCGGGCCCCAGCTACACCATCGCTGAGGTCAGCCCCCGAGCCAGCGGCCAGTACTACTGCGAGGCCCGCAACCGCATCGGCACCCACAGCTCCCCGGTGCTCACTGTCCGGGTGCGAGGTCAGGACAGTAGACACTTGCATGTACACTCTGTGCACACACACACACACACACACACACACACACACACACACACACACACACACATATATACACACACACACACACATGAATGTGTCATAAACATTACAAACAAGGCATTAACATTTATGGCGTAACGCTTCTGTCATTAAGTGTCATTTCCTTCATGTGTCATGACAGTGTCATGTCACTCTTCTGTAGATACCTTCAAGTAAAGGATTACTATCATAATTCTGTTTTCTTTTTCCAGCTACAGTAGTATATTCCTATTTCATGTTAATTTGATCAAGTAGCCTACACTGTGTCTTTTCTTGCAGTCTTGCATTCCTTTTTTTGGACTTCTCTCTATCTAGTTTGCTGACATAAGTTCTCCTCACTGAGATGAACTGAAATAACCGGCCTCCTTATATCCATCTTCTTTGTTTTCCGTAATGCAATCATCCGTAGACGCATTGAGCAATGTGATCCATGTGAGGCTCTGAGTCACTAATGTCACTTACCCTTTGTAAGTTTTGGGTCATTGGAGTTCAGATCTGATTCTGACCTTTGGATGCTCAAATGAGTAATCTGTGAACTTGGCACAGCAAGAAACAAAGAGGAGGCGAGGAAATTATTTGATGTCATGTCTAGTCTGAAGTTTAGCGTTGTGCAAACATCGTCAGACCCATGTGGAATTCTAGTGACCTCGGTGACTTCTCTTTAGATGCTATAAGCACATTTTTGGCATCACCTCTTACACTCTAGTTCTTGTATTTCTGTTGTTGTTGTTGTTGTTGTTGTTGTTGTTGTGTTTGTCAGTGCAATAGAGAAGTTAGCAGGTCATTATGGACCAAAGTATTTGGATGTTTTGGTGGCTGTTAAGACGCGTAATAAATGTAACTTGTCTAAAAATGTGTGGAAAATATATTGGTAAGGCTATTTGTACACCTGTTACAATTATCAGTGAATGCTAATTAGTACCCCAATGCACACAGCAATGTGTTCTATTAACACCCTGTCTGGTACAAACCTCAATGTATGCTATTGGCACGCCTGTGCATGTCTTTATGTGGCACAGTTTGTGAATTGCTCAGCGGTGTGGCTTAAACTATTTGTACCGGGGTTGCTAATAGACATTCTGAATAATGTATGATATTTGCACCCCTGGTACAATTAGCAATATACAGTATATTATTCATACCCTGGTGTATAGCAACATGTGCTCTTTACATGCTGGTGCACTAGTTGCTGCGATCAGAACCTGCATTTGAGAACTTCAACTTGCGCGCATTCTCTGCAGAGATGTTGGTACACTAACACTTCTACTTATCTTTGCCAAAATGTCTCCTACGTTTATGTCCATGCTGCTAACTGTTGTGTCAAAACCACAACATTTCTGTTAACTAACAAACTCACCGAACAAACATTATGAAAATAAAACACATTTTTTCCACCTCAAAGTTCATTTGAACAGATAGAATTCAGAATTCTTCACTTTCCAATGACGAAAGAATATCCGCCATGTTTTTTGTGCATGCAAGCAACATGTTTCTGTTGTTACATCATGGGGTGTGAATTGCTCAACTGTGTGGCCAGGGCAGGAAACATATGCATAAAATGCTCCTCAGAAGAAGCAGGGGTCTTGACTGTGCCCTGTGCGTGTTGACTGACAGGTCGACTGAAGGTGATAGCTCTTGCCTCTGCCATGGGAGTGTCTGTGGGGCTCATCTCTCTCACCGTGGCTGTCATGATCAGGTGACTTTACTCCCTCTCTCTTTATTGGTTGCGCTATACGGCTACAGCATATGATGCATTTTGTAGCTATCTCCAGCCAGTTGTGCATTGCTGTTGAATCCTGCACATTCCTGGTTCCAGAAAGTAAAAGTCCTGCCATATATTCTTTCTACCTGTGCACGTCACACAGGGGATATCACTAATGATCTGATCTACCTGGCTGCTAATTAGGATGAGCTGGTTTACTAAATGGTTGGATCACATACTTGTCAGGACTTTTACTCTCTGAACCTGGGATGTCCACCTCTGATTGCCCATTGTTGGAGGTTCCTAAACCTATAGCACAAGAGCATGAATATGTTTGTATAGCCGAAGTATTAAAAGCTGATATGCTTTTCTATGCATTTGGCTCATTCCACAGCAAGAACATGCACAGGGTGGACCCGGAGCACCACGGCCAGATCAAAACAGTGAGTGACATTCTTAGTCTCCTGTTCAGAACGATCACGCTGAAATATCAAATGAAATATGAGAAAGGTATTAGATATGAGACATAATATGAGAGAATAAAGTGTGATACATACAGCTGTAAACTTCACTGGGTGAAACGTTTTGTGGATGCTTCGTTTTTGCTGTGTAAAGTTGAGTGTATGAGTATGTTCTTCCTGAGATGTCATGCCTTTTGTTTTGACCTTCAACCCCAGCGAAGGTCAACAGTGATGCCTGAGACACTATTCTACGAGTGCCCACAGGACTCCTTTCAGCTCAGGAGTTCCAAGATGACCGACATCCCGGTAAGTTCACCGACAGCCACAACAACAAGATGATGATTTTCCTGCACTCTGATTTGTCATTCCATTTGCCCTGCGGTCACATGGATCAATTAAATTAAAATAAGACTTTTGAAAATTGCTTTCAAAATTATCTTTAAAAAGGGACAGAATGCACTTTTTTGTGTTTAAACAAGTCTTAATGGTTGCACAACATTCTCAGGGGTTTTAATACATTTTTAGACTGTATTTGCCAATTTCACTACCCAAAAAATGTCAGGTGGCGCAACCAAAGCAAAATCCCCCTTCTTTCTTTTTTTCCACCAGACATTTTGAGGGTTTAAGATTACAAAACATACAGCATATATAATTGTGTGATAAACAGACAATATGTTCATATTACAGTTTTTATAGAATAAAATGATGCTTGTTATGAATCATTTAAAATTATTTTGAACCAAAGTAATGGACTTTGACACAGAAATCTGAATGTCACCTCATTGGCCCACCTGTGTGTGTGTATCTGTCTGTCTGTGTCTGTGTCTGTGTGTGTGTGTGTGTGTGTGTGTGTGTGTGTGTGTGTGTGTGTGTGTGTGTGTGTGTGTCTGTGTCTGTGTCTGTGTCTTTGTCTTTGTCTTTGTCTGTGTCTGTGTCTGTGTCTGTGTCTGTGTCTGTGTCTGTGTCTGTGTCTGTGTGTGTGTGTGTGTGTGTGTGTGTGTGTTTCTTTCACAGGAGGAGCCAGAGGAGTCTTGCGATGACACTGAGAGCATGGACAGCCTGCACCCATCCATCGTGCCCTTGACAGAGGTCACCCAGAGCACCGAGGATGACGGCAAGCTCAATTACATCACCGTTCATTACTCTAGAATGCCCAGGTGAGGTCAGGGGTCAACATAAGGATATCTACATATAGCAACATTCTGATTTCATGATCTCATGGAGCTGTATTCAGTATTTTGGTTCAACATTATGAGATTTGCTTAAAAATATGTATAAAATATCTAAAATTACATTTCTGATGTAATGTTGATGATATGGCCAAGATGTTGTTATGTTGCTTGAAATCCTGATCACAAACACCTGTAAACATCATTTTAATACAAAGTAAAGCGTATATGGTATAGTACAGTATGTGTTTCATATAATCTTTAGTTTTGTCAGCAGTGAGGCTGTGAAATGAAATTACATTTTGTTTGTTTACCTCAGTTTGGACCAGGTGCAGATCACTCATCTACCACTAGATGGCAATAAAGGCAGCAGGGATCGATCTAATGTCATTTACTCCGTCCTATCCAATGAGCAGCCATGAAGTTACTGCTTAGATGCACAACTATTTGATAATAACACCCACATTCATTTCCTTGTTCAGACTGAATATCAACTTGTATCTCCCTTCACCTACAAGTTGTGTACATGGTAAAAATGACCACACAAAATAAGATTAAAGATTAAAGTAAGTTTAGAAACGGTTTGTGTTTTTTGTTTTTATCACTACATTCCCTTATGACAATAAAGGGGAAAAATCAGGTAACTTCATAGGTTAGACTTTGTGAACATGGACAGGAAAAACCTCTCTGTCCTCCAATGCTATAATAAATTAAATGTCTTGCCATTATATTGCCTATATTATATTCTCACAGAAATTTCAGATTCCTGGCGAACAGTTGGCACAAATTTGCGGCGAGGTCATATTTTCACATGTAAATGAGGTTTCTGGCAAATGGTTGCGGTGAACTTTGTTGCAGCAAATTTGCAGTCAGATTATGTTGTGTTAATAATGTATCAGAGCGAATGAGTGTCTGCCTTATGACAATTACTCAAATACCCATTCTTGGTCACTCATCTTGAAACAGTTCAAATGAGAGAGTATAGTGCCATCTACTGTTGTAACTGGTATGCATTGTGTGGTATTATTGGAATAATTCACTGTGAACAGGAAGTTGATTCATCGGGGGAAATTCCTTTTAATTCAGTTACTTTCATTTTTATTTATATATAGCACTGTAACATTCGCTTGGCACACCCACCTAGATCTCCTTTCAGGAAGATACTAGTCTGGAACAACATAGTTTCACTAATGCTCAGTAGACTGCCTGCCCAATCAGCGATGAAAGGGGATAACGATATAGTTTTGAAATTGAAAGTGGCTGTGGTAAACGGTAGTACCAATGCCTACAAACATCAAAAATTGCAGTCGGAAAGAATGTGTGAATCTATTTACAGCAAAGGTAGGGCCACATACATTGTTTTCTGACTGAGGCAAAGTTGGAAGTAACATGAATTCTTAATCAATGTGATTGATTAGATCGGACCAAGGATTTCAAAGTTTGCCCAAAGTCTACACCCCTCGCAATCTGAGCGTTGGAAAGGTTTCCCAATTGTGTGTATCCAGACTCTATTCACTTTGTGGATGAGTTTAGCTCACCACAACAACATACAGATATGTGTCAAAGTTCTGCATAGGACCCAGCTTGAACTTTGCCCTTGATCCCTTTAGAGCAAATATTAAAGCGACGAGAGCAAGAAAAAAAGGGTCACCAAATCAAGGCAACTCTAGGTATTACATTGTACTGGGTCCCAATCCGATTGCAGCCCATGGATCATTACAAACACTTCTTAAGTATACATACTTATGAATACTTATACTATATTTACCTAGAGCATACAGGAACACTAGATGCATAAAAAAAAGAAAATAAATGAAATAGGCTACTGCATGCAAACACATATCATCAGAGTCTCACGGCTGTGCATAAAATTCAGTGCTAAAATGTAAAGTTGAACAAGTTAAACAGTTTTCATAAATACTGTATGTACATATCAAAGTCATGTATCAGCAGGACAACTGAAAGAGAATGATGGCTTGTACTGTATTTCTGAAGCATTGCACTGATATACCATGGTTCCACACAAATGTCAAATAGCAGCAAATTCACAGCAATCTCGTAATATTTATGATGAATATGTATATTGCTTCAACACCTCTTTCAGGCTTTATTCAAGTTTTTGTTTTCATGTCATGTTTATGCTCACTGTCTGATATGATCTTTTGCGGGTCCTGCAATGAAATTAAGAGTAAGTTCATTAATATGTCCCTTCTAGTCACGTGCATGCATCTCACACAAAACATTAGATAACATGTATGTGTATCACTGGTAGGTGCATACTGACCTGATGCAGTATAACACTGCTGCTGCACCCACTGTCGTTGCTAGCAGAAGGCCAAGTATCCACAACATAAGGCTCCACTTTGATGCCTGGACGTTCTCTGTGTCTTTATCATGAGGATATGGTGACCCTGAAGTGCAAAAATACAACCACAAATCAAAAACCACAATTGCAAATCACAAACCACAACTGTAAATTGAGAACCACAAATGCTGTTGTAATTTTGGATTTGTGGTTTTCAATTTACAGCTGCAGTTTTTGTTCTGTTGTTGTGGTTTTCAATTTGCGGGCATGTTTTGCACCTCAGGACCACCATGTTTCCTCTTAACAGGGGATGTACAGTATGAACACAACTTTTGTCAGTAGTATCATGATCCTTCCCACGTCCGGACTGGCCTACTTGGCTTCATGCTTTTTTACTATCACTTTCATCGCTTCTATACTAGTGTGGGATGTGTGTTGGAAACTGTCCACCATCAACTGCCACAAATCCCCAGGGCCAGATAGGATTACACAAATCTTACTGAAGGACTGTGCATGTGAGTTCAGCATGTATTTCTGTGATATTATATATGTCATTTACTGTAGGGGTTGTTTCTCGTCAGTGGAAGGAGGCTATTGCTGCCCCTATCCCCAAATCCTCCCCACCAGATATTGATGAACTCAGGCATATTTCATTAACAGCCCAACTTGCCAAGTTATGTGAACAGTTCCCAAATAACAATTTCCTCAGGGCCGGATCCGCCTGAAAGCCTTTAGAGCCACCTGTAGGAATCTGACTGTGGGCCAGATCTGCACCTGATGAACTGTGAGCATGGCCATATCTACCATAGAGGATACCGAGGTCATATCCTTGATATTTCTTTCCTCAAGTTCCGTTTAATTTCTTAAATACTGTAAGGTTACAATTATCATTGCCTCAGCAGGTGTCACGTAGACTAGTTGCAGTCACATGGCCGTATCTACCATAGAGGACAACGGTATTTCTTTCTTTAAGTTTCGTTTCATTAATTAAAAATAGCCAACGAGGCAATTATCCTTGCATCAATGTACTGTCAGGTGACACGTAGTTGCAGATCGACCTACTAGGCTAGCCTGACTCCTCCTGTCTATGTACTTCCGCTCAATTTATTTTCCCTACAGTACTTCGTCTGGAATAGCTTGATCCGCCCTCATTCACTCCGGCAGGAGTTCCTCCGTCCAGCAGCGGCACTGAACACATCTCTGTGTCCAGATATGGACAACATATTCGTTTAAGAATGTAGGTGAGTTTTTCTTTTCAGAATAACATAACAATTAGGCTATAATTACAATAACAATTATAACTAGAAATGCAATTCCAAGGAATTACCAGTGCATGAAAATGCAAAAATAGATAGATAATGTAGATATGGTTACTAAGGTGTAGCTAGGGTAAACATGGTGGTTGCATAGTTTACAGAGAGTTGATAGTGTGAAGGTAGACAGTTTAAAGATGAAACATTCCAGCTCTAACTTAACTAATGATTTCTATTCATGTTAAAATGTTGATTAGCTAACTTAGGTAATGATTTCTAGCAGTTACGCTAAAAATGCTAATTATGCTAGCAATGCTAACTTTATTAACAATGCTAACCAGGTTGATTAGCTAACTTAACCGATGATTTCTAGCAGTAATGCTAAAAATGCTAACTATGCTAACAATGCTAAATTTGCTAATAATGCTAACCAGGTTGATTAGCTAACTTAGTTGATGATTTTTTGCAGTTATGCTAAAAATGCTACCCATGCTAACAATGCTAACTATGCTAACCATGCTAACTAGCTAACTTGCTAGTGAGGACTTTTTTTGAAACATTTGTTGCTAGGGTATCCATGGTGGCCACTATCAAGGAACAAGAAGTTACTGCAGTATAATCATGTTGGTTGCTATGGAAACGGTCATAAACACTTAATTTTAATGGTTGCTATGTTGGTTGCTAGGTACATGGAGGTTTCATGTAGTTGACTGGAGGCATAGTGGATGATAACTGACAGTTGGAATGGTTGAACAGTTCAATAGTTGAGTAGTTTCAATGGTTAAATGATTTAATAGTGTATTATTGCATTGAGGACTTTTATTTTGAAACAGTTGTGGACAGAGGAAACGGTTAACAGGATATGTAGTCTTCTGAGAGACTGTATGCTTAAAGCCAGAGAAACTGACAGTTGGTGCCCAGGTGGCCGGCCACCTGGCGTAAGATTCTAATTGCTGCCGTGATGTCATAATGAGCAATGTTAAGTCTATGGGGGAAATTGTAATAGTTTTTAACTAATAGTTTAAAAAGTATAAAAGTTACAAAGTTGAAAAATACAAAGCCCACATCGCGTAAGTAAGACCTACGCGACAAAATTTGAATGGAGTTTCTACGTTAAGCGGTTGAAGCTGAATTGCGTGCGTTAGAAGAAGAACTAGAAATGCAATTCCAAGGAATTACCACTGCATGAAATGCAAAAATAGATAGATAATGTAGATATGGTTACTAAGGTGTAGCTAGGGTAAACATGGTGGTTGCATAGTTTACAGAGAGTTGATAGTGTGAAGGTAGACAGTTTAAAGCTGAAACATTCCCAGTTCTAACTTAACTAATGATTACTATTCATGTTAAAATGTTAACTATGGTAACAATGATAACCAGGTTGATTGGTTAACTTAGCTACTGATTTCATGCAGTAATGGTAAAAATGTTAACTATGCTAATCACAGTGCTAACCAGGTTGATTAGCTAACTTAGCTAATGATTTCTAGCAGTTATGTTAAAAATGCTAACTATGCTAGCAATGCTAACTATGGTTACAATGCTAACTTAAACTAACAATGCTAACCAGGTTGATTAGCTAACTTAACTGATGATTTCTAGCAATAATGCTAAAAATGCTAACTATGCTAACAATGTTAAAATTGCTAACAATGCTAACCAGGTTGATTAGCTAAGTTAGTTGATGTTTTTTGCAGTTATGCTAAAAATGTTAACTATGCTAACTATGTTAACTATGCTAACCATGCTAACTAGCTAACTTGCTAGTGAGGACTTTTATTTTGAAACATTTGTTGTTAGGGTATCCATGGTGGCCACTATCAGGAAACAAGAAGTTACTGCAGTATAATCATGTTGGTTGCTATGGAAACGGTCATAAACGCTTAATTTTAATGGTTGATATGTTGGTTGCTAGGTACATGGAGTTTTCATGTAGTTGACTGGAGGCATAGTTGATAACTGACAGTTGGAATGGTTGAACAGTTAAATAGTTGAGTAGTTACAATGGTTAAATGATTTAATAGTGTATTATTGCAGTGAGGACCTTTATTTTGAAACAGTTGTGGACAGAGGAAGTAGTGAAACAGGATCTGTAGTCTTAATGAGATTGTATGCTTAAAGCCTGAGACAGAAGGTGCCTCTCATATAGTGTTTACGCGTCCTCTCTGGCTCCTCGATCCTCACTGATCTTTCTTTATGTAGATCATTGAGGATCGAGGAGCGAGGGAGGGCATATAAACGCTGCTTGAGAGGCACCCACAGTAAATACTTTAAAAGTTGTATGTAGATAGTCTAATTAATGTTGATAGACAGAATGTTTAATGGATGTTGATAGGCAGATTGTTTAATAGATATTGATTGACAGTTTAATGGGTGGATGAGTGAATGGTCTGAAGAAGATGAATGGATAGAAGGTTGGATGGAATGTGCCTTATATTCTTGTTAAGAGAGACACTGATACAGCTCTCTGAGAGTAGTTGATGCAGGTGTAATCAATTTAACTGGCTAGTCTTAAGAGAGCCAGAGTGTGCTTAAAGCCTGAGACAGAGTAGATTGTTTAAAAGTTGAATGTAGATCGTCTAATTAATGTTGATAGACAGAGAGTTTAATGGATGTTGATAAACAGTTTAATGGGTGGATGAGTGAATGGTCTGAAGAAGATGAATGGATAGAAAGTTGGATGGAATGTGCCTTATATTCTTGTAGAATGGAGAGACACAGCTCTCTACTGAGAGAGTAGTGGATACAGATACAGGTGTAATCAATTTAACTGGCTAGTCTTAAGAGAGCCAGGCCTGAGACAGAGTAGATTGTTTCAAAGTTGAATGTAGATTGTCTAATTGATGTTGATAGGCAGACTGTTTAGAATGGGTGGATGAGTGAATGGTTTGAAGAAGATGAATGGATAGAAAGTTGGATGGAATTAGGAAGACTTACGTTGATACCGTTGATACAGGGGAACAGAAAATGTAGTCTCAAGAGAGCCAGTTTAAAGCCTGAGAGAGAGAGAGAGAGAGAGCCGCTGCACCTGGACTGGCCACCTGGCGTAACATTCTAATTGCTGCCGTGATGTCATAATGAGCAATGTTAAGTCTATGGGGAAATGTTTAATAGTTTTTAATTTACAGTTTAAAAATTATAAAAGTTACAAAGTTGAAAAATATATTGCACAGGTCTCCTTAGTAAGACCTACGTAGCAAAGTTTGAATCAAGTTTCTACGTTAAACGGTTCAAGCTGAATTGCGAGCGTTAGAAGAAGAAGTGGAACTAGAAATGCAATTCCATGGAATTACCAGTGCATGAAAATGCAAAAATAGATAGATAATGTAGATATGGTAACTAAGGTGTAGCTAGGGTAAACATGGTGGTTGCATAGTTTACAGAGAGTTGATAGTGTGAAGGTAGACAGTTTAAAGATGAAACATTCCAGCTCTAACTTAACTAATGATTTCTATTCATGTTAAAATGTTGATTAGCTAACTTAGGTAATGATTTCTAGCAGTTATGCTAAAAATGCTAATTTTGCTAGCAATGCTAACTTTATTAACAATGCTAACCAGGTTGATTAGCTAACTTAATAGATGATTTCTAGCAGTAATGCTAAAAACGCTAACTATGCTAACAATGTTAAATTTGCTAATAATGCTAACCAGGTTGATTAGCTAACTTAGTTGAAAAATGCTACCTATGCTAACAATGCTAACTATGCTAACTAGCTAACTTGCTAGTGAGGACTTTTATTTTGAAACATTTGTTGCTAGGGTATCCATGGTGGCCACTATCAAGAAACAAGAAGTTACTGCAGTATAATCATGTTGGTTGCTATGGAAATGGTCATAAACACTTAATTTTAATGGTTGCTATGTTGGTTGCTAGGTACATGGAGGTTTCATGTAGTTGACTGGAGGCATAGTGGATGATAACTGACAGTTGGAATGGTTGAACAGTTCAATAGTTGAGTAGTTTCAATGGTTAAATTATTTAATAGTGTATTATTGCATTGAGGAGTTTTATTTTGAAGCAGTTGTGGACAGAGGAAACAGTTAACAGGATATGTAGTCTTCTGAGAGACTGTATGCTTAAAGCCAGAGAAACTGACAGTTGGTGCCCAGGTGGCCGGCCACCTGGCGTAAGATTCTAATTGCTGCAGTGATGTCATAATGAGCAATGTTAAGTCTATGGGGGAAATTGTAATAGTTTTTAACTCATAGTTTAAAAAGTATAAAAGTTACAAAGTTGAAAAATACAAAGCCCACATCGCGTAAGTAAGACCTACGCGACAAAATTTGAATGGAGTTTCTACGTTAAGCGGTTGAAGCTGAATTGCGTGCGTTAGAAGAAGAATAAGAAGAAGACCGAGGAAGAACAGTACAGTGCATTTTCATGCACTGTAATAACTAGAAATGCAATTCCAAGGAATTACCAGTGCATGAAAATGCAAAAATAGATAGATAATGTAGATATGGTTACTAAGGTGTAGCTAGGGTAAACATGGTGGTTGCATAGTTTACAGAGAGTTGATAGTGTGAAGGTGGACAGTTTAAAGATGAAACATTCCAGTTCTAACTTAACTAATGATTTCTATTCATGTTAAAATGTTGATTAGCTAACTTAGCTAATGATTTCTAGCAGTTATGTTAAAAATGCTAATTATGCTAGCAATGCTAACTTTACTAACAATGCTAACCAGGTTGATTAGCTAACTTAACCGATGATTTCTAGCAGTAATGATAAAAATGCTAACTATGCTAACAATGCTAAATATGCTAACAATGCCAACCAGGTTGATTAGCTAACTTAGTTGATGATTTTTTGCAGTTATGCTAAAAATGCTAACTATGCTAACAATGCTAACTATGCTAACCATGCTAACTTGCTAATGAGGACTTTTATTTTGAAACATTTGTTGCTAGGGTATCCATGGTGGCCACTATCAGGAAACAAGAAGTTACTGCAGTATAATCATGTTGGTTGCTATGGAAACGGTCATAAACACTTAATTTTAATGGTTGCTATGTTGGTTGCTAGGTACATGGAGGTTTCATGTAGTTGACTGGAGGCATAGTGGATGATAACTGACAGTTGGAATGGTTGAACAGTTCAATAGTTGAGTAGTTTCAATGGTTAAATGATTTAATAGTGTATTATTGCAGTGAGGACTTTTATTTTGAAACAGTTGTGGACAGAGGAAACAGTTAACAGGATATGTAGTCTTCTGAGAGACTGTATGCTTAAAGCCAGAGAAACTGACAGTTGGTGCCCAGGTGGCCGGCCACCTGGCGTAAGATTCTAATTGCTGCCGTGATGTCATAATGAGCAATGTTAAGTCTATGGGGAAATAGCTCAATGTTAAATCTATGGGGAAATCGTTTTTTAATTCATAGTTTAAAAAGTATAAAAGTTAGAAAGTTGAAAAATACAAAGCACACATGGCATAAGCGAGACCTACGCAACAAAGTTTGAATGAAGTTTCTACGTTAAACGGTTCAAGCTGAATTGCGTGCGTTAGAAGAAGATTAATAACTAGAAATGCAATTCCAAGGAATTACCAGTGCATGAAAATGCAAAAATAGATAGATAATGTAGATATGGTTACTAAGGTGTAGCTAGGGTAAACATGGTGGTTGCATAGTTTACAGAGAGTTGATAGTGTGAAGGTAGACAGTTTAAAGATGAAACATTCCAGTTCTAACTTAACTAATGATTTCTATTCATGTTAAAATGTTGATTAGCTAACTTAGCTAATGATTTCTAGCAGTTACGCTAAAAATGCTAATTATGCTAGCAATGCTTACTTTACTAACAATGCTAACCAGGTTGATTAGCTAACTTAACCGATGATTTCTAGCAGTAATGCTAAAAATGCTAACTATGCTAGCAATGCTAAATTTGCTAACAATGCTAACCAGATTGATTAGTTAACTTAGTTGATGATTTTTTGTAGCTATGCTAAAAATGCTAACTATGCTAACAATGCTAACCATGCTAACTAGCTAACTTGCTACTGAGGACTTTTATTTTGAAACATTTGTTGCTAGGGTATACATGGTGGCCACTATCAGGAAACAAGAAGTTACTGCAGTATAATCATGTTGGTTGCTATGGAAACGGTCATAAACGCTTAATTTTAATGGTTGCTATGTTGGTTGCTAGGTACATGGAGGTTTCGTGTAGTTGACTGGAGGCATAGTTGATAACTGACAGTTGGAATGGTTGAACAGTTAAATAGTTGAGTAGTTACAATAGTTAAATGATTTAATAGTGTATTATTGCAGTGAGGACCTTTATTTTGAAACAGTTGTGGACAGAGGAAGTAGTGAAACAGGATATGTAGTCTTAATGAGATTGTATGCTTAAAGCCTGAAAAAGAAGGTGCCTCTCATATAGCGTTTACGCGTCCTGTCTCGCTCCTCGATCCTCACTGATCTACATAAAGAATGATGGAGCGGCAACAATGGGATAGTCTAGCCCTTCTTCTATCTTTCTTTATGTAGATCATTGAGGATCGAGGAGCGAGGGAGGACATATAAACGCTGCTTGAGAGGCACCCACAGTAAATACTTTAAAAGTTGTATGTAGATAGTCTAATTAATGTTGATAGACAGAATGTTTAATGGATGTTGATAGACAGATTGTTTAATAGATATTGATTGACAGTTTAATGGGTGGATGAGTGAATGGTCTGAAGAAGATGAATGGATAGAAGGTTGGATGGAATGTGCCTTATATTCTTTTTAAGAGAGACACTGATACAGCTCTCTGAGAGTAGTTGATACAGGTGTAATCAATTTAACTGGCTAGTCTTAAGAGAGCCAGATTGTATGCTTAAAGCATGAGACAGAGTAAATAATTTAAAAGTTGAATGTAGACAGTCTAATGTTGATAGACAGAGAGTTTAATGGATGTTGATAGGCAGATTGTTAAATAGATGTTGATAGACAGTTTAATGGGTGGATGAGTGAATGGTCTGAAGAAGATGAATGGATAGAAAGTTGGATGGAATGTGCCTTATATTCTTGTAGAGTGGAGAGACACAGCTCTCTACTGAGAGTAGTGGATACAGATACAGGTGTAATCAATTTAACTGGCTAGAGAGAGAGAGAGCTGCTGCACCTGGACTGGCCACCTGGCGTAACATTCTAATTGCTGCCGTGATGTCATAATGAGCAATGTTAAGTCTATGGGGAAATGTTTAATAGTTTTTAATTTATAGTTTAAAAAGTATAAAAGTTACAAAGTTGAAAAATACATTGCACAGGTCTCCTAAGTAAGACCTACGTAGCAAAGTTTGAATCAAGTTTCTACGTTAAACGGTTCAAGCTGAATTGCGAGCGTTAGAAGATGTGGAATAAGAAACCTAGGAAGAACAATATAGTGCATTTTCATGCACTATAATAAGAAGAATAGGAAGAACAGTACAGTGCATTTTCATGCACTGTAATAAGAAACCTAGGAAGAACAATATAGTGCATTTTCATGCACTGTAATAAGAAACCTAGGAAGAACAAGATAGTGCATTTTCATGCACTATAATAAGAAGAAGACCGAGGAAGAACAGTACAGTGCATTTTCATGCACTGTAATAAGAAACCTAGGAAGAACAATATAGTGCATTTTCATGCACTATAATAAGAAACCTAGGAAGAACAAGATAGTGCATTTTCATGCACTATAATAAGAAGAAGACCGAGGAAGAACAGTACAGTGCATTTTCATGCACTGTAATAATAATATCAGAGATGGCTGATCCAACATTTAAAGACATCAGCAAGACCAAAGAGATACTAAGATGCCCTTAAAAGGCGACAGGAAGGAAAGGGGATGTTTTGTTTGAAACGGTTAAACCAAGTCATGACAACATGACCACAGTCACTCAGTTAGTCAGCAAGGGCTTGCTTGGCATTTCCTCTGATTGGCTGATTGTGCAAACAGCTGCTTCAACATGAATTGGTGATGAGAATATTCTAGAAACTGTCTATAATAAATTTGTTTGACAAGGCATTACACTGAATGGTGGCAAAATAGGGTCTCAGATCTTATAGATATGATCAAAATATTAGACATTTTAAACAAGTTCTTACCTGATATTTCAAGTGCAATCCCCTTCTGACCGGGAAGCTTGGCCAGTGGGTGGTCCGTGATGAATCGAAACACGTAGACACCACTATCAGACGCTGTGAGTGCCGATATCCGTATGGAGCAGTTTCCACTTCCCAGCCTGCCCAGGTACTCCACTCTGCCCTGGTACGCTGGCTCCGGAAAGATCCCGGCGCTGTGGTACACGTATCTCTGTGTGAGGCACTGACTCTCTCCCAGGCACCACATCTCTGAGGTCACCTTGTAACGGTCTCTTTCCGGGAAGTCATAGGAGCACGGGAGAACTACGGAGGAGTTGGGCGCTGCATGGAGTGGGCCATGTGGCAAGCGGACTTCCCAGGACACAGAGAGGTCAACTGCAAAGTCAGAACACAAGGACAATTTTCCAAATATTACATTTACTGACGTTACAAGACTCATGGAGGGAATTCGTCCATAAGCATCAAGCTAACTGTTATTGAACTGTTAACTAGAATGTCAAATCATTAGCATGTCCATTTAGACATAATGTAGGCCTAGGCCTACTGTATGTATAGTATAGAGGATATAAATTGCCTTCCTAAAGCGCAACCATTGCGTATTTCTGGTCAAAAATACGGAAGTTGTGTGAAAGGTCAATAAGAGGAAGCGTATTGCATAATGGTAATAGGCTACAGTATATGCACAGAAGGCTGTTCAGGATCTCATTTGTTTCCGGTGGAGTGTTGTAATTGCATCTTGTTATATTTTGCACCTTACATGTTCACTCCAACACTGAAGATATGGATTCCCCAAACCCAAAGCTGTACCGCTCAGTCCTGCATATTCTCTCCGCAAAAGTGAATCATGCCTGTCAATTTGTTTCCATCTCCCCCTCCATCCCCTGCTGCAACTTTTGGGCATGTAAATTAGTGTGTGCTTGCTTTTGCGTATGTGTGCTTCTTTGTCTGTGAGTTCTCGCTTGTGTGTGGTGGGGATCATGGGATGTGTGTGTGTGTGTGTGTGTGTGTGTGTGTGTGTGTGTGTGTGTGTGTCTGCTTGCCTGCATTTGTGTGTTTCATGTGTCTCTGTGTGTGTGTGTGTGTGTGTGGGGGGGGGGGGGTTGACCTCGACTTGGCGTAGTAATATCATCACTCTTAACTATATTTTAATAGGGAAAACGTGGAGATGTTTGGTTGCTTCTAACTTCCTCTGTTTGGATCCTAATGAATGAACTGGGCTAGCTAAGTGTTATCAAAGTAACACCGCGTGCCAGAGCCATTGAGTGCACACATTGAAACGTGAGTATGGTTGTATCAACTTGTCTTAGTTAAGGGAATAACGTAGTTTAATATGTTTCTTTAACAATAGCGGCAGGTTCAAACACACCTGTCTCCACTGGAAACATTACATTACATTACATTTAGCAGACACTTTTTTTGTCCAAAGTGACTTACATATGTCAAGTATATTACATGGGGATTACACTGTCCCTGGAGCAACTTGGGGTGAAGTGCCTTGCTCAAGATGGAAGCTGGGAATTGAACCCACAATTTTCAGGTTACTGCACGCTAGCCACGCGCCTTAACCGCTACACTACTGCCCAAATGAGCTCCTGGACAGCCTTCCGTGCATACTGTATAGCCTATTGGCACCAGATCCGTTAATCGGATCCAGACCAATTTTGGACCGATGCATTTTTGAATGACAACGGATTGTAGATTACACCTATTTTACATATTTTAGCCTATGTTTAAGTAAGATAATACTTTAAAAATATATATGGTTTTATTGTAACATCATAAATATTTCAGTGTTTATGATGATAGTTGCTTGTATGTTGTCTTTATGAACCTGCAATAACACTGAAACTCAATAAACTAAACTAAACTATACTTCTAAACTAAACTATGCTTGAAAGTGCAGAAGAACTTCCTTTTCCTTTCACCAGGGTAGTTCCAGTCAAATAGTCACTGTCACATGACACTTTGTGACTGCCTAGTTCCTCAGATAAAAGGAATAGGCATTATTTATAGCTATGATGGAATACCTGAACATGACTTATAGAGTAACATTATCTTAGGTCACTATGAGATGGATCACATCCAGTGGGGGTATATTATCAAATTACTCTCTTAAAATGAATGTTCTGAAAACAACACAACTTCAGTTGTTTCTAACACACCTCTGTGTCATTATAGGGACAACGTATTTGTTTTAACAGTGTAGGTGAGTTTTTCATGTTATCATTCATTCATCATATTCTTTTTAACGGAGATGTCAGCAAAACCATCGAGACACTAAGATGTCCCTATAGGCTAGGAAGGAAAGGAGATATTTTTTATTAACGGTCAAACCAAATTTTGACAATATGGTATACCGTTACTCAGTTAGTCAGCAAGTGCTTGGCATTTCTATTCCTCTAACTGGCTCTAGATGACTGTGCAAACAGCTGCTTAAACATGAGTTGATGGTGATGAGAATATTAGAATACTAAAAAAAACTGTCTGTAATAAATTTGCTTGAAAGGCATACACTGAATGGTGACAGAAGAATAGAGTTTTAGAGCTCGAATATGATCAAGATGTTCAAGGTAAGAAGTTCTTACCTGATATTTCAAGTGCAATCCCCTTCTGACCAGGAAGCTTGGCCAACGGGTGGTCCGTGATGAATCGAAACACGTAGACACCACTATCAGACGCTGTGAGTGCCGAGATCCGTATGGAGCAGTTTCCACTTCCCAGCCTGCCCAGGTACTCCACTCTGCCCTGGTACGCTGGCTCCGGAAAGATCCCGGCGCTGTGGTACACGTATCTCTGTGTGATGCACTGACTCTCTCCCAGGCACCACATCTCTGAGGTCACCTTGTAATGGTCTCTTTCCGGGAAGTCATAGGAGCACGGGAGAACTACGGAGGAGTTGGGCGCTGCATGGAGTGGGCCATGTGGCAAGCGGACTTCCCAGCACACAGAGAGGTCAACTGGAAAGTCAGAACACAAGGACAAGGTGTGAAGAACACCAAAGAAAAACACTCTACAGTACATGTAAAAAAAACCATGCAAACTGTTTTTTGACTGTGGTCAGAATATCACATTCTCCAATCATCAACTGCTTAATGGACAACAACTGAAAATAAAAATGAAGTGACAGTACATGCCAATTAATGAATAAATCAATTTGAATGAAAGTTTACGAATATTTTCAGAGACAAAAATACACAAAGTCCAATCTTACCAGACAGGAACAGTGTTAGGAGCAGTCCAGCATCAAAGCATCTCGCGACCATCTCTTTCACTTCTCAGTCGCAGCTGCCTCTGTCATCTAGTTAGTACGTCCAAAGAGAATGCATGTGTGCACTGTTGTGCTATGGGTGTGTGTATGTCTCTGTGTTTGTGTGACAAAGAGAAGGGGAGAGAGAAAGAGAGTTAGAGAAAGAGAGAGAAAGAAAGAGACAATGTGTCTGTGTGTGTGTGTGTGTGTGTGTGTGTGTGTGACAGAGAGAGAGCGAGAGAGAGAGAGAGAGAGTGTGTGTGTGTGTGTGTATGCGTATGTGCATGTGCCTGTGTGTCTGTCTGACTTCCCTTTTGTAAGTTCCTTTTCTAAGAAGTACTCAGACATCAAAGATATAAGTAATGACCCCCTACTTAACGTCAACGTTGTAATTACAGATTACAGTATGCAGGCCTACTACAGATGTGGTATATTGGACCTGTAGTTTCTAGACACACCCTACAAAAAGTTAGCCTGGAAAATCCAGACCCTGGTCTTTCAGATTAAGGGTCTGGCCACGAATAATGTAATGGCATTTGAAAAATCTCACTGCACGCGATTGGATAACACTACGACCCATGTTTACTGACTTTGAACGTTGCAGCACTCATCGGTTTATCTCGCCTCTGGCCCGCCCATATCAGATGCACTGATGTGCTTGGTTTCCCCCGATGCCTGGGGTAACAGTAACTTGTATCATTGCTCATTGCCAGAGTATATTGCAGACACAATTCGAATTGTGCTCTCGCGAGAACTCATTTCCAGGGTAATAAAAAGTAGCCCATGGATTTATTTATCCTCCTGACATCTAATAACCTACTAGTACTGCGACATAACTTAACATAATAGCCTAAACCTAATAGAGTGAACATCTACTTATTTGAAATGGTGGAGGCATTCAGCAGTTAAAGGTGAACTCAGCGATTATGCATGACATTGTATAGGCTATGTTTATGTTTACATCTCAATTTCTTAGTGGATGCTATTTTTTACCAAAACAACATACATTGTATTTTAATCAAGGACCAAACAAAACACACCAGAATGGTACCTCACCCTTCCCTTCAGTATTCCCAGAGAAATTCCCCACAGTGTTTGTTTTTTGTTTGGGGATAGACTAGACTACACCCAATTTGTTTGTTTCTAATTTTCGGAGCCTGGCTTGCCTACAGAGACAGGGAGTTTTTTTTACAGTGTACCCTCGTGATGGACAGCTAGCAGATCATGAGAAGATGTTTGCTGAATATGAAAAAAAAACAATGTTATGGGCTTGAAATCATGTACTGTATGATCGTAAAGGGCTTTATGAGTGAAGCCCTGACTAGCCCTGACTAGTTGTCTCAGATGGATAGGTCATTATTTCTTAGTTATTGTACTGCCTTCTCTCTCCACCCTTCATCTCCTATACCATTTTATAAGTGCTCTTTTGAAGTCGAACAAGGGTTTGGCTTAACTACTAGCTACTACAAAGTAGTGTTGTCATAAGTAATAGGGGTTCATATTAATCATTGTCTGTGATCAAACAATATTCAACCCAAAACAACTGCACCCCATAACACATGGATAATACTGTACCTCCCTTGACTCCGCTTGAACTGTTATTCTATTCTACGTGAACCGTTCTTTGTTACGTTTAAAAGCTGTGTTATGATGTGGAACTACATTACATGTCAGCAGGGAATGAAAAGATATACTGTACATGTGTGTGGTTTTGCTGTAGTAGTAGAGAAAAGTGTCAGATTGGACGTTGGATTCCTCAAGCTTTATTTCTACCCATGATGACCCCACCCCATTGATGTTTGAGAAGATTGTAATATCTAAGTATTGTATTATTGCAGCACAAACATCCTATTGGCACTGTGCCTTATCTTGACTGTGGTAGCTTTGGATAACAGCGTCAGCTAAAAGACTGATGTTATGTAAATGTAAAATAAATTATGCCTGTCAACTTTCCTCCAACCCTTCTCCTGCAGCTCCTTGTAAATTGCACACTCGCATGCTCTGCCGGTCTGTCGGTTCTGCCGCTCTGCCGATTTCTCAGTGATTCTTAAAACTCAGATTTTTGCTTATTAATATAGGCTACATCTTTTTGCATGTAAATTTCATGAAATGTCATTTTGAACACACACACACACACACACACACACACATATGATATTATATTTTATATGCTTGCTCTTAAGAATGTGAGTGTGTGTCTGTGTGTATGCTTTTGTGCCTGTGCATGTGTCTTTTGCACCAGTACCTGTGTGTGTGTGTGTGTGTGTGTGTGTGTGTGTGTGTGTGTGTGTGTGTGTGTGTGTGTGTGTGTGTGTGTGTGTGTGAGGCAATATTCTAAATGCCCCCCTCCCCATAAAATGTTATGCTACAGTAGGCTAGTGTCACTCACTGTTCAGTCAGTTGTTACAAACTGGAAAATGTTTTGCTAAATGGTTAACCACTGACCGAAAAAGAAAGTGCAGAGGTGAGATGATCTCAGCTGAGTGAAGACACCTGATTACAGAGAATTTGCTGGCTTGCCTTGCACCCTAATCGGTAACACTCCATAATAAGGGTCCTTTATAAATAGCAAACTAGTCATTAACTAACCCTTTGTTAATATTTGTTAATTGTTACTAAAATATCTATCTACCGACCTGAAACTAAGGCCATACGTTTTTACCAATGAGATGCACTGGTGCACTTTATACGTCTGCTTCCAAGTGGTTACTATTAGTCCTGTCTGTGGTGTCATAATGTCTGTGTTCTTAATTGCCTGTCCTGTGGTGGTTTGATGTGTTTTAATGTCTATTATGTTGTACGTTCCTTAATGAAGTGCCAACTCACTTGTCTGCACACCAAATCTACCTCCGGGTATAAATAAAGTTATCTAATCTAATCTATTTGCCACAAGTTAGTATTTTTCCCATCGTTAATTAATTAATGAATTAGTCATCTACCTTTGTCTGAGCCTGAGCGTCACTTTTAGTGTGGTTTTCGCATACATTTGCTATATCTTTCAGCTTTGCCTGTTTTGTTTTATTGAGGACCTTTGTGAACCTTGTGATCATTCAGTTCCAGTGTGAGAGACCCATACTGATAGTTATACGTTACTAATATTAATGATGAAAAAAACATTAACTTGTGGCAAATAGATATATTAATAACAATTAACAAATATTAACAAAGGGTTAGTTAATGGATAGTTTGCTATTTATTAAGGACCCTTATTATGGAGTGTTACCACTACTAATTTTCAAAAAGCAGATAGGCTACGGATTAGTCATTATTTCTGAGAAATGATGCACTACCTTCTCTCTCCACCCTTCTTCTCCTGTAACATTTGATGAGCGCTCTATTGAACAGTGTTTAATTAGCCTATAATAAGTATTGTTAAAGGTGTTCTAAGCAATGTTATGTGTTTCAAAGATAAACCATTTATTGTCACATACTGCAAACATCACCTCACCATCAGCTGGCTGCCTGTGCCCTGAATACCCTGTGAAAAAAAGCATGGGCTCTGAGAGCTCGGGCTACAAAAACAGCATCAAAAACAGTTTGGTCCAACGTGGACCATAAAAAATATAACAAACTGTTCCACCGAATCACTGACAAGATGCGCGTTTAGGAGAGTTCAATTGCACGAGAGGGATGAGGAGGGAGTGGTAATTAGCTTTCTGTTTTGTTTGAATGTCAACAGAAGTGACATTACCCAACATTCGAGTGCCTTTAAATATTGTCATGGTTGGGTCATACATGATCATACTGTATGTGACCAAACAATATTAAAAGCAAAACAACTGTATTACATTAGATTACATTCTACATTAGGCTATAGAATACATGTCCCCCCTCAAAGTAAACCTATAGGCCTATTATGATTACGGCTTTGCCGTAGGCTACTGGGACATGGATGTGCCCTGCATCTTCGGCTAAAATCTGTGGGGGATACAAAGCTGTCGCTGGTGGCGGCCATAATGCATGTTTTTAAACGTTGTTTTGGTGTTGGCCCAGTCTTTAAGGTATAGGCTTCTTTCCATATCCAGTTGTTGGGTCAGTGTGGTGAACTAGAGATGACTTATCTAAAAGTTAATGTCAAGTTATCTTTTAGTGCCCGGATTAAATGTGGAAAAACGTAACCTAGTCTACCAACACGGTAACATAGGGCCGTGCAGGTGCTGCTGTCTCTTACCAGGTGCAGTTATATTGACCGGAAGAAGGAGGAACAGAGCGCGACTGGGAGAGTGAGGGTGAGAGAGAAGGGGTGAGAATTCCTACTATTTGGAAGTTAGGCTACCTGTTAACGGGAAACTGCGGACTCATATCGTACACGTTGTCCATATTCTACCCCGTTTTTCCTGTATTTTTGGAAACACGATAGTGTTGAAAAGAGTAGGCCTACAACTCTTCGTTTCTGAATTAACGAAAATAACATCACTGGACAGAAACTTGTATAGCCTAAATAGCAACAGGTGAGTGGGAATGGGAGGTTTTTTTTTCTTCTTTTAGGCAATGGTGTTGGTTGTAGTCGGCATTCTTCTCATCGTTCATAGACTTTTGAATCAAATCAAAGTTGACAAACGTGTTGCGTAAAGAGCAGCAGACCAGTATAGACAGAAATAGTGAGCAAGAATAAACGCTATTATTTAGGCTGGGCAATGTTGTTTAGTTTTGTCTTCTGTTAGAGTTCATTTGAAAAAACTTACTTTTTGGATTAAAACAAGCAAAGTAAATGCCTTAGCCTATACCCTACTAAACAATAAATAACCTTAACATTGTAGACATCCAAGTCTTGGTACAATAGAGTCAGTGATCAGTCATATTGCCCTTTGGTTTATTTAACTTGTTTAACCCATCTCTGCCCATAGCTTCAGTTAGCTGTAGTGTAATTCTTGCCATTCAATGCTTTGCTTTGCAGCTAATAAAGGACATTTCAAAAACATCCCAAAGGAGTGTGAAAGGAGAACCATTAGTGTAACAGTTTTATCCTCTTGTTTGGGAGAAGATGACAGAGAAGAAGAAGGGTGAGTGTTCACACAGACTAAAACTTATTTTTGCTCATGTCCAGACCACAAGCAATTACACCAGGAATCAGGCGACTCTAATGTTAAAGATTAATGGAGTTCGCTGTCCCTATTCATCCAGGGGGACGTTGTTTTGTTCACTTTCATGGTGTTCTAGACATTTGACAAAATGTGGCATCAATAAGATATTCAACGTGGACGGTGCTTCAGACTGAACATTTATTTTAAAGTAGTGCCAGCTTGATTTGATTTTCCTGGTTGAAAAGGAATAATAGTATTCGAAAGTTGCTCTTGGGAATGTCATGCTTTGCTCTTTTCTGATATGACAGCATGAACACACAATTTTGAGGAGCGTTATATTCCACACATTGTATCCACAAATTATGGCTGTGTTGTCTGCTTGTAGTCCAACAATTCTTTCTTCTTCTGATTAAACAGCAACATTTCCACATGAAGTACCGCCTTATAGTATTTGTGTATTGACCTCCCTTTGTTACTGGGAAGTTAGGGGAGGACACTTGTGAACAGAACAGAACAATCTGAGTCATAAAGTAATACAGTGTTTACATCTTGGTCTATGTGGTAACAGGTTGGTGGTAAAACACTGTTGTCTGTTATTATATATGGTTATTATGGTTCTTCGCAGATGCCTTTGTCCAGATCGAAGTGTGATAAGCAATGAACATTATACTGTAATTGACAAAAAAGTAATTAGTGGTGATTAATAAATAAATATATTTATACATGTTGTTACAGTCTAGCAGATGTCTTTGTAATATGTCTTCAGCACATTGAATGTAAGCGGTTGTTTAGATTGTAAAAACAGCTGCCCAATGGGATATCTGATATTTATGTTTATGTTAGAACATTACTCCCTGCAGGAGAGTGGCTGACGCAACATTGAATATTTTGGTGGAACTGTCTAGAACTGGGTGTGGTGTTGGTGAAAGCTGGTAGAGGGTTCTCCTTGATAAGATATTGTATACTGATGCAGCATAGGCCTACAGGATATCTAAAACAGATGACTATATAAATGTTGTGTAAGTGAATGCCTGTGAGAACGACAGCAATTAAATAGTAAGTATAGATACCTAAATGGCCTTGCAATTAAATAGGATGCCTTATTTGCACCCATGCATATGTTTGTGGACTCATTTGACATTTTTACCTGTCAGAGAATATTTTGGATCATAGCCTAATGTTGTTATGTCCATTGAGAAATAGGCTACTGTAGAAGAATGCGAAAATGTAAGCAATTATCAGTTTCCGTGATATCAGTTTCCCTCTCAGAATAAATGACTATTGTGGCTGGTTTCAAAATATTATTTCTAAGGAAGAATATGAGTGGTTGGTTCTTATAGTTTATAGCTGTGTGCACACGTTTAGACCAGACAGACAAAACAATTCTTACTATGTTGTCACCATGGTAACTGCCCAATCTACATTGAAATGTTTTGTGGGGAAGTTTCTGTTGACAGACAATTTGTATGAACATTCTTTCTTCTGACTCATCACGGTTCAAAAAACTTCAGAGATCAGTCACCAGGTTACTCATACTGTATGTGTAGAGTTGTGGAAATAGACTGAAACCCACATAGATTGTGTTTGTGTAAATGATAATCAACTTATACCACATGCCTAAAAGGAGAATGTGTTTTCAAATTTTTGTGAGTCAGAAAGACAGACTTCAGAATGCTTGTAAAGCAGAATGTTAGAAAGTATGTTTGTTAGGCTATTGAATGTTTTGTCGCCAACCAGGGTGCTATTTAGACAAAAGGCAAGAAAAGACAAATATATAAACCCCAGTTTTATAGACATGTTTTGAAATCATTTTAGACCGCTCCGAAAGGAGTTAATTTTTTGCTGAATGCATTAACTAATATAGAAGCCTGCGTTTACTGACGTGCTGACCTGCACTGACTGTCATGATACACTCTCATACGATTTTGTGACCTTTGAAAGCAAATGGCAAACTGTCTTGTTTTGCTCCTTGTCAGCAAAACTTGGGCAGAATCAAATGAATGTTTATCAATTCAGTGTGCTATGTGCAGCTCTGCTTTGCACTGTACTGCACTGCACTGGACTGTTTATGAGCAGATACTCAAAGGATGTAAGAGAAACGTTTTCAAATGGTGAAACGTCTATGAATATGCTGAATATGCCAGCCCTCTCCCTGTCGTTAGTGTACGTGCCCATGATCTCGAGGCACTCCTGAAGTGAGTCAGGTAAGACCGCTGCATGTGAGTGGGTGGGTGTGACGGGGCAGCTGACTCATGCCTGACACTCTCGGCCTCTCGAGAGATTGGAAACGACAGCCCACAGCTGAGTCTGAGACCCCTGCTTAGTCAGACAATGGTGGCACTTGTTCCTCAAGCAGGTTGCCCATATACTAGTATGGGGAGTAGTAGGCACTGCCGTGGAGATATTGCAGTGGGGCTGGACTGACTGTGGCATCTGTCAGTGAGCCATCGCCCCCTGACTGTCAGTGGTGGGTTGAGATACCTTAGTCATCCATTAAACCGACCGCTGGTGCATACAGTAAACTGTGGCTATAAGGCTCCACAGAGACAAATGTAGAAACGTGAGGTGGAATAATTGAGAGACAATTTGATCTCAAAATGCTTTAATATCCAAGAAAACGATGTCTTGTAAACTTGTGAATGTCAAACATTGGCACATTTCTGCCTTTGGTTTGTGTGTGCTCGGTCATGCTGATGTTGTTACCATAACAGGTCATTTTCACTTCCTCAAAACTGCCATTTTCTTTGTGAACTTCCTTTGTGTTGTATCCGTTGTGTTGGAGTATTTTGTCCTCAGATGTAATGATGACGATCCCATGTCAAATCAAGCCAATTCCCCAATGTTATTCTTTGTTTTGGTCCAGCATCATGGTAACACAAACATACCTCTTTGAAATCTTTGTAAGCACTGTCATGCAGAACGTCATGCTGCATTTCTGCAGCATATTCAGTATGATCCGTAGTTTTGTTTTATTCACTTTCTCAATTCCCTTTTAATGCAATTAGGAAGTACATGTGTTCGGTGCAAAATGAATAGGTGTTTATGTAGTAATTAAACAGTTCGTTTTAATTTGCCCACCCCGTCACCTCTCCTTTTGTCTTCAGTCTCCATATGGACTTGGCAAGGCCTCAAATATTTGATTCATTGGGTCTGACTGTGGCAGATTGTTATAATGCACATGACGGCTATGTAATTTTCCAGATTTCCATGTCAGAGTGCCCACACCCTCTACTAGTGGAAGGGTGATGTTGTTGCACGACCCTCAAAGGGCCTATTAATGATGTATATGCTCCTAAGCACAGGATTCCTCTGGTAGACCCCTACGGCCTGCTGTACTTGTGTTTTCTCACCAAATATATGCCAAGGAGTCCACTGTATCTTTGTCATCAGTCATCCTGCCTTTGTTTTGGTGGCGTGTGTGTTGGGCCCATGCTCCCTTCCTTCCATACTGCTATCATAACTACAGTCAGGAAGTGAAACGGTGTTATGACTGTGATAAGGAGGGGTGTGTGTGTGTGTGTGTGTGCTCATTCAGCAATCTCCAACCAATTAATTATGGAGCCTTAGAACGAGCGTTTGAAAAAGTTTTGTTTACGTGACAAAATCACTTGGACTGAGGCTGATCCTCCAGAATCACATTGGATACAATCAACACCTGACAAACAGATCCGTAGGAACTGGTCAACAACGATGAGGAGGACAAAAAGCTCTTGTCTCCAGACACACTGACAGACACATGCAATGGTGTTTGTTTGGCTTGTTCTTATCAGTGCAGCAGACTGCCTGCGTGCCCTCTGGCACCAGGTTCTCTGGAACTTCAGCAGTGTGGTCCAGCAAGGTTAATGATCACACGAGAGTACGCTCCTGTCAAACCCAAGCCATTTTTTCGGACATAAGGAGTGGTCATGCACCACTAAGCACATCTCGTCTTCTTGAGCGAGGACTGCTCTTGTTGGTTTTGTGTGAGTACGTACTTGAGATGAGACTTAGGTTGATGACGTGGAGAAAGAGGCAGCGGGGTGCGGTGGTTGGCTCTTGTCTTCCATGACGAGAGTGGCGGTCAATCACATTTATGACCTCTCAGACACTAAGTCCTGAAATGAAGACACAGACGAGGCCTCACCAGTAGTCAATGTCAAAAGCCACTTTATCATTGGAGGCCTGCAACCCACATAATCTTTTAAATCTAGCATGTCATGTAATAGCTAAAGATTGATAAAGATTTTTTTTTTTTTTAAATGTGGGAAAGGTTCCTTAGAATTTCCAGATCCCTTCCAAAGACAACAATTAATCTTCCGAACTTCCGAGCCTACTAGGACCGCTCTTATTTGTAGGGTGACCCCCGCACGTGTTACCCGTGCATAGGCAGGCCCGGTCAACACCAGTTGACAACATCTGGCGCTCTTGGACAGGTTCGCCTTTACGCAACCACACACCCTCCTCACATGGCGCGGGCCGTCTGCCTGCCTGTGTCCAGGGACAGGATGACACTTTCCATGGGTTGGCATTGCTGCGGCGGATGTTCCGCTCCGTTTGCTTTAGCTCCATTGAAATGGAGACTTTGCACTATTGATCCAGAATGTCCCGGGTGCCATGCTGGAAATGCCGAGCTGCAGGAGCTGACATTATGTTGTTCTCTTCATATTTGCTTTACTTTCTTTCCTGTTTTCAAAATAGACACTTACAGTAAGTACATGGTGGCCCAGATAGGGCAGAGCTTGTGTAGTGTCATGATTCAGATTTTTTTAAGGCCAATGATTTATTTAGCTTTCTTTGCCCACTATTTGTGGGTCTAATGTGCCATTCTTTTCTGTTCTGCCCACAGGAAGTCCGGGGATGACCATCTTTAGCCCCTGTCGCGTGGCTGTCGCTGTCAGTCTGACGGTGGTGGTATTAGGGGGCATCGGTGTGGCCATCTGGGCCCTAGGTGAGAGAGGCACAGAGTCAAGTGCTTATGTAATGAGATATACTCACACTGGACTCAAACATCTCAGAGTCTAGACATTCTTGTGACACTATGCGTGGGATGTAGCCCCAATCACACATACAGTAGTTGTGAGTGACACTCATATTCAGTGTTGTTGACTAGAACTCATCCATAATGGTACTTGATAATTTAAAAGAAAACAAAATCCAAAATCCAAATGTCTTTGTTTTAGGATCATATTGCATATTGTCTCCAGACCTCTCTAAAGACTGATCCACCACCTTCTTTAAGAAACATAGTTAAGATATAGTTGAATTGCACACCATCAGAGTTATTGTTGACAAGGGAATGGGTGCGTCTGGTTAAAAATACATTCATCGTTCATGACTGATAACTCTTAGTTTTCATCTCTCTATTACAGTCACATATTTGAGCAGGGCAGAAGACACAGGATTGTATGATGGTGAGCATCATTGCGTTAATATTTCACCGTTGACAGTTGGTCCCATTCTGTAGCACAGCTAACTCCAGTGTCAGTCTATGGTCTAGTAGCTCACGGTCCACTTTCCGCATTCCTCTTCTTGTCCCGCCCCCTGTCTGCCACAGTCCAGGTGAGCTCCGCAGACAAGCGCGTGCGAGTATTTGACTCCGCCCAGCGCAGGTGGAGGCACATCTGTTCCTCCAGCGCCGACCAACAACTCGCCTCCATCAGCTGTGAGGAGATGGGCTTCGTCAGGTGAGCAGCAGTCTGGTGACCAAACATGGACGAATCAATACCGTTTATTTATGCTGCTGTACGTTTAACTCCTCACCATGTCAAGTGGAACTTCAGTGTGGTAGTGGTGTACAGTGTACATGTACAGTTCACTTTTTTCTGTGCTGATTTTAACACTGTGCTGATTACTGTGTCATTCATACTTCCCTTTAGGGTGGTGAATTTCTCAAGCGTCCAACAAAGTAATGAACACGATTTCTTCTGTGTCAAAGAGAATGAGCTGACCTATGGCAAAAAGGTTTCCACTGCCCTATATCCCTGGTATGAATAGTATTTTATGGTAATAGAGAATGAATAGTATTTTATGTCGGAAATACTACAGAATGTCATATTCAGGGTTCAGTAATGAAAAGTGGAATGAAATGGCCAACTGTGGGTCAGTTAATGTTGTGATAAACGTCAACACTTCACTTGAATAGTCTTTCCTCAGGGACTTAACCGATCATCTGTTAAGATTCAAGTTTGTAAGTGTGTAAAATAGTTATTAAACAATTATTACTGAATATCACTGTAACCAAATCCAACCCTAAACTAACCTTAGCCATAAATTGTAGTTGACAGAGATGTACATATGGACATATGGTCTGCTGATAATCTGAACATCTTTAGATATTTGTGACCCTTCAAAGCAAAATCAGTCGCTTTGCGCACAACGTTATTTTGAGAAAATCCACAATAAACAAACTTCCGGGTTAAAATGTTGAATTTCAAGTTTTTGCATAATTTGACAGTATACAGTCTACAGTTTCATATCGTTCATAACGTTTTCACTGTTAATCCCGGCGAAGATCCAACACATTTGCAGTCATTATGCCGCTTTAAAAGGGGATTTCTCCTCTTCTGGAATATCGTGACAGGAGAACCATGTCAACTTTGGATGCGGTTATCTTAGCGATAGTTTGTGTAATACCCTCGATATACATATTGTTTATGGCCGTTCATGTGAGCACAATAACTTAATTTTGCACATTTTACCGAAGTGACTGGTTTCGCTTTGCAGGGTCACATTTAGTCTGTGGGCACTGGGCGTTTCTCAAGTAAAGTGTATCCAGATAAATTGTAAACATGCAATATGCACTTGTAAAATATTTTTACAGCACATTAAGTTAACGGGTTCTATTTTATTACCTGTTGATTTTATTAATTTCTGTGTTGTGCTACCATCTATCCTTTTTCATAGTGAATGCGAAAGTGGACTGGTCCTTACTTTGACTTGCCAAGGTAAATTGATAAGCAAACTGTATTTATGCTTTGAGAGATGTATATACTTGCTGGTGTGATAATTGCAAATAAAAACAGACCATTTTTATCTTCAAATCAAGTCACTTTATCACATTTAAAACAACAGGATTTGACCCAAATGAGGCAGTTAAGATTTGACAATACATACTGTAAATACATTCGAGTAACAAAGAGATTCCAGCAAGAAGTGGTCCTACATTGCAGGGATAAAAAATAGACATAAGAAATAAAATAAAAGATATTTTATTGCTTTCTATCTCTCTGTCCCTGTCTTGGTTCCTTGTAGATTGCGGTCGTCGTAGCCTGACGGAGGAGCGGATTGTCGGGGGCGTGGACGCGAAGCAGGGGCGCTGGCCCTGGCAGGTCAGCCTGCAGTACGACAACGTGCACCAGTGTGGAGGGTCCATTATATCCGACCGCTGGATAGTCAGTGCTGCCCACTGCTTCCCTGAGTGAGTGAAAACACACACACACACACACACAAGACACACTGCAAACAGTACTCAGGGAGAACTAATGCACAATGAAGAGGGATTCCTTTTACTTCCCTAGTAAGAGCGTGATATATATGTGTGTGTGTGTGTGTGTGTGTGTGTGTGTGTGTGTGTGTGTATGTGTGTGTGTGTGCGTGTGCGTGTGCGTGTGCGTGTGCGTGTGCGTGTGCGTGTGCGTGTGTGTGTGTGTGTGTGTTTGTTTTTTTATTTGGAAGAATAAGAAGTATGAGACACGTTTCTTCAATGTATAGCTATAACTATAAACAAATATCGCTCTTGTTAATATGAATGACGATGTCCGATCACTTTCAGAGTGATTTTAAGAATGACAAAAATCTAACAACCAATTAGAACCCAGCACATTTTAGCCATCACATTCATTACCACAATGAGAGACTTTGCTTATTGTTGGTCAATGTGGATGCTTTTATCGTTATGGTTATAGTTATCGTTAACGTTATCGTTATCGTTATCGTTATCGTTATCGTTATCGTTATCGTTACCGTTCTTGCCCCTTAAGACACTCACACACACACACACACACACACTTCATGTCCACCTCATACACAGACAGGTCCTTATGTCCACACATCTTCCCTCCTTTGTAGGCGCTATCGCCATGTGGGGAGGTGGCGAGTAGTATTGGGCTCCATCTACAAAGACCCGAATCATAAAAACGTGGTCACCGCTGAGGTGCAGACTGTGGTCTACCATAGCAGCTACCTGCCCTTCGTCGACCCCAATGTAGAAGACAACAGTCGAGACATTGCCGTGTTGGCCCTCACAACACCTCTACAATTCACTGGTAAGGCCCACTGGAGAGGCAAAACATAATGTCTGAAGACGATTGCAATGGTGATAGATGACTTGATGCTACTGCTACAGAGAAAATATGCGTAGATTAGATTACCCTGGTACACACGTACTGTATACCCAGCCAGATTTAGAAAAATATGCTGGTATGTATTAAAACTGCCACTTTTGGGTTTGATGAAAGTTTGTTTTTCTTTACAAAGGGTAAAACAGTGTTCCTGCCTTTGGGGCTGGCAGTGTAAAGGAATCATTATAGCACAACCCTCTCGGGTCTCAGCTCACTGCGCTGCACAGGGCTCCAGACAAAGGGCCTATTTTTCTCCTGCGCTTGTGCCCTTACAAATGACAATCTTATCTGGCCTGCATCCTCACTTTTCATATTTCCAGTTACTATGGGAATCTCAGTGGGAATCTACCTTTCTCTCTCCAAAGCGCAGTGACTGTTTTCAGGACGTACTGTATGGTGTTTTTGTTTATAAAAAGAACAGCCGTGATTGTAGAATGTTGATACTTTTTTGACTGACCGCGTAAGAATAGAAAGGCTCCTTCCTCCCTCTAGTGTTCTGTCTTGGAATTACATCTCTTTTGTGTCAGCAGTTTACCTTACAGAGAGGCTGAAAATCATGTCTCAAAAGTCAGATCATGCGTGTGTATGTGTGTGTGTGTGTGTGTGTTCAGTAAAATGTGATGGAGGAACATGGTGTAGCCCCATCCGGTCTCATTGTTATGCAGAGAGGGAGATGTTCTCCGCTTTCATCTTTTGTCTCATTTAACCACACAGCACAAAGGGCCCAGTGTAGTCCCAGCAATGCGAGCGGACAGACACAAGATCTGTGTACTACAACACCGTTTCACAGGACTATTTTATCTCCCCTAACTCTTGACACATATTCTCTCTGTCTCTTTCTTATTCTGATTCCGGACCCTGACAGACTATGTTCAGCCAGTGTGCCTGCCAACCCACGGGCAGCGCTTGGTGGATGGCCAAATGGGTACAGTAACAGGCTGGGGCAACACCGGATACTATGGTAACGCAACAGAACATCTTCTAAGGGCAGCAATATTACATAGCAATAGTTTCATTGGACAATAGTTTTCATTTTAGATAAGTTATTATATATATTGCATAATTCAAGCAGCTAATGACTTTTGCAGTTATTGTATAGAATTGTCTTGAACACAAACACATAGTGTTTGTATACATACATACTGTATGTATTCCTAGTGCAATGATTTACAGTAGCAGTGAATGTACGGAAATAGGTTGTAGAATAATTTCACTCAAACTGGATATTGCCACCTTTGAGAGGATCTTGTGTTTATCTATATAGTTCAAGCTTGTTCATCATAGTCTGTTTTAGGGCAACCAAAGTCTGGTGCAGTGCAACCCTCTAGTGGCGATCCCTCTATATGAATGTAGATTCAGTCTAGGCCAGTACTCCAACCCACGCTCCAGCCTTGTTGCTCTTGGACATGGGCCAGTGCAGTCTTTCTGTATATGACCTTTACACTAGCAAACTCTGCTAGTGCAACAGCAACAGAATTTAAACGTAAGCAGTAACAGAAGTGCAGCTGTTTTTTCTGGATAATTAAGCAAACTTTTCTATGGGATTGGAGAAGGTTGTTTTTTTTTTTTGTCTGGAAGTGGCAAACTCTCAACCCCCACTGTCAGTCACCTCCTGTATTTTGTAACTCTTTTTTTTTCTCAGGAGCTCTTGCCGGTATTCTACAAGAAGCCAACGTACCCATCATCAGTGACGTTGTGTGTAATGCCCCAGATTACTATGACAACCAGATCACCACAAGCATGTTCTGTGCTGGATTTGAGAAGGGCGGGACTGATGCCTGCCAGGTATGTATACTGAACGGTACTGAACACGGTGAGGCAAGCTAAACAGCCAATCGCAGCTTTCAGCCAATCAACACTTTTCCAGATGGCTCCCACGCCAATTACACATGTTGAATTAATATGTTTAAGCAGCCATGAATTACTCAACAGAGGTCTGTCGGTGTCGTTCATCGACCGGCTGGATATTTTCAGACGTTCAACCGGCGGCTTGGTCTGCGATCCCCATGAGTTGAGATAAGATTCAGCCTTATGTTCTCATCCTAGGGAGACAGTGGTGGCCCCTTTGTCACAGAGGACTGCCTGTCCAAGGCTAGACGCTACCGGCTGGCAGGCGTGGTGAGCTGGGGCACTGGCTGTGCCATGGCCAAGAAGCCTGGAGTCTACACCCGAGTGACCCGCTTCCTGCCCTGGATATCCACGGCCATGAGGGTAAGTGTGAGAGACGCCAAGCACAGAGAGGCCACAGGCCTTTAGTAGAAGTAGGTTACAAATTTACCACAAGAGCATTCGCGGCAGGTGTTGTGTATTCTGCCATTTTATCAGCAGACCGCTAGCTTAAAGCATCCATCCATCCATCCATTCGTCCATCACCTTATCCATCTTTCTCTCTCTTTATCTCTCTCTCTCTCTCTCAGACCCATGAAGGTCTTCCTGGGGTACATAAGATGGCCCGGGTGTGAACTGCCCTGGTGACAAGTGCTGGACAACAGTCTGTCATATGAAAAAAATATTTTCCTTGAAACCCCCCGTTGGGAAGAAGCATAGCAATCCGTTTTTAAGGAACCTGACTCTGACTCTGGATTGACGCTTGAATGTAAAATTGCCACAAAATAAGGCTCTATGATCAATGTATATGTAGTCTTGCTCTGGTATACAAGTGAAAACAAAAATCAGCCCATCTTTGTATGGAAAGAAATGTGATCGTGCCTTGCCAATTAAGAGCTTGCTTTGCATGATGGCATCAGATCTTGTTATTGTACTTGACGAAACTAAGCCACAAGGTGTTCCACCAAAAATTCAGACTCCAGCTGCAGTCTGAGTTGCCTGTGTGTGGTTCAGTAGATTGTTAGGTATAATACGTAAAATATGTCATTCCAAGCGTGTAGTCATCCATCCACAGGCAAAATCATTTAATGTAGCAACATCAAAATGGTGTATTTATGAGCAAGTTATGTATGTATGCATACGCTGTAAACGAACATGTGAAACAAAACAGGACAACGTACTGGCAGTTTTTCCATTAGTACAATATTTGTACATTTTGTATATTTTAACAGGCAATTCCTTCACTCGTCTAATGGAAAGTTCCTTAAAATACCGGGTAATATTCTTTGAAATATTGAAATATTTCTCTGAATAACAAATATTTGCTGTTAAAATTGAAGAAGTGAAGTAACTGTCCAAAACATGCAACATGTATAGAAATTATATTGGCAAAATTACCAGTGCCTGTTTCTCTTTTTCAAGGATTTATTTACAGTACCGCTGCAGTAAGTAATATAGATACAAATTGATATCGCCCATGCCTATCCCTTGGAAACAAGCAATTGTGATTGTAATTGTTCATTAGGCAACAATGTGTAAAAGAGTGACTGGGTGCAGTTTCATTGGTCATATTTGATGTGCCTGAAAGTGTTTTGTTCAGACCTGATACATTACCAAGTGCAATGTAAAAACCTGGCCAACCAATACAACAAGCTAAGTATGTATTCTTTGAATATGTGGTGGTCAGTAATAATTGACCAATTGACTGTAACAAAAAAACAAACAGATAAATGTTTTGGAGAATTTTGATTGAGGAATTAACAAAACCATTTTTGGAGGAGTAACATCACTTTTTTAAGAATATATTTGCCTTGCAGTATGTGCAGTTATTTGCCCAAGATATGGTATCAGTTCAGAACATTTGGTATCCAAATGCTGCTCTCTTTTTTGCCCCTTTGAGATTTTTTGAAAAAGTCTAAGTTATGAAGTGGTTTCTCGTTCCAGTTTTGCTATTATTCTAACTTACATGCCATAAACCTAGAATAACGTGATGCCATACATCTACATGTATGTGGTGGCATACATCTGGAATAATGTGATGGCATGCATCTAGAACAATGAAGTGCCATACATCTGTGTATGCCATCACATTATTCTAGATGTACTGTATGCATCACATTATTCTAGATGTATGCATCACATTATTCTAGGTGTAGTCCAAGTTATCACATCTGCCTCAAGAGATGGTGTCATCTCATGTCATGCCAGTTGTATGCAATGGTTCCGTGAAATAGATGTAAGTCTACATGGCAATATTACGTCTGATAAAAGGCCAAAAGAAGGGAAATTGGGTTCAAAATGTTTCAGGCACTGCACTTGAATGAAGTTGAAATGATGTGGTCGTGCAGTTTCTGGTCAAGATGCTTCTTTAACATTTATTTGACAGTATTTCTCGTGAATTATTGTAATTTTTGTCAATATTTAGAGGTTTTGATTTTGTAATCAGTACTTTGTTTTCTGTATATTGTATATATGTGTAGCTCTGTTGTTTAATTCAGTCTTTCTGACATGTTCTTTATGATTCTTGGTGACCTGGTCCCACTTTATTGAAAGTAGTCTCATTTCCAATACCATTGTATTGGTTAGGATGTTTTGATACAGTGCACTTCACATATCTGTTAACATGTCACGTGTAACCTTGACAACAAGTAAATCTTGTGACATTAGACTGTTATATGAGAAGTACACTTTACTTATTATTTAATTCGTGATGAGCTACAATGCACCATGGTGTACTCTAAGCTGTTTTTTTTTTTTTTTTTTAAAGAGGTAGCAATTTTCTAGCCTGGCATTGCCCCTTTTACTAAAGTCACTGTGTTGAATGTGGTATTGTCTTGTGGTCAGTATACTTCGAAGATACATTTAAACTGTATCAGCATGCCGGCACCTTCAATCTTTGTTTATTACCTAAACACAGTTCCTGTTTGGTTCGGTCAAACCAGAAAGTCTGCTTTATTCAAGTGGGGGCTGCAGATACTGAGCTAAGCTGCAGTGAGCCATGCCAGGCTAGTTTTCATCTACATGTACCCTCCCAGAATACAACAATAGGACAAATATTTTACACGCATGGTTTTTTTATGTAAACCACAAACTGTTTTTTCTCTCTCTCCCTCTCTATCTAGTCTTTTAACAGAGGTTTAAGGTTAAGGTTCACGAGGAAACTGTCCCATATCATGGTGCACTAGAGATTTCAAGATGATATGCCATTGTGCTGATCAGTTGTGGTTTACTTTTCTCACATGTCTCGTTATCCATGAAAAAACAACAAAAAAGTCCATTTGTGAATTAATGTATATTTTAAGTTTTCTGAAAGAAATAATCTATTGTGATCTATTGTTGTTCATATATGACTTGGACTGAGATATTAAACACTGTAAATTTAAATAAAGTTTTAATTAAACATGTTGTATATTTATATGTTTTGTTGTCGGACCATTGTTATTTTTATTATCCCACCTTTTAGACTTTAGCACCAACAGGAGCATCCAGCCTTACAGTATCCACTTTACAGGGCTTACCATTTCTGAGATAGTGAATGAATAAATTAATGAATGCCTTTTATTGTCACTATACACATATGTACAATTAGATTAAAAGCAACTCCTATTTCAGTGTCAACATGTACGTAAGATAATAAATAAGATAAATATAACAACATTTAATAGTTAATAAGTCAGTAAGTAGTGCAAGGGGTATTTCAGAAATGCACAGTTCTGAGACACATAAAAAGTTAGGTCACCTCACGTCATACAGCAACTGTATCATGTGTGCAGGCCTATGCACAAATCAAATGTCTGTGTCTATTCATACTCCTTTCACGGTGTCTATACTAGTGTCACCTGAGTAACCTCAAAAACCTGTTTTGATGTCAATAGACAGAACACAGGAGAAGGACTAATGTCATGCAGAAGCCTATTTGATTTGCAAGGCCTTGGGCCTTTTACAACGTGAAAGAGTAATCATTTTGTCACAAGACACATTTCAGGCAATTCCACTGAAACAAAATGCAAAAGACTCCAATATTTGAGTTCTTGTAAGCTGAACAAATCCAATAGTCTATTTGAGTTGTTTATACAGCTATAAACAACATAGTTAGCACATGGGTGGCCCATGTCTTTCCAATCAATATCAGCGTATCATGTGTGTACTGTAATAGAGACCAAATGCATCGATAGTGCCCTGGTCAGGAAATTTCTTTGCCCCCATTTGCACCACTTTCTTTTTACCCATCATGCCACAGTGCTCCAAAGAGACACATTTGCCTGGGAGATGCTGTGCATGACTGACTTAGGTGTTGCCTGCTTGGCAACCTTGCTTGCTTTCTGAGAATTTGTGCTGAGTCAAATCTGCTCTCGGATGGCCATTTGGTTTGTAAATCCACCTGTTGACTAGAAGTCTGTGTTCTGAGGGGCCAAGTTGTCTCCTAATTATACAACTTCACCTAGAGCTATAACTCCCTGAACAATTAGGATGTAATACACTTCCTAGAGCTGTAAAGTAGAAACCAAGAAAATACTCCTGTCTCAATCTTAATGACTAGATTGCATACATATGAAAGGCAGTTGCCTGATACACTTTTAAATGTAGACAAACTACTTTACAGTAGATAGTGATATGCCAAACTTCATGACTTTGCAGCAGTGCGTCACCTTTTCCCTCACATATAATGTGTGAGGCTGAGTGTCCTGATCATTGATGAAGGTAGAAGGCCTGGCTGACTATTTTGGAAGTAAAATAACTTTCCCTCATCCCCAATTTACATTGCTGTGACAGCATGAGGGGAGACTGTTGACAGACTAGAAGCTCATCAAGTGGAGGAGGAGACCTAAAGCGGGAAGCCAGCGTCTCACTCCCTCTGCGGCGTTGACTTGCTCAACCTGTTTCAAATGCCTTTCTTGTAAGGAGTCTAAACAAATGAGTGAATGCCTGACTGTGATTTTCTACCTTCTTTCCGCATTTTTTTTAAAAAGATAATAATTCTCACACAAGGAAAACTTCCTCCTTTCCTTGTCTGGATCTGGGGCGTTATTAACCATAGAGGAAAGTCAGGGTCTTCACTGAGAACTCGACTTGGCGGATGGGTAACTAACTGCCAACCAGGGAACCAGGACAATTTAATCTGTGGCTGGAGGACACAGAACTAAGGCCATGTTTCTGTACCGCTTCCAGAGACATCATCTTCCCCACCTCCTCAGTACAGCGCTACTGGTTTACTTACATGTCACCTGGACATTACAAGGTAAGAATCACATACTGTAGATTGAATATTACATAGATCACTTTCAAAATCAAAATAATACTTGCTATCTAGCCAGAGCCTAGCCTTGACAGAGAACAAATACTGTGTACATTGTATGTGCTTTCCAGATATACATGTACCTTTCTGACAACAAAACCTACTTTTTGCATGTTCAAGTGTAACATGATGTATGGATTTTTATGTTCTGAAATGTCCTTGACATATTCTTATTACAGAAGGCTTTTGTCCTGAGAGGACCATATATGTAGTCCTCATTTTCTGTCACTAGCAGGAAATGTAATAATCAAAGCAATGCATTGTATAGTCACATGAATCCAGAGTATCCATTTGTATTCATATGTATTCCTATGGGTGCTGGCATCCATCAAGTGATGCCTGCTCATCACTCTCTCTCCATGCTACTGTATTTCTTCAGACTCCATTTTCACTCAGAAACCTGGGAACATAACGATAGCCACTGGAGAGCCAGCCAGCTTCCACTGTGGGGTACCATCATCTGAAGGGAGTGTTGAATTCTCAATCCAAGGAAATGAACATGGGAACAACAAAACGTTCAGCTGTCCAGAGAATAAAACACAGGAGTGGCCAGAGAAGGTGAATATACCAAACAAAATTGAGAAAGGAAAGAAAGACCACTCCTGAAATGGATGTGTTGTCCCTTTCTGGACACAGAGATGTGTAAAAAAAAAAAAAAAGGTTGTGCTGTAAAAAAACGGAAACAACTTTTGTCACAGAGATGTGTTAGAAACAATACAAGTTTCCAACACATTCATTTTGAGAGAGAGAGAGAGAGAGAGCAAGAGACTGTAATTCTCTGTGCATGCAATTCTCACAGAAATTATCAATGGACAACTTTTACTTCAAATACTACTTTTTCTTCTGTCTTTTTTTTCACATGAAGAATTCAAAATTGTCAGAAATGATGTCCATTATTTTTCCTGTTCAGGCATTGAAGTGGTCATGTACGAACTCTACTGAAATACTGGCTATTTGGACCATCACTGGCGCATCGGTGTCTGATAATGGCACCATGTTCAGGTGTAAGGCGAGGGCTGAGACTGTTGTTGGACATCTCAGCGTGTTTGGTATAAAACATTTTCTTTTTTTAATTTCAGTAAAAGAAAACATAGGTGTGGGGTATTGTTCTATGTTTGCGTGGCTTTTTAATCTGTTTGCCATTCTGTCTGTCTGTCTGTCTGTCCGTCAGTAAATAGCAGCTACTTTGGAATTCTCATCGGCTGTGTGATTGGAGGCTTTTTTGGCATCCTCATTGTCTTCGGCTTGATATATATTTTCCTCCAGAAATCAGAAACATTTCGGGAATGCTTCAGTGAGTATCCTGCCTCCCTACCTACAGTACAGTACAGTAGGTGTGATGTACAGCTCTCACAGAGAATCTGCACCAAAGACATTATTGTCACTGGATGTTAATTCTCCTGTGTTTCTAATCTTGATAAGCTTGAGCAACACAATGTATCAATTGGTATTTATACCCATTGCCATCCATTTTCAACATACTGGGTAGCCATTTAGTGCTAACTGGGTACACAATACATTGAAAACGATGAGAAGGGGCAGGCATAGAACGACAAATGTACATAGTGTGCAATACCAGACATTCTGGGCACACACCGGCAATCACAGAGATTCCACTATTCAGTGCTGTGCATCATCAAAAATGAAGTAAAAAAAAAGTACATAGTGTTGCTTTAATAGATATCCATGGCACAGTTGATGTGATAATATCACATGCTCATCATTCTGGTTGTCTGATTTGTCTGTTCAACAGGAGGAAAACAAGAGGAGGATGAACGCACAATAGTTGAAGAGTCAAAGGGGTACTAACTTGACTTCTTTTCAGCAAAAATGAGCACAGTACAGAGGAAGTTAAAATATGCCTTGAAACCCCTTTAGTCAAACTTTACGTTGCAGTAGCACTTGTAACCATTATTTCTGTTCAAAAACTAGGTTGTTTAGTAACCAGACATAGACATGCAAGTTCCCACTTTCACCAGAAGATGGTGTCTCTTCCTTGAAACAAGCCATAGAGCCAAACAGCTATAGATTTACAATGTCCATAATAATGTACTATGACATTGTAATAAGTAGTAAGACGCTGTTTGGATGTTTGCTGTTTGTCTGTTTACATTGTTTAAATTCTTCAACGTTCATTTCAAAGGGTTGATGTTTTAGCACAGTTTCAATGAGTGTGTATACTGTATGTGAATCATAACAACTGCAGGATACGGCTTGAAAAATAGAAACAGTTCTGAACGAACAGTGGGGAAAGTAGATCAATATTGACACAGATGGTTTCCTTGGGCTTTGAAGAACAGTTACAGTGATATCCACAAATCTTTTGTTTGAAGATGGTGATACTTTATACGATCATCAATCTGTACTTCAACTTCAATCTGAACGTGCTATGTGAATTTACTTTAACTTTTTTTTTCCCACTTTTTGTCAGCCTCAAACTCTAGAACACATTACAGCACCTTATATGTGGAATTATGATTTGTCTTGATTTACCCCTTAGTGTAGATTTAAACTGTAGTTCATCTGAAATTAAATAATAGTTGCATAAAAGCACTCTGAGCACATCACACAGACTAGAAATTTTTTTTTTTTTTAAAGGTAAGATGTGTTCCTCTCTCTGTCCCTCTATCCTTGTAGGGGTTGTGGTTGTGTTGGGAAGTCATGTTCACAAAGGCACTGTGTAATATTTATTAAAGAGACTTTAGGCACAATATCACTCTGTATGTGTCTCATAATTATGCATTTCTTCCTGCTGGTGATTGCTCACCCAAAAGGCTTGCTACAGCCCTGTTATCCAGTCTTTCTTGTCATTCATCTTGATCTCAAACTGCCCACCCCCCCAGGCAAGTACAATGAATGGGAATCAATAGGGCCAGAGTGGCTTGTTTGCACTGTTAAATTCTTCTCTAGCAGATAAGTAAGTGGGGCTGTAATAATTAACCATATTTGAATCTTGAGTCTTGCCTCTGACTCTCTATGTCACATCAGCATGTCCTCTTTAATTGCTTTTAATTATAACATATGTAAACTTTGTTTTATTTTATAGGCCTAATTAATATTCCACTCATTGTTTTAGCTTTTGAATAATATTGTCAGTTTACTATTTTACACCAAGTGTATAGTGCAAGCATGCTTGTTTGTATGCACAGTGGGGAGGACATGTATTTGATGCCATGCTAAAGTTGCCTACAAAGAGGAATATAAAATCATCATTTGACAATTGATCTTAATGCCTTAATTTAAAAAAATATGTAAATATCAAACCGCTAAAGACACCAATTTTCTTTGTGATTGAAGAATGTATCGTAAATAAATAAATGTTCTTCCTTAAATGCTAGGGGGCAAAAGTATTTGACCCCTATGTTAAATTCCCATAGGAGCAGGAGGATTTTTCAAATGTTTTCATTTTAAAAGGCCAGCTATTTCATGGATCCAGGATATTATGCATCCTGCTAAAGTTCCCTTGGCCTTTGGAATTAAAACAGCCCCACATCATCACATACCCTTCACCATAGCTAGAGATTGGCATGGTGTGTTTTCCGGTTAGTCTATTAGCCTGTTTGATGCTCATTGAGCTCAATGCAAATCAAACAGGTGTGTATATGTGTGTTTAAGGTCTTACTATCCAGTCTCCTACAACATATCACTCATAAAATGGACGGGCACGACACCCTCCTTGGCTCTAGAATTGTATTAACGCCACTGGACGTTAAGGTATTGCCTCCTAAAATATATCCCCATGACTTGGCATCCCCCACCCCCACCCGAGAGACTGCCGCTTGGAGTGGCTCCTGAGTGTAGGTGAGGTGGAGATGGAATCTTCCACTGAGGTATTGTTCTTGGGATCCTCCCTGCTTGAGCTGCCTGTTTGCCTCCAGGCTCCATCAACCTCCTCTGTCTCCTGTGGTCTCCTTCTAAGAGGGTTGCACCGATTCTCCGACTCACTGAAGTTTCTCTCCTGAAAATGGATCAGGAGGGAGGATTTTTTTTTTAATGTTTTGCCACAATGCATTGCTTACAGTATATGAGTTGTCTGAAGCTTGTAGTAGTATACATTGTCAATGTGTTTTAAATCCAAACAGTTTTATGGTTCAAAATCAGACTGACATGAGGACAAAAGTTTAGCAGTTTAAGACAAAAGTTTGTCAGTAAACTACAAAACAGTTATAATGGTCATCTTTGAAAATAAGATGTTGTAGATCAGGTCTGAATTACAGCAAAGTGACACATGATGTCTCTGAACTGTTCCCAGTGCTGGAGAATAGATGTATTGGCTAATAAGTAACAAGAAAGAGAAACAGCACATTCCTGGTTTGATACATAGCTGAGTTCACCCCTACAGAATGTGCTGAACATTGTTGTGCAACAAAATGGCAACATCAAAACCATCACACACACAAAAACGTTTCTACCAATAAAAGCTCCATCAGTAGCCTATGCACCTTTCTAGAGTAAAATAAAATAAAGGTAGACTTTTAGAATTCCTTGAGTCTTAGGCACAGACCCGACGCTCAGTGTGAGGCTAATGTTTGGGGAGCAATAATGTAGTGAGAAAGTGTGGCAGGAGAAAACAAGGAACCGTGATAAGGGCAGCCATAGCTCACCTCAGGCTGTGTTTTGGTTATACACAATAAGGAGGAGTCGTCACTCAAGGTAAATGAATAAAGTCATATTGGAGGTCACTTGCTATCTGTCACACTGACAAGACGTCTCAAGCCACTAGAGAGAATATCTCCAGCTCAGGTAAGTCGAAAAAATCATGATTGTGGAAAAATGACTGTGGTTATGTTTTAAATTGATAGCTACCAAAAATGTGTTCAAAAGAATGGCTGTGTTACAGATGCTACTAATTTTACTACATAACTCATTTTACATATTTTTAAATATGTAATGATATTCAACTCTTGACACTTTGCTTACAAGAGTAATGGGAAACGCTAAATAGTCCTTTATTTCAAATGTGCATCAGATTATGCCAAAAGCCATTGAATGTAATTTGATTATATGTTTTTGAAATGGCCTCATGTACATATCATGTAGATTTCCATTGTAGTGGTGGAGAACTGACACCCAAATAGGAATCTCTCATATCATTTTGATCTGAAAAAGGGAGACAAAGGAGACAAAACTGCTGAACCATAAGTTGATACATGAACAGAATGAGGCCACATAATTTCCAAAACATTCTGCGTTTGCCCTTGCTGGAATCCAAGGTCAACCCAAGGGTGTCCGGGAGCCTGCTGGGTCTTCTCTACTCAGTTACATAGTGATGCTGTTTACTGTCAAAACACTGGTACAGCTGGTTGGTGTCGCGACTAACTTTGTTGGTTGGCTCTCACCCAAAGAGCACTGATTCAGAGTCAAAGACGGCACATTTCTAACCTCAAAATGTACAGCAACAGGCACTTGTTTTCCTCAAAAGCCTTTATTCTTGTTGTGAAATATCAATAACAGCCTGCTCTTTGTTAATTGATAGGTGATCAGAAAAAAATGGAGCAGATCAGCTTTCTGTTTCTTTTGGGAGGTAAACTGTCTTCCTGCTCTTTCTTCATCTCAGTTTCTTCATTTCCTTAACCCTGTGACTCATACATGCCCAACTTATTTCTTGGTGCTGCACAAATCTTTAGGCATATTATCAATATTTATCTATTGTGGACATCTCTGCAGTATTTTTTTTTTTTAATATTGTGTAATATATTGGTATTGATAAGATATAAGATACTGTACATTATCATATTTATTTGTATCATTTGAAACTTTCCTTGTGTAACTTGACCTTGACAAGTCACAGAGTTGTCCTTCAGCTCAATGTCACGTGAATTGTGTTTCCTTCTCCTTTCTCCCACCAGTCTTTTGTTCCCTCTTCATCGAAACTGAAGCAAGTAAGGCACCATCAGTGTTTGTTGTTTTCCATGGTTTGGGGTTTTTGGTTTAGTTTGGTTTTATCTGTCATTTGTCCAGTCAGGTGGGTGGTGGTGTTCCCATGATCCCCTCTGTTGCCGCTTCAGAACAACCATTCCTGTCCTGTCTTCTGGCACGTTCACTGCATCACCTGAGCAGCCCCACCCCTCTGCTTATCTAGCCTGGCTAGCGCCTATACCACTTCTCAATGAGACGTGGTCTGGCAACCAAACTTTCATTTTCTCGTATTTGAAAAAAATGCCCAGATATGTTCACTGGGCGCCAAGGATGTCTATCAAATGCGTCGTGCATAGCTCATCATCGTCTTGCTCCCCCCCCCCCCCCCCCTCCCCTGTTCTGTGATTGGGCTGTAGTACTGCCTTAGCAGCGTGAATCAAATTGCGCGCAAGGCAGCATGGGAACACCCCGCCCCTCTGCTTACCTGTATCCACCTGCTAATTAGCCCCCATGCAGGCTGGATCATGTGAACACCACAACCGTTGACCACTGTGCCATCTAAACTCTCCAGTTCCACTCATACAAATAATACTCTGCATATTCAAGCTTATGTAGAATAGCCATATTGATAGTACTGTGATTGGCTTTTGTATCTAACTTTCAGTCTGTTCCCCTTTGTTTATGTTTATTCACTACTCACCCCTTTAGACGCATTTGTATACGGTAAGTTGTCCTTTATATTTACATGTATACACAAAAATACTATCATTTTTATTAACCCCTACAACATAATGATACATTGGCTAATACTTTTTTACTGAAACATTTTTCTGAATCTACTTTTATCTCTACATTTCTTGTATTAATTTTCAAGATGTGTGTTGTACTTGCTACATATTAATCCACCTCTGAATGACCGTTATTGTGAATAGTTCTGCTTCACCCTGAATAGTCAATTACAGTGAACATTCAGCTGGTGTCAGCCACAGAGCTTTGTTTGAGCTGCCAATGCCAGTGAATAGAGGAGGAACTCCAGTATCTCGTGACAGGCGAATTCAGTGTCAAACAATTACATTAGACTAGCACTATTATGATTGAAAGTTGAGATTATGAATGATGAAAACAATCATTTCAATTACAAAGCTATGCAATTCAGTAAATAAAATAATCAATCTATCACCATGCACGTTCACAGAGGGGTGTAAAAGCATGTAGCCAGTGTGTGAATGAAAACCAAAAGGATATATTTTTTTTCATGTCACAGACTCATTGGACCACTTCCTTTGCAAATACTGTGATAAGCATGACATCAGACCTACCACTGCTGTTGCCATTTAGGCTAATTTCTTTGTTCGCCAGATTGTCAAATTGGAAATCTGGAGTTTTAACTGATGTTTTCTTCTGTCAACAGACTATGACAAACTACGAATTGGTGGCTTGGTGTTCGCAGGCATGCTTGTGGCAGGAGCAATTGGTTTTGTAATGTGTAAGTAAATAAAACACTGTCTAAAGTGTTAACTCATATTTACTGTCAATCTCAGTTTAAATTGTGGGCTGTGTAACATTGTTTTCTTTAACAGCAGAAATAACACATTCTCCCCCACTTCTCTTCACAGGGAGCAAGTGCAAGCCAAGCAAGTGAGTTTCTCTGTCAACAATATTACTTGCAAAGTCTTAATAGACATTAATGGAGGCAGATGTCACTTCACAACACTTTCCCCTTGTGTTATCATTACAGGAAAGGAGATGATGACTCTGAAATTTGAGATCCTTCAGAGGACTGTACCAGTTTGGAATTTGTTGTCATGACAGCCATAATCATGTTTGATGGTCTCTGATGTTGCTAGGGTAATGCTGGACTATGGCTAGGCGTAGTAACCAATTTGTTCAAATGCTTTTGCTTTCATCATTATTCTATATACTGTATAGCCATTGCATTGAATTGTGGATCTTGCATTAAAAAGGACGATTTTGTGTAAGATTTGTGGCATATAAAAATAGAATCACAGTTTGGTTGAGGTTGAGTGGATTTGCTGAGTGATTCAGTATTTTAATTAAGACTATGGTGGCCAGTATAGGCTAAAAATGAACGATTTGTAGTTTTTGAATATCACTTTTACTCAAAAAGGCCATGGAAGCTTAACCACCGTTTTGGTTTAGGCGTGCACGGAAACCAAGAAATGAAAGTCTACTCCGCCCTAAAGTGCTTCACATCAATTCAAAACTCAGCCCATTTCCAAACTGAGCCAACCTGTTGAACGTCAGTGAAAAGGGTGTTGGCCTCAGTCTTCCCTAAATCAATAGACAGACTCTGGTGCCAACAAAGGTTTACGATAAGTTGTCCGTCTTTTATTCTACGGCTATTCTACACGTGTGAAAAGGTTAGAAGGTAAGATTCAGTGCATCATAGCGTGTATGCCATTATAAATAACGCATTATGCGTCGTAATAGACTGCTATAAAATCCTATATATTTTTCTACATTGTTGTCACGTTGATGTTAAGGGTATTCATTGTCAGCATATGCCACCTTTCATCTTCATCTATAGGTGTTTTATTCAGGCTATGGAATATATACTACAGCGACTTTAATTTTAAGTTTACTAACATAAGCCGACATTCGAATAAACCGTCCTCATGTGGAAAAGAGAACTGGCTTTTCATTTCCGGATAGTCGTAGGTTTTTAGTGCTAGACTCTGAAACCAACATCATAGCAGCCTATTCGTCCCATTATTGTTATGCCTGACTACAATGCCAGTAGGATGCTTAAGACGTACCGCACTGAATCAAAACCAGATTAATTTCAGTGAGTTGTAAAATTTCCCATATACGGTACACATGTAATGTGAGTTTGGAAGGTATGCATAGAATATTCGTATGGAAATTGGACACTTAACAGCTGTACTGCGCTCTAATCCATACGCGGGAGAACCGTAGCATGTGCGATTTGACTTGCGCAACAGGCGACATTCTGCTTTTCCTGTCGTGATTTACGCATGTGTAGCCTACTTTGTACCGACTTGTGAATGGGACTTGGTGCGCACATTTCCTTAGGCAATAGACATACAGACATCAAACATGTATTGGCTCTAGTCCAGCTTGTTGCTCAACTGTTCAACCATGGATTGGATTGAAGCGCAGCCTTAGAAAAAAAAAAAAAAAAAAAAAAAAAGGAACCGGGCGCACCAGCGTGTGGGATGCGGTGCTCTACATTCCACGACCTGTGGATATTTCTGATATATTACAATGAAATTGTTAATGTGGCAGTTGCAGTTGTTTTTTCCTTTTGGAAGAGGAAAATCGGTGGCCTGCAATCACCACTCACATTTACATCTGTTTCAAATAGTTCATTAGAGTATGAGAGTTTATCCTCTGTAACCATCATTCAATGAACTATAAAACACTGATTTGGACCACCACTGTAACCTTTTGAAAAATAGCACTTTGTAACTGCTATTGTAACAGAGCAGGAGGAGTTCAATTGAGGAACTTTTTGTAATGCTGAATGGCTTCAGACTCAGTCTACATGAAAAACATTCACAAAGTCCAGCTTTGTTATTATTTTCGAATGTGAGCTGCAAGTACTCCCAAAAATATCCAGTTCCTGCCCAGTTGTTCCCTTTTGTCAGGGAGGGTATCCAAAGAAAAAGAAAAGCATGTCTGACTGTGGTTATACTCTCCGAGGAGCGGTGGTGGCGTGTAGGAAAAATGAGTCATGGAAATAATATGTGCCTTTCCCCCATGCGCACCCTCACATGAGACAAACTCATGGAAATATCCCTCTATGGTGCCAGTATTAAGTGTGGCTCAATGGTGTGCAGAGACAGGAAGCACGTGGTGTGAGACAGTCATTAAGTTGAGCTACGTCGATGCCGTGTTTATTCCTTCCTTTAGAGTAAGAATGGGTGTTTTATGTCATGAGAGGACACTAAGGACAAGCGTGGTCTGGAATGTGTCTGCCTGGGTCTGTCGTTTAGATTGTCTCCCTTTGTGTACTGTCAGTATTGCTCCTTGCCAGAATGTCACTTTCATTGTGGAAGGACATCCTCCGCAGTAGTGAATGTGAGCAGACAGCAAGACATTGTATTTGGGATAGAATTCTCCACACTTTTACACAGCAATGACATGGGAGAGAGTCTTAAATATGAACTCTTGAGAAAGTCACCAGTAGGCTTCTGATTTGTAATCAGTCGTATCTTTTTGAGAGATCCTTGGGGGGTGGGGGGGAATCAAGCTTTATAATAATCTTTTTATGTTGTTGGGGCCCTACACAATGTAACAAAAGAAGCCCTCTGTATGTCAGCAAGGTTGCAGTGAGATTGTCACTAAGATCCATGTTTACATATATAATAAGTAGGGCACAGACCGTTAACCAGAGCCCAACAGGTGTTTGTCCTTGTTGATCATGGCTGTTGCAGTGTCAAGGTAACATTTGTGGACATACTGTAACTCCTGATTTCTAAATCTTGTCCCGCTGTGTACTGTACTGCTGTGTAGAAGTCGTTCTGGACACATACAGACAATGAATGGTGAATGAATGTGTTGTAACTGTTTTGAAAGTAAATTTTGTTTCAATATGTTTTCAGTTAAATTACATAACGTAAACAAAAAAACGCACAGTGATTGGTTTGGCAATACACTCCAGTCATTTTGTCTTTACTATCCATTTTTGAGTTGAGTTTGAGATTCACAGTCACTAAACTCTCTACTGTGTGTGGCCTCTGGACCAGTGCTTAAACCAGATGAACATTGTTCTCTAAAGGGCACTCAGTGTGTGTGTGTGTGTGTGTGTGTGTGTGTGCCACACTTCAAAGTGCTCAGTCTATTCTTAGTGGCAGGGGTTTTGTTCTTAAATTAGGCTCATACACATATTGGATTCCTATGACCACGTGGCAGAGGCTTTATGTGCCGTGGTTATAGGGGCCTGCGCTTCCGTATTGGGGGCTGGGGCGAGACCTGCAGGAACTGCAAACAGGAACCCAGCAAGATCCAGCTAGACCACACACTTCAAGGGTCGCTCTTGGATACAAATACAGCTGTTAAGAATGCACAGTGCATTCTGTACAAGTGCAAGGGCTCTCTCACACTCCCTTTCTCTTTCTCCTTTTCTCTCGAACCTTTCTCCCGTTCTTTTTCTCTCCCTCCCTCTCTCTATCAGACTTGCATATTTGTACACATGCAAATGGGCACATACGCAAGCTTGTCAAGACATACCAACAGACAGACACACACGCACACACGGACATGCTCACGTACTCATACGCACGCACATTCACTCACACTCACACTCACACTCACACTCACACTCACACTCACACACTCACACTCACACTCACTCTCACACTCACACTCACACTCACAAATGCACGCACACACATACACACACACACACACACACACCCACACCCACACGCACACACACACACACCTGCTCAGCTGCCATCGCAGCCTTGACCCCTTGAGGCTGACGATCTCTAGGAGGTCCTGAGGATTATGCCGCAAGACAAATGTGAGTTCTCCGATGGCCCTGGTGCGTTAGCTCCTCGGAGCCACAAGATTAGTCACATGGCCAGAGACAGTGTGCTCATCCAGGGCCCGGGCCAGCTGGCCACATGCCTCCCTCACCCAGCACCCTGGCTCCACAAGGCCCCGAAGGACTGTGTAGCAATCTGTGGTGAGCAGCCAGTTACATAGCCGGACCCACACCAGGCCACCTTCAGCTTTTCCCATGCACAGCAAACAGCTCCTTTATTTAGACGGCTTTGTCTGTGTGTGTGTGTGTGTGTGTGTGTGTGTGTGTGTGTGTGGGAAAAGCATGTGAAAGGGTGCGCGTGATTTATTTTTTTTCAGGCGCTCTATTTATTTGTTATTTAGACATTTGTTTGCACTACGCAATTTGGACATCTGATTTGGGGCATCTATAAAGAAATGAGGAAGAATTTCATAACACATCTTATGATGGTAGTAAAGCCTAGTTTGGTTGGGAATTACATTTGGCTAGTTTTTTTTTTGTCAGTGCTTGCAAGGTCAATGCCATTGCCAGCGCCATCAGAAAGTCTGTGTGTTTACTCTGTCACTGAAAGGTACTTTCAGGCACACCATGGGGTCAGTGAAATGCACGTATGGCTCTTTCTTTAGGTCAATATGTGTTCTTGGTAGCAAAGAAAGTAGAGAAAGGCAGAGGGAGAGAAAGAATGATAGAGTGCATGAGTACATGAACAAGTAGGAGGTGTTTGAAGTTCTTGATTCTAACCTCAAGGCACAGCACACACACAACAACACTAAGACTCTCTTGTCACGCTATGCTGAATTGTGTGGTCGTAGCTCTCACGTCACGCCATGCTGGATTGCGCAGCAGCTGTCGCTAGCCAGAAGCCTGTCGTTTTCTGCCAGGGGAGGCCTCATTCAGCCACGCACCATGCTATGGCCAGCCATCCTGACCCAACACAGAACGTGATTGTGGCTTCAGCTTGTTGGTTGGACAGTGACAAGCAAGTAGAACAAGGGAGGCTTGACAGCGTGCTTGAAAAGTGAGCGTGGGACTTCACTTGAGTCCAAAAAAAAAAGAGTGGGTAACTGAACGCCACAGACGTGCCAGGTCACATCCCCATCGGTGTTTACGGCAGAGAGCGGTGAACAAAAGGAAGCAGGGCGGGGTGGAAGCCGCGCGTGGGCCGTCTCCAGACGCAGCGGAACGCGCAGGGCAAGTCCGTTCACGGCACCAGAGCATAATGGCTGATCATGCCCGTGGCCCAGGCAGCCAACGTGACCCGCGAGGGGAGAGGAGAGGAGGACAAGACTCTCATTATCACTGATGCCTGGCCCCCCTGGTACTTCACCCGGTGTGTGTGTGTGTGTGTGTGGGGGGGGGGGGGGTGGTGGAGCAGAGAATGTGTGAGTGTGTGTGTGTGTGTGTGGGGGGGGGGGGGCATAGTTGGCAACACTGCCTGGCATTCTTATACAGACATGCAGGGGTGGGGGTGGTTGGGCATGCTCGGAAATGTCTGTGTGCATAATTCAAGTGAGCGCTGTAATCTGACACTGTTTGTGAGAGCAGCAAGGATGGGAAAGGGAGACAAAACCAAAAAAAGCAGCAGGCTTTGCAAAGAGTCTAATTGTAAAACACACAGTAAAGTCTCCAGAGCTGCACTTTCAAGGCCGCTCCAGGCATGGTTGCTAAGGAGTAGGCTGGCTCAGGAATGAGGGCTGACATATAGCGTCCTCAGGAAGTGACCACCAGGTCATGAATGCGCATCGAGATGTTTTCACCGTGCGATGGAGAACTCCTTGAGCTTGCCGTTGTTTCAGCATCCGATCACACCATTATACGGAAGGTGGTGTGTCAGATCTACACACCACTTGTGGGACACTGAGTGGGACAGTCGTCATTTTGGCAGAGAGAGTGACCCTTGGGTTGTGACCCTTGTACCATGTTATGTACAGTTTGCTTACCGAGTCTGTGAGCATGTGTGTTTTCATTGAGTGGACAGAGAGTTATCATCTTATCACAGGAGAGGAAAAAGAGCTCTGCAGGACGGCAGGGATTTGCACAATCTCTTGAAGGCTTTCCATAGTGCCCTCAAATTAGCTGCCGGCCTTTCTCAGGGAGGTCTGTCAGGGGCGTGGTGTGATCAAAGGGGGGAAATATTGGAGGTTCATTTTGGCACAGCATGAAATGTGGTGATCCAGTTGTGTGTATGTGTGTGTGTGTGTGTGTGTGTGTGTGTGTGTCCCTCTAGTCTAGCTAGCTTGTCCTGTTCAGTGCATTTGCTAGGCATGTAGCCTGTTTCGATTTGAACGTATGAAGGCCTCCCTTTGCTTAGCTGAGATTTACATTAGTTCAACCTCCAGTCAGTCTCCATAGCTACGATCCTATTGCTTTTTTTTTTTTTTTGTCGCAAATAGCACACGTATGTTTTTACTGCATATAATGTCCTAGGCTTGTATTTCAGTTTTAGCAGTCAGGGGCCATTTTGTGCATTTGGGTCAGATCTAATATCAACCTAAAGGGAGGAGCTAGAATTTACAGGTTGTTGTTGACATTGGCACCGTTTATGGGTTTTTCTTTTCCTCAGTATTTGCTCTTTGCTGCCCTTAGCGGAGTATGTTTAATCAGATCAAGTGAATTGTGGGGTAGGACTAATTTCATTCAACCCTTTCCTACGAGCAGGCCTTGAATTGTACAATGGTTTGGGTTTCAGTGCTTTATATTTAGAGCACCCATTAACTCCTTAGTGTAAAGCCCAAACTCCTTTTGTAAAGCACAATGTCTCTACATTCTGTTCTCTACAATCACTACATGTTAACTTATATACCAATGCCAGAATTTAGATTTTAAAATCACTCCTAGTCTTTGTTTTCAGTGGTGACTTGTGAGTCTAAATGTCAGTTAGCTTTTGGTCTTTTTGTCCATAATATTCCAATCATATATATTTCTTCCTTCAACAGGTATGCAGTCAGCGATGGCAAGGATGTTTGCAGCAATCTTTTTCACACGTGAGTGAGCTTTTTAATCCCTAATTTTCAGGAGAGGGAAATATCTTTATGATTGCATAAACTCTATCTGCACTCCATCATCAGCATTAACAATCTCAATCCATCTAAAAACAAGAAACTCAGACCACTCAAAGTTCCATGTATACTGTAGCGGTGAACTAATGTTATGTTTCCTGTTTCCTGTGGGAGAATTATTGGTATTGACTGTTCATTATTGGGTACTAATTTATATTACTGTAAACCAGCTTCTGTAAACCTATCTAATCTATCTAATTACTGTAAGAAAAAAATAATAATACATAAGTCACACCAGACTATAAATTGCATTATTTAGAAATTTACTTCACAAAATCCAAGACCAAGAACAGACAGACACTAACTGGACACATAGAGGCCAAAACGATTGAGAATTCTACTGGAAAGGCAAGTTATTCAACAAGCACACAGAAAAGGGGGACCAGACGTCCCAATTTAACTGTGATAGTCCCCATTTGTATTCTAAAATGTCCCAGATTGTTTTAGTAAAGTGTGGTCTTATGATATCTTATTAACTAAACCCATGGAGAAACACTATAGTCTAAAGCGTCCGGTGTATGATTTCCATAATGTGTGTGTACGTGTGTCAGTCAATCGTAACAATCATCATAATCTTTGCAATCAATAATGGTGTGTGTGTGTGTGTGTGTGTGTGTGTGTGTGTGTGTGTGTGTGTGTGTGTGTGTGTGTGTGTGTGTGTTTACATGGCATCTCATTTTAAGAATAGTAAGTTTCATTGAAAGGTATTGGATTGAAAGTTCTCAATGCTAATTAAGGGACCATATTATGCAAAACTCACTCTTTCTGTGATTTTGTACTTTCATTTGGGTCTCTGATGCTTCGACACCATGGACAATATATTGCTGCCCCCTGCCTGAAATCGAAGCTTGGTGTAGTGCGGCCTGCGCATTTTTTCTCACATGCATCTGGGCGTTGTTTCATTCTTGAACACTGATGCGGCCCCCAAATAGATGACATTGGCAACAGTGCCCCCCAGCTCATTTGAGTTTGAAGTGCAAAACAAAATCATGCTTTTTGTTTAAGTTTTTGTGGGTTAGTTAAGAGACATTTCTCCCTTTTTCTTACATCACAGGATTGGAAATTTGAATATTACTACCCCCAAAAGATCCTCCATTTTGGCCTTAGCCTATCTTTTCCAACCAGCACCAGGCGAAAGAGTATTCTATTGACAGTATTTTGTGTAGTAGTCTAACAAAATATCCAAATGCCTTTTACACACTTGATATCATCCATATTTCAAGTATACAAACAGAAACTCCCAAGGACATGTCTCTTTCGTGTTGCCGTATTTAAGCAATATGATATGAGAGGGAGCAGGGTTGGTAAAGGATATCTCTGTCTGTCTCGGCTGTAATTCGGCCGTAGGTACGAGGCCGAAGGCCATATACAGTAGCGCAGCCTAGCCAACGCTGGAAGCAACAGAGGCCATCCGGTAAAAGGCAGCCAATTTCACAAATTTTGTACCTTTGAACTTTGGAATAGGCTACATCACCTCTTCTGGGCTTACTGTACAGAGCGTAATAAGGTTTTACCCATTATCATTTAACATTGTGAGGCCATGTTACATCATACATGCAGGTGTCTGAATTGATTCTGTTATGGTTATTGTTTTTAGCAGACGTTTCAGCTAAACTCCAATAACTTGACTATTAGGCTACTTTACTACGGAAATTCAAACAGAGCTGCCTGTTGACGTAAACATGAAATCACTTTCGGAGAGGGGCTTGACCAACAACAGCTTGATTACATTTAGGCCTAAGGATACAGGCCACAGAATATTCTAACAGGGATTGAAACCGGTGAGACTGGGGCTTCTGATAATCTGAGAGGATTTTTGTGTGAACGGTTTTTAGTGCAATCCATAGGTCTATTTTGACTATTTTGAAGAAGAAGTATAATATGGGACCTTTGAATAATAAAAGTGACTTCCTAGGAATCATACTGCTGCACACCAAAACCTATACTTTCGCATTACTGTACGTGTACCTTCCAGAGGGAAGACCTTTGCAAAGTGATATGAATACTGATTTACTGTGCAATTCAAATGAATCTCTACATGTAACCTTACTTACTGTATTCCCCTTGATTTTGGCCACAGTTGTGTCCTTTGTACTGGCAGAGGAACGTGGACCAGACAAAGGTATGTTGCTATTTTATCATTTTATATTTGAAACAAAGTTGAACTTTTTCACTACTTTTTAGCATAATGCCTCTGCTTTTAGCATAATGCCTCTGCTGTGTTTTCATTTTCAACACATGGCGTGCAAGTTGTGGTGATTCACACTGACCACTGTTTATTTGTTTGTTTTCCCCACAGTGGAAGATGACCCTTTCACTTTCGGTAAAAATGATTTTGTGACTCCTTAAATAAATGAGAATACATTTGTTTCAAAATGAACATGTTAACCTGGAACGTGGAACATGGGTTTCTCCCTCTCTCATTTCTTCTTTCTCCCTCTCCCCCCACAGACTACTACAGACTTCGCGTTGGCGGTCTGATCCTGGCTGCAGTCTTGTGCCTGATTGGATTCACCATTCTTCTGAGTGAGAACCTATTCCACCCAGCAGCTGCACTCAAACACACCTAGCGCGGCACCCTAAAGTCAAACACCCTTGGAGCCACACCCAAAGATCAAACATGACCAGTACACCCTGCCTGGGCCATGCAAAGACAAGTGCTCAGGGATTTGCATCTAATTCAAGAGTACCTGTAAAGATTTGCATGCACATGACATAGACCTACTTGTGACATACAGTAGACAGTATTTACAAACATAGCACACATCATGCATTTGATTGCTTGATCGCTTTTACTGATAGCATCATCTGATTATCTCTCTTTATCCAAGCATTTGCCACCTGACTAGAACTGGCACTTATTCGTATTGTACTTTACCTACATTTAAACTGATGCACTTCTTCTTATTGCACTCTACCTTTTTAGTTGTCCTAGACATGAGTACTATGTTTGTATGGTTAAACAAAGTGTCAAATGTAATGTAATATCATATAATATTTATACAGGTGGGCGCTGTAGATGCAAGTTCAACCAGGACAAGAGGTGAGTTGAAAGTGACTTGACACAATGCTGCATCTGTTCACGGCCATCTTCTTTATGTCTAGTGTACCAACGTTCCTTTAAGGGGGCTGTTTTAACCATCACTTAATTACTGTTCCCCAGGAGAAGGGCAGGAAGCAGTGCTGCTGGGCAACAGATGCTCAACGACGCAGGTGCGTGCGTGCGTGCGTGTGTGTGTGTGTGTAAAGTGGAATATAAATGTGAGATAGGACAGATTATTTCTACAGAATTCTGTCAATCTTAAAGTTTCTGTAATGTATTGTAATCATCCTACCTCTGATTACTGGAATGGTTGAACAATTACTGCCATTTGTTTGAGAACATCCTTTTCACAAGCCTCTGTAAACAGACCATTTAAGTGTGTGGTCAGGGAGGGTCTCACTTTGCATTTCCTGATTGGATTTCACAGCTCGGGCCAGTGAATGCTAGACGGATATCAGTGATCGAAGTACAGCATCTGGGACACTCAGCAGTCCGAAAAGGAAGGATTGCCATGTTTCTTTTTACAGTTTCATCACTTGAATATGGTGGAATTTTCTAATTGGAGTGAAAGGTGTATCCATCACACAAAAGTGTCAAGTTGTTCCTTCTTGCGCATGCTCCATCCTTACTTTGTTTTTTTCAGCTGTGGTTTGAAAGATAGCGGGGAAAAACTGCATATGGTAGACATGTGATTACCAAAAAACATTCTGAACTCACTTGCATTGTCATGTTAAGGCCTTTAATGTGTATATATATATAAATATAAATGTGTGTGTAGTCTAGACCCAGTTGAGAACACATGTTAGTGTGCTTGAAGATGTCACTGCATTCTTAATGAGTCGATGGTACCCTAGTATTTTGATTTCATGTTTCTAAGGGTTCAGTCAAGATTAACAACAATACGGTTACAGATTTCATAGACTTGCTGATATGTTTGCGCCGCACTGTCACTACGGCTTTGCAAATGAAAATGTGCACAGCATAGATGTCTTTGTTTTTTTAGATGTTTTATTTCTCTCTGTCTAAAGTTCATTAACATTAAAGTCAGTATATCTTTTTCAACGGTAATCAACTGATTGCAGTGAAAAAAAAAAATACAAGAATCAAACAGTGAATGTTGAAGTCAAGTGTTTTCTGTGTTTACTCATAAATATGACATAAACGTCAGAGCAGAGTATTTTTCTTTCTTAATACATTATACTTCTGACTATCTGCATTTGTTAAATAAATTAACAGGACTGTGTCATGTAGAATGTAAATGTAAATCTACATTGAAATACTCTGGAGCACAAATATCCCTTCTGTAGTTCTGTGAGGCTCTCTGCTGGATGAAAAGAGTTACAGCACCTACAGTCACTAAAATAATGGATAGAACAGTTACAATATACAACAGGTGCATCTAAGATCAACTTGAAAAGATCATTTATCCCCTGTGATTTATTTCAAACAGTGAATCTTTCATTTAATCTGGATTACAAAAAAGTGAAATATGTATTTTGTTCAATTTGTTCAATCTTGACTATTCTAATCTTGATGATCACAGTTTACAGCTCGTGGAAATCCAGTATCTCAAAATATCAGAATAAAGAATTTATATATAAATGTCAACCTGAGAACAGCTCTAATCAGCTAATCAAGTCAAAATATTGGCATACAAATATTGACTCAATCTGGGAGATGCACCAGAGAGATGTACCTGTAATATATGTTAGCAGGACACCGATACAATGCTCTCTTCAAACTGCTTGGAGACAAGCCATCTCTGGTAGCAAGTTGTTCGACACTTGTGCTATAGATTAATGGAAGTTGAAACTGACATAAATATTTTCCTCTAAAATTCCAACAACATAGTGACTGATCTGTCCTTTTTCTCAGCCTGATCAATTTGTCATGGCAAAGCAGTTATTCTAGAGAATTTGCCTTATTCTGTTGGCAGCCATTGTGTACATCAAAACAAGTCTGGGGTACACTGACTATATCATTATATATGTATTTCAATTGTTTACATACAATTTTGAAAACCGGGTCTTTTTTTCAAAATATACAATTATCCAAACACCACACTCAATTTGCATAATTGGGAGGACATTTTTATTTTCATGTGTAAACAATTGTAGAAAACTGTAATACATTTTCACCACCTGCTGGCGATTGCACAGAGCACAACAATCCTATGGTTTGTGTACGCTTGTATCCTTGTTTTGGTTTATGGCCACCTCCTGAATGAGCAGCACTCTTCCCCCACCCCTCCTCAAAGGTGCAGTCAGTAATTGCACTGGAAGTTACGTTTGTTTATGTTAATATTTGAAATTAAATTAATTTAGAAAATGCTTTTGTCTATAACAACATACAGTAGATTATATTTCAACCAAGAATCAAATGAAACACTCCAGAGAGGTAGCTCACCCCCCTACCTTCAGCATTCCCAGAGAAACTCCACACAGGAGCCTGGAGCCTGGCTACTGAGAGAGACCGGGCTTTTTTTTTACAGTGTATTCATGGAATAGGTAACTAGTGAACCATGAGGAGATGATTGCTGAATATAGAACAAAAAGGTTGTGCGCTTCAAATCTGACTGCACCTTTAACTGGTGGCTGATGTGTTTGGTCAGAGACGGAAAGGGGAGTGGCACAGGCAACGCCCATGGCCTCAGATGCACAGAGGAAAACAGTGCTGGACAGTGGTGCATGCAAAACCACATGTAGACCTAAAGAACAGGAAACAGAAGAGCAGAGAGGACAGGAAAGGAGAAGGAGATCCCACACAGGCCATTGGGTGAGCTAGCAGGACTACTTAGAAACAAAAAGACCCAAACAAAGAAGGATGGAATCCAAACCAGGGAGGAACCCAGGGAAGCCATCTGCACCTCCGTCTTACCCAGATGGGCAGGAGTACCCAATGGGCCCACCTCCACCATACCAAGATCAGTATGGGTATCCATCAGCTCCACATCAGTACATGGGTCCAGGGTTCCAAGGACCCGCTTTTGGAACTGACCCTCCCGAGGCTCGCTTTCCCATGGGGCATACAACTCCAGTAGGGCTGCCTCTCTGGTGCCACCTGTTAAGCACAGCTTAATCCACCAGCAGCAAGTCACCGGTGTACTCCAGCCGCAGGTTGTGTATGTGACCCCGGTGCCACTAGAGGACCCCCTGCCCGACCACCTGGGTTGCTCCATCTTCACAACAATCTGTTGCTTTATGCCCCTTGGCATGGCCGCCCTTATCTATTCTAATTTAGTAAGTATGATACGGAGCAGGTCCAAACTCGTCTTTAAAATCCTGATAAGGTAAAGATTCAAACAAAACATCTGACAACTGGGTGGTCGGCAACCTGAAAAAAATGATACTTGTCTTAAAATGTAATGCCCTTTCGGCCCCAGCTGTGGCGCAACTGGCTAGGGCACCTTCACCGCATGCCGGCGACCCGGGTTCGATTCCCGCCCCTTTCCGGATCCCACCCTGATTCTCTCTCCCATTCACTTCCTGTCATTCTCCACTGTCCTGTAATATTAAAAGCCCAAAAAAATACATTTAAAAAAAAATAAAAAATGTAATGTCATTTTGTATTTTAGTGATTGGTTATGGTGAACGTTGGCAATTACAAAGCTACCATTTCACTACACTCTTAAGGATTGACCATTCATAAACAACTGTGATGAAATATGGAACATGTTCCACACAGATCGCTGTTGCTTTAAGGCTGTACTTCATAATGGAATTAGAGCTGAGTCTGTCCAGGCAGTATGGAAGGGTCAATTAGATAACTGACCAAGACTGGTGAAGGAAGGGAAAAGGGAGGGTGAGGGGAATCAGGAGGCAAAAGGGATCCATTACTGGAGATGTCTGGACATGTCAGATAATGGACCATAAATGGTGGGGGACTGATGACCAAAAACAAATTTATTCATACCTCTTGGAAATATTGATTTAATGTTGTTTTTCTCTTGACCTACTGTATGTTTAGACTGAAAATGACACTGCCACAAGCCAAACATTTGTAAGAGATGTGGTATCATTTTCTTTTTGTCATCGATCTTTATAAAAAATGGTGTGTGCAAAATTATTCATTTAAATAATCGATGGAAACATTTTTATTTGCCATCACAGCTCTCAAAATGGCAATACCTACCTGTCCATGTCTCCACAATGATCGTAGACAGCACCTTTTTAAGCAGCAATCTAGGTTTTGAGACAAGAACGATTTCTTGCCATCACACTGGACTTGTGCTCACTTTTTTATGGATCTGGCTGGGCCACTCTCACATGTTGATATTGTTCAATATCTGTGAGTGATTTTGTTCTGCAGGTAATATCCTCCTTTTCGGGCACTGTCTACCTTTTTGACAACCCTGAGCAAAAATATGTTTTTGGAAGTGCACTGTTAGTCTACTTATTTTGAATGAAGCATACATATAGCTTACTTTTTGTGTACTGATCCGAGATACTAAATTGATTTACACTTGACATAAAAGATCAGATGATAAGTATACCTAAATATTGTTAATATGCTTATACTGACAAAATTGTATTTACTTTTAGTTTTAATTTCCAGAGACTGATCTTTGAGAGGCTGCATGACACGGTATACTACCCTTCTGTAAAGATTGTGTTTGGGTTCAAATTGAGTTGGGTGGACTGCTTGAGTCTTTATGTTTCTGCATTCAATACAATATTTGGATGAATATATTTTTTATTTATAAATAAAATGTGTTCTTTATTCAGATTAAGTGTTGTGAATTTTGCTATTTTTCTCAGGGGCAACACGTGTATCTGTAATGCTATTCTCATGGTTTTAGATGCAGTACATTCTTATGACCACTAGAGTGGGATGTTTACCATTACGAGTTAACTAAACAAGGGGCAAGGGATAATTTGTAGCAGGTCTTTCTAATCACTTCCACATGGCTCTGTGTGTGTGTGTGTGTGTGTGTGTGTGTGTGTGTGTGTGTGTGTGTGTGTGTGTGTGTGTGTGTGTGTGTGTGTGTGTGTGTGTGTGTGTGTGTATGTATGTGTGCGTGTGTGTGTGTGTGTGTGTGTGTGTGTATGTGTGTGTGTGTGTGTGTGTGTGTGTGTGTGTGTGTGTGAGTGTGTGTCTGTGTGTGTCTGTGTGTGGGTGCATTTTTTTCACTTGAAAAAACCTTTTCCCACTTTTATTACAAATTGAATGGTAGAGTTGTCATTTGTAAGCTATATAATATTTGTCTCATTCAGACCCTGAACCCACAACCAGGGTTTTGTCTCGGTCTCATGAAGAGAGAGCACTGCTTTTTGAGCAGACCAGGTCTCACATGCTCCTCAAAAGCTTTAACTTGGATGCTGACACTTGCAGGTCACCACAAAGACTACTATTTCCAATGTGCTGTTTATTGCCTTTCTATTGGTGTCTTTCCTTCCACTCCCCTCCAACCCTGCCTCCCCTCCTGCCCTCTCCTAGGCCCGCCCCCCTGGGCTGGGCCTTTTCATACAGGGCCTCTGCACGGGGGAGGGGAGATATCTAGAAAACGCAACAAACAGGAGGAGCATAAGGCTGGCCAGCCAGAGCAGGAAATAGCACTAAGGACTCAGGAGGCACGTACGTACGTTGTAGCTGTTTTGCAAGAAGAATGGTGAGAATTAATGAGTGAGAGAGTGGTATAAGGGAACATATATAGAGAAGAGAAAGTCTTGATAATGGAATACTTACAATAATCAGAAGCCATTGTTAAGGAATATGGATCCCAGCCAAGCCTCTGCTCCCCCTCTTGACTGGAATTACGACGACAGAGTAGGAATGGCTCAGCCACCACCACCCTACGAGGACCATCTTCAGTACCCCACTCCGGGGGCTTACCCGCCCCCAGGGGCCGTGCACCCCCAAGGGGCCTACTACCCGCCTGGGCCTTGGGGTCCTCCAGCAAGAGTCCACATGGGCCAGCCTTACCCTCAAGCTCAGTACCCACAAGGCCAGCACCCGCAGGGCCAGTATTCACAAGGCCAGCACCCACAGGGCCAGTACCCACAGGGCCAGTACCCACAGGATCAGTACACCCAGGAAAACACGGTTATGGTCCACCCTACGACAGTGCTTGTGACCAACTCACCTCTCAGTCCGATACCGGACTACATGGGTTGTGCCATATTCAATATGTGCTGCTGCCTCCCAATTGGCATTGCAGCCCTCATCTTCTCTATTTCTGTGAGTACCCTGTGTGATCCAAACCCTTAGAAATGTGTGTGTTATTACAACTCAGTTTAGGAAAATTTAAAAGATTTAATGGTCATAGGAAGATATGTGAGAAAAGTGTTTCAATAAGCGGTGTACAAAAGATACTTATCAAAAACATTCTCAACAAGCAAAACACCAGTGATTGTTTGCTGAAAGATATTCTTAGGGTTTCAAAGTGTCTTTTGATGCCACGAAATTTACATTTCTAGTCTTACCTAACTGGCCATCAAGTTGTTGTATGAGTTTGGGTTCAAATTGGGCTAGGTTGGCTACCTAAGTCATTTTGGCATCCAATACAATATTTGAATGCATATTTTCAATTATAAAGAAAACACGTTTTTTATCTTTACTCACATCAAGTGCTGTGGAGTTTTTGTAAGTTTAGTCCACTGGTAGTGTTGTCTTAGTGAACTTTACGACTACTTTGAGGGACAGTTAAAAGAATGCTTCAAGTATAAAACATTAGCCTGGTCATACCAATCCCTCGTACTAATATCGTACAGAGGGTCTGGACCTAGTCCATTCAGAATTGAGCGGAAGCTTACGGAGGGCTATTCCAGGCTAATAAAACATAATACCTGAATGGAAATCTAGTAGTATACTTCAAAAGTAGAATGTGAAGTCCATGTACAGATTAGAAAAGCACTGAGAGAGCGCCGACCTCTGCCAAGCGAAAGCAAGCGAAGCCTCCTGGATCAAGACGTTCATACGGATCACTCCCAAAATGTAATCGTTTCTAGCAGAAAAAATACAAACAGAGGTAAATTGACTACAAAGGACATTCTGCAATGAGAATTCCTCATCTGCCTGTAGCCTGGGAATATCCATACAAAGTTTTGCTAAATTTGGGATTTGCTCTGCAGGTCCATCTGACCAAGAGGCCATCAAAGCCCATTTTCAATGCTCCTAAAAAATGGGCACGCAAATCGCTAAAAGCAATTTTGCTCAGTTTTTTTGGAACTGAGCAAACAACTTAATCTAAAATCTTTGTTTACCAGATTTCTGGACTTCTGAAACAATTTAGTTTGGATCTAATGCATCAATTTAAATTCTACAAAAATGTGCCATTTTATGTCCCTCAAATGATTCACTTTTTAAGAATTTATCCTTTGTTTTTTTTGGAGGATTTTAAGCACTTTTTAGTATTAGGTGTATTGCAGAAGAAAATAACTACACTTATAAAAAGCCTCAAGTGTTTGTTCTTGGATCATTAAACAATTTTATTGATAATATTTTTAGAATTCTGAAAAGAAAATGACATTTTACATTTGTCCCCATATTGTCGCCAACCCTGATACTTTGGGACAAAATTCCCGTTAGAGAAAATTAAGTGTACCAAAAATTTCCAGGAAGTGATATCACCTACCTTTCAGGAAGTTGATGGTGAAAAACCAAGTACATGTTGTTTTCTTTTTAATGACTTTTCTTACAGTTGTACTCTGTCTGACAGAAGGGGACAAGCTAATTGCGTCAACCACGTTACCATAATATCATGCATTAAAAAGTAACTTGATGGAAAGTTTGAATGTAAATATTGAACAGCATTTTAACCTTTCCTGAATGCACACCATGGCTAGTAATGGCTGTCAACGCTGTTACTGTCAATCCAATGCATTTGTCTGTAACAGGGTTGACAAAGCCCACCACTGTTTATCATTTGTTAAATTAGTAAATAAATAAATAAGAGATGGCACCGCATATTTTTTATTTTTTTTGAGATGTAAGAATCCACTTTATCCAAATAGGTGCTTACATTTTTTTTAAAACAATACTTTGACAATTGGATATTTAGAATGCAAAATGGCGCGTTTTCGTAGAATGACCTTAACTTTCGAAGTCCAGACCTACTCTGAAATATTACAAGGGAAAATACAGATAAGATGTGTACCTAAATCACAACCACTAAATATTGGATGTTTTGGCATGCAGAGTGTACTCTGTTTCATTGTGTCTGTTATTATGACTGCCACGCAAACGAAGCGGTCATAGAGGTACATCGGAGTTTTTCTTTCTAGATTCTTTTTTTCAGTAATTTTGCGTCAACAATTCCCTGAAAACTTGGTGGGCATGTAGCCCCACAAGGATGACACAGAACCATTGATTGTCATTTTGATCCGCCAATCATCATTGCATGCACTTCCCAACAGTTTAAGAGCCACGTGGCTCTGGAGGTAACCGCCCAGAAAGGGATTCTAGTAGGTTGGGTCCTGCTGTCAGAACATGCACAAAGGCTTGGTCCAACTGTGTGACTAGGATTAATTGGGCTTATCTTCTTTAGTTGTGATTCCATAGTTTTCTCGTGCACAGATAAGCTATAACATAAGTATACTATACTCTTTTGATCCTGTGAGGGAAATTCAGTCTCTGCATTTATGCCAATTTGTGAATTAGTGAACATACACAGCACGCTGTGAATACACAGTGAGGTGAAGTACACACTATCCCAGAGCAGTGAGCTGCCTGCCCAACAGCGGCACTCAACGCATTGAGGGGTTAGGTGCCTTGCTCATGGGCACTTCGGCGGTTTATTGGTCGGGTATCGAACCAGCAACCCTTCGGTTACAAGCTCGAAGCCCTAACCAATAGGCCTGCCCCCACATAACATACATACACACATAACATGTGACTTGCAGAGGGTCGCTGAACTATAGGCTAATGTCAGCATAATTTCCTCAGCTGGTTTACGTCAATGTGGCATCTGTTCAGCTCCTGTCTGTGATATAGCCTACATTGTATAATGTACAGTATATACAATATACATTTCTTTTTTAGTCCTCCAATGTTCTGAAGTTCACTGCCTTTTCTGGTGACCATGAAACAGAAACTCAACTCATGAAGAACAACTATGATAGCAAAATAGAACAATGTACTGGCAAAGCCAGTCAGCAGACAGACACGTTTTGGCCTTATTAAGCCACTTTCAGCATCGGCTTGGGTCGTTAATTGGGTGACGAATTTGACCCAGGCCACAAAATGTTTTATTTGATCTTTTGACCTTTTAAACTATTCTTTGACTATTGCTCTTCTATGCTTTTATTTGTTATTAATGTTTGCTTCTGTTTATATAAAGCACATTGAATGACCTCTGTGTATGAAATGCACTATAGATATACTTGACTTGACTTGACTACAGTATACCCCGCCTACCAAGCACTGGTCCTTTTATCAGTAGAGACGCAAGACGCTTGAGGGATTACTATGCCAAACCCTGCCGAACGAGTTGCCCCAGTAGATGGAAACAAGCCGATAGAATCGGCCAAAAAGTCCTCTTATGGATTGACTGCTAACTATTCTGGTGTCCTTGGAGCGCTTCAGAGTGTTTAGGGTAAATTAGGGTAATAAAAATCCCACTTTAATTTCCCGACAGAGAGATTGAATAAGTATAACGAACCTGATATAAAACATCTGCCAGCTGATCACAGTTACAGCCACTCCCCCCCCCCGCCCCAAATCAATAAAGGATAAGATAAGTCTGACAAAAGGGTAAAATGGAAGAGAATCTACAACAGATTCTGAAAAAAATATTTATTGTTCTTGATGTCATCTTTGGAAATTAACGATTTTTTCTTGTTTTTTGTATTTGTTCTCCTTTCTAAACAAATGTTAAGGGCCACACCCACACAGATACATTTTGTGGGTGAGCTTTACAGTGTTACTTTTTGAGGCCTAGGGCAGGGGGTGTCTGTTGCGCAGATGCTCAAAGATGTTAAGGTGTGGAATTCAAGGTTATGCTAGGGGACCAACACATTCAGATGCTGTGGGTTAATTGGGTTTGGACTTGGAAGAATGTGCTAAAATAGGGTCACAGATGTGGTTTGATGGTCATTTTGATACCGCAGATGAATGAAGACCCAGTCAGACAGACTAATGGTGGGAAAAATAAGGAAGAGAGTTTTATTTGGTGTACATCAAAGGAGAGACAGCATGACTTCACCCTAAAGATCCATCAGCTGCTCTATTTAGACAAGAAAGTTAGGGCTTAAGTATTCAACAGCAAGAGACAGATAATCATACAATAACAGGAAAGTGTCAAAGTGACCTACTAGTGAAAAATGATTAAACCAGTCATTAAACCACATATTTGTATATAATGCAGAACATTAAACCATATATTGGAATATTGGACATAATGCTCAAATCTGTTCCACTTTCTGTCAGGTTTTAGATCTCAGACTGGGTTGTAGATCTGCACTCTGTAATTTTTGTAATTTAGGAATGTCTGTTAGTACTGTCATAATGTTACTCTACTACAGATGCATCCAATCCAACTACAGACTAAATATAACACCAGCAGGCACTGATTATATTAATCTTCTTTACATCAGTTTGACATTCCAAAAAATTATGGCAAAGTCACCAAAAACATGTGTCTTGTGTAAGAAATCATGCCTCATAGTAACATGAATGTTTTATTGTGTGTTTGTGCAGACTCGTGTAGCCAATAGTCAAGGCAACCGACCACTGGCTGAGAAGAACTCCCAAAAAACACGGCGATTGAACCACGCCGGCCTCACCGTTGGCCTCTTCTCCAACATTATCCTCATCTTCCTCTTCATCTTTGGTAGAATGCTATTATAATCCTCCTTCCTCTGACGGAATTGGAACGGTTGAAAATCAGATCATTTATGAGTGTGTTCAGGGAGGGTCTCACTTTGCATTTCCTGATTGGATTTCACAGCCAGGGCCAGTGAATGCTAGATATCAATCATCGAAGTACAGCATCTGGGACACTCAACTGTCCGAGGAGAAAGGATTGTCATGTTTGATAACTTGAATATGGTGGAGTTTTCCAAAATGGATCTATTCACAGTAGTGTCAAGTTGCGCATGCTCCATCCTTACTTTGTTTCCAGCTGTGGATTGAATGAGGAAAAAATGCATATGGTAGACATGCGATTACCAAAAAACATTCTGAACTCACAAAGCCTGTATATACTGTATCATAAATGTTCAAGTGCAATTTTATTGTAATACTCATAAAAAAGGATTTATCGTTGACATTTCTTATGCTCAAGAGTGTGGGGGGAGGGGGTTTGGTCAATGTGTATGGGGGGTACCTGTGTGTGTGTGTGTGTGTGTGTGTGTGTGTGTGTGTGTATTCGCTCCTGAGTGTACATGCACATACATGTTCATGTGAGTGTTTGTGTACAGTTTTGTGTGTTTGAGTTAGGCAAAGTGGCAAGTGCAAAAAAATGGAAAATAAAAACACACTGAGGTGTGAGGTTGATGACATCAGATACTGTATGAGGAGGAGTATGGAAGTTCAGCATCCTGATGGCTTGTGAAACTGTCTCTGTCCGCTGCCTTAATGATTACCGCCCTGTTGCTCTCACCTTTGTTGTCAAAGTGCTTTGGGCTTTGGATGTCTTTCTCTAAGTGGGCAAGAGAAGTGTATCTGCTCTGTAGCTCTTTCCTCCGCAGTTCATAATTGTCCTTCGCCCACGTTACATATTCTTAGTGTTAGAGCCACTGTAGTATGACTTCACCTTTTCCCTGTACTGTCTCATTTAATTGATTTCCTCAGTTCATAATGGGCTTTACTGTACTCACTTGGGTTGCCAGAATGGAAGGCAGTTTTGATTGAAACCTTTATTTAACATTCTCGGGTTTACATTGAGGACAACCCTCTTTTTCAATGCAGCCAAAATACAACAAGGGTTATGTATGAGCCAGTCGAGGCTGTGGGTAGTCTGACCATGACCAATAACAACAATAAAAACCAGGCTAAACTAAAATATGCATAGATACACATTCTTACATCACATATCATGTCGACACTGACACACACACAAACCTGCATACATACCCACAAGCTATAGCACAAGCATACTCACAAGCTATGGGTGAATGCCATGGCCATCTGTTCAGTACTCTGAGACAACCTCAAGGCTAGTTGTCTAGCCTGCAAGCCAAACTATTCAGAAATGTATAGTCTGGGGTTGGACCATTCACAGAGCTGAAGCCTGTGGGTGGGATGAACAGTTGTCTTTCAAACTGCCTCTGCACGTAATAGGCCAGCATTTGTGACAAATCGTAGCCGGTCGGCAAAACGGCAAATAGGCCTACATCCTTCTTTAAAACGAATGACTTGAGTGCTTCTTTTGCTCAACCTTCAAAGAAAAGCCCAAGTCTAACTCTTCCAAAGCCGATTCAAACGAGCGCGCTTCGTTAGCCTTATCCATCTTTCATTTTTCTCTATGGTTGTGCAACAGTGGATAGACTATCCCATTGTTTCCCCCCCATCATTCTTTATGTAGATCAGTGAGGATCGAGGCCCGAGGAGCGAGGGAGTACGTATAAACGCTGCATGAGAGGCACCTACGGTCTCACACCCAACTCGTCGAACGAGGACGCATGGTCCAGCCCCCTGGCGTCAATATCGGAAGCCGAAGGTGAGCTAAGGCGGGCTCAAGGACTCCGTACACAGATAGAGCGTTCTGACTGGATAGGCTGGCCTGGAGTCGAACGCAGGCTTGGCCTCAACGGTGCGACCCTTGACCATCCCACTAGGCAAAAATATTTTGAACAACTAGAGGGCGATCGCGAGCATGTGGAGAATGAATGGAGGTGAATGGAGTTTCTCCTAAAATCCACTTTTCTCTGGATATCATTTTTTTGTGTAGAAATCGGAATATTGCATGCGACAGGGGGTCAAAGAAAATACACCCGGCTGAGTATTAGATCTTTTAAGTCCCTGAATTGTTCTAAAAAGCCATTCAAACGTGTCAATGACGTCATTCATTGGCAGGATGCTAGTGTGTTATGGGAAACAACGACCAAGCCTGTGAGAAACCAAAGGGCCATAAGTAATTGTTCATTCAACTTTCGACCTATAATCTATATTGAGCTTGCAGAAACTAAAATCCAATCTTCGATTTTTCAATGACAATCAGGTGAAACAGACCCATTTAGCCGTCTAGCCCCATAGATCCCCATTGTTTTGCACTTGCTCGAGATCGCCCCTAGCGGAACTGTGACAGGAACTGCAGGTACAATGGAGTTACAGTAATAGGGAGTGAACCAGCTCTCCTTTGTCAATCTGCCCTGTCTCTGTCAATATGCTCTGTGCACGCCAGAGCGTAATGTAATTTCCGCTAAAAGGTCACGATATTTGTATACATCCAGGCTCCGCTGAAACAGTTCTGAAGAGTGCTAGGAGTCACCTCACAGGTATAATCTTTTAGTTATTTACTTCTCCTACTCATTTTCTCATTCTACTCACCTCATGTCCGTTCACATACAGAATAAAAGTTAATCAAAATACATATTTTTTGTTGTTTTTAGTGTGAAAAGCAAGAGCAAGAACAAATAGCTGAACGTGACTGGTTGAACTAACTTTTGAACATGTTCAACCGAACTTTGACATTGCTTTTTAACTAGTCCTACACATAGACCTAAAAGAAATGGACAAACAAAAAAAAATACCAAAAAAATAATTTCCCAATTCATTTCAATGGGACCGGAAAAACGACAACCGGCAGCCATCCGACATTAACAAGCACGCTACACCGGATCGGGCCTGATTTTTTAGTGTTGGAACCGCGTCGATAGCTCAAACGCTCTAGGAGAAGAGGTGTCTTAAAAAAGTGGGTGAACAGGAATAACTAGAAGAAATGCATATGTCCGAGGACCTGCAAGAGTGGACTTGCAAAAATGCTAACTATGCTAACAATGCTAACTATGCTTAACAGGTTGATCAGCGAACTTGGCAAATGATTTCTAGCAGTTATGCTAAAAACGCTAATTATGCTAACAATGTTAGCTAAGCTAACAATGCTAACCAGGTTGATTAGCTAACTTAGCTGATGATTTCTAGCAGTTTTGCTAAAAATGCTAGAAACTATGCTAGCTATGCTAACCAGGTTGATTAGCTAACTTAGCTAATGACTTATATTATGTCAAAAATGCTTGAAAAAACAGGTGCCAAAAAAAATCCCAAAAAAATCATTTCCCCATTCATTTCAATGGGACCGAAAACCGGCCAAAAACTGGAATACCAGAAAAACGTCAACCGGCAGCCATCCGACATTAACAAGCAAGCTACATTGGATCGGGCCTGATTTTTAAGTGTTGGAACTGCGTCGATAGCTCAAACGCTCTAGGAGCGTAGGAGAAACGCTCTAGGCGTCTTAAAAAAATGGGACGGGAATAAATAAGTATAAAACAATACAGCAAGCCCACTAATATATAATGTGCTTGCTTAGGAAGAACAATAGATGCCTTGCAGCAAGCCCACTAATAATTTAGTTAGTCTGTGAACTGAGCTAGCTTTCTAGCTAGCGAACGCTACCTTAAAAAGCTATTCACGATATTCCCGCAGCCAACAATGGGGGTCGCTATGACACCGAAAACGGTTATCTATTTCCGGCGAAGCTGCATTGTATCTATTTTAACATGACGGTTGACAGTGATTAACATATCATAACGCATATAAAAGTAAACTTTTCTATTTTATATCGGTTATATATGATGTTGTAGGCCTATATCCATGCTGAGGGCAGAATTGTCAACATTTCTTATTATATTGCTTCTTAGTTGAAGCATATTCTAGTTAGCTACCGAGAACGAATTCTAAGAGGTTCATAAAAAATCAAACCAACACCTCCTTCAGCCAAGACAATTTTTCATTTTTTCTAACTTAACACATGTGCTGAGGGGATATTAAAATGGACAGGTCAGATCTTAGTCCATGGGCCACATGAGATGGCGGCAAACTCAAGGTGGCAAAGGTTGCTTATACTTTTTGAATACATACATGTCTGTAGTTAACATTTTTGTATGATAGCCCTTCTGGAGTCACAGCTAAATTAGGGTTATCAGCTGTTAAAGTTACCCTCCCCCATTGAAAAAACACATTTTGACACAGGTGCATATCTTGCTATTGGCCTTTGTTAAAGACATATTTACGTATTCTATTTTATTATGTTTGGTATCATTTTGAAGGGGACAATCTGAGCTTTCATTCATTTCATTCATTTCATTTCATTTCATTCATTTCATTCGAGAAGAATGTGTCTCCAGCAGAACACATCCCAACACCATCTACCTGCATCATCGATGGGATGACACTTATTCAAAAAATGAATGGCGACAATAGAACCTTTGTACAGGTGGCAAAGTCAGCGATGATGTCAGTCCTGCAAGAAGGCGCACAAAGTGAGAGGCTAGATTTTGTTTTCGATGTCTACCGTCAAACTTCCATCAAAGATGCTGAACAAGTAAACAAGGGTGCAGACTCCACTCTCCAGCACAGGGACCTTGGTAGGTGGACACTATGTGAGACAGTGGCGGAAATTCCTTTGCAGTTCCTCCAACAAAAGCAGCCTCATCAAGTTTCTGGTGGAAGAATGGAAACATCCACAGTACAGACAATTGCTGCATGGCAAAATTCTGTTCATCACCTGTGAAGAAACGTGTTACAAGCTGACAAAGGAGAAGTGTGAGGAAGTAACAGAATTGCACTCAATGCACGAGGAAGCTGACACGCGTTTGCTACTGCATGCATTGCATGCATCTAATGCAGGCTCAACGTCAATGATTATCAGTGCTGAAGACACTGATGTCATGGTGCTTTGTCTTGCATTCCAGACAGACATCACCTGTCCTATTTATCAGAAATGTGGAACACAGAATAGCACTCATTTTGTTGACATTGCTAAACTGATAGGCTCAATTGGATATGGCGTGTGTGATGGCCTAATTGGCCTACACGCCTTCACGGGCTGTGATATCGTCAGTGCATTTGCTGGTCAAGGCAAGTTGAAAGCCCTGAAGATGTTGAAAAAGGACACCTCATACCAAGACACCAGTCAACTGAGGATCTTTTCCAGAAAATTGAGCAGTTTACCTGTTGCATGTACATAGCTAATAGCAGCACAGGTAAAATGAATGAACTGCGTCACCAGCTGTTTCGTGCCAATGTAATGACGTCACTATTCTGAACCAATGAGGGAACAGAAAGCGGTCGAAGGAAATATTCGTGAAGCATCCGCGCACTGTTGGAAAATATCAATTGATTACAAACCCCTGTTAAACCTAATAAATCTGACTCCGCTGAATATGGAAAGTTTCAGTTTAAAGGGATATTCCGCCATTTTTGGAAATACGCTCATTTTCCACCTCCCCTCGAGCAAAACAATCGATATTTACCTTGTTCCCGTTCATCCAGCCATTCTGTGAGTCTGGCGATACAACTTTTAGCTTCAGCCTAGCATAGATCATTGAATCGGATTAGACCATTAGCTTCTCGCCTGCTAGCTTCATGTTTAAAAGTGACTAAGATTTCTGGTAATTTTCCCATTTAAAACGTGTCTCCTCTCAAGTTAGAAAGTGCAATAAGACCAACTGAAAATGAAACCTGGCGTTTTTCTAGGCAGATTTGACATGGAACTACACTCTCATCTGGCGTAATAATCAAGGCAACTTGCAAACGTACCATAGGCGCAGTGATATCGTACGCAGCATCTGAAAATAGTCCCCATAGACAACAAGCAGTAGTAGTGCCAGTAGCTGCAAGTTGCCTTGATTATTACGCCAGATGAGAGTGTAGTTCCATGTCAAATCAGCCTAGAAAAACGCCAGGTTTCATTTTCAGTTGGTCTTATTGCACTTTCTAACTTGAGAGGAGACACGTTTTAAATGGGAAAATTACCAGAAATCTTAGTCACTTTTAAACATGAAGCTAGCAGGCGAGAAGCTAATGGTCTAATCCGATTCAATGATCTATGCTAGGCTGAAGCTAAAAGTTGTATCGCCAGACTCACAGAATGGCTGGATGAACGGGAACAAGGTAAATATCGATTGTTTTGCTCGAGGGGAGGTGGAAAATGAGCGTATTTCCAAAAATGGCGGAATATCCCTTTAAAGTAAAGTTACTAACCGTAGTAGGTTGATAAACCCACAATATTAGCTGTTGAAGGAGAATGCCTAACTGTTCTCATGACACTCGTTTAGTCTCTAGGAATAATGTTTGTGGGTATCTTCCTCGGCCGTTTTAATTCGGGCAGTTCCCATTCTAACACAATGACTCGTCCCAGTTCTGAAATAAGGCAGAGGCTACAGTGCTGACTCGGGCCGCTTTGAGCTGCAATACTCTGAAACCCAATGTGTGATACGCCTGGTCTACCAAAACCTTATGTTAGAGGGCTCAGGCTGAACTAAGGTGAGGCCGTCTCGCACGGACCACCCACTGGGGAACTGCACATCGCTATCTCCCGGTACAATAGTCAGTTCTGCTGTAGTTTACTTCTTCAGTTGATTTAACTTCTACGGCGGCGATAGTTAAATCCTAGTCATTCATTGTGCCAACACCGTTACCTATAACTACCACTCTGGTCTATAAGTACATAGAAAGGCTATGCGGATCAGAGCATAACAATTTATTTGTCAGGTACAAGTTATTCATCCAGCACATTACAGAAGTACATCTAAATGCATAGTGTGAAAGTTACTTCAACAGGTTAAAGGAATTACTTAGGCTATCGTGCAAAACAGTCAGAGAATGAAAATACATTACCAGCTCAGAGGATTGAAGACTACACACCTACTGTGTGGGAGCATCTGGGTGCAGAATAACTCCCAGAATAATGTGTTGATTTCCCTTTTATAGGTTACCCAGTTTGTGACAGGTTAAGGACATTTGAGAGTAGTCACATGTGTGGAGGTCGACAGGTTAAGGGTTATTCCTTTAGGGATCACATGGGGGATGCTATGGTTGAGACTTAGTACCATTGTTTCCTTCTGTGCTAATCAAATACAACATCACAACGTACACTGCATTTACATTGTCTGTGGGACAGAGACCATTGTGTTCCTCAGTGGGTATCAGTGAAGACAAATACATTGTATTTACATTTCTTGCTTCCAAGCTAGTTTCTCATGTGAAAATGTAAAAGGTTACTCAAAGTTGCTGTATTTTTCATAGCTAATCAAGAGTCCACATTATGATTGAAAGATGTCATCAGCCTGAGAATTGGGATCCTTACACCAAAAAGGGAGTAACTGAATCAAGCCAGCTGCCTTTATGTAAAGAGAAAGTCTTTACCTGCACATCGAATGGCCAACTACCAAGCAGCAGTCTAGAGGGGCTGTCTGCAAACATCTCCAATGGTGCCAAGCCCAACACAGCATGGATGGATGGCCAATGATGGCAAGCTGGCCATTCACTGGATGCGTTCTCCACCTGCACCAGAGGTGGTTTTGGAGCTGCTCTCGTGCAAGTGTGTGCGTTCATGCAAACTGCCAGGTTGCACATGCCTATCCAATGGACTGTCCTGCACAGACATGTGTAGATTGCAGACCTGCAGCAACCAAAAAGCTGAGGAGTCACAGCCAATATTGAAGAGCTCTTTTCCAAAATGCTATAAATCCATTTCGGAAAACATTAATAATTCATATTATTTAGTTGTGTATTTCAGGTAATATCAATAAAAACTGCAGTTGTTTTGTTTTGATTGAGTAAAGATAAATCAACTAAACATCACCCAATACAGTTCCACTGAAATTACTTGGAAAACAAAATAAAAAAATAAAAAAATCATGAAAATAAAAAAAATAGAAAACGGTGGATATAGCGTTTTGGAAAAGAACTCTTCATTTGAACTTGGGGAGTCAGATTCAGAAAATGATGACCTGTTTTGGTACTGTTGATGTTCTGAAGGCTGTTTATATTATTAGTAGTATTATTATCATTATAATTAGTAGTAGTATAATCTTGTATTATCATCATATCATTTTGTTTGTATCATTACCATTGTAGGCCTACAATAATGTTTTCACAGTACCTGACAAATGTCAAATCTATTGTTGGTTGTTCATAGTTGTAAATTGAATATAAAAGGATTATGCTGTATTCCCATTGTTTCAACAAATTTATAAAATGAGTGTGAATCTTACTGACTTTGGTCTGCTTACTGTTTGGTCTGCTTTCTTCGAAAAACGCCATGCCTGATATAAGGCTGAATATCACCCCCTCAGAATGAGATAATATTGGTAAATAATACATTTTCTGAATCCTTAGAGTCATGCCAGTATTGAAATGTTTGCATTTTGTATCTTTGATGCTCCCTGATGCCACAGGATTAAAAGACAAAAATATGATTTAGGCGGAATGGCAGGAAAATATGTGTGATTAAAAGTTTGAAGAGCTCCAGGGTTGGCTGTAGTTGTCCAAAGTGTTCACAAAAGGACTTGAATGAAAGCTCAGATTGTCCCCTTCAAAATGATACCAAACATAATAAAATAGAATATGTAAATATGTCTTTAACAAAGGCCAATAGCAAGATATTCACCTGTGTCAAAATGTGTTTTTTTCAATGGGGGAGGGTAACTTTAACAGCTGATAACCCTAATTTAGCTGTGACTCCAGAAGGGCTATCATACAAAAATGTTAACTACAGACATGTATGTATTCATGGACTATCTACCACATTCACATGGTCTACAAAGTGGCATACTATTGCAGGAAAAAAGACAGGATTTGCATTTCATCTTGTCCTTGAAAAAAGGCAATAAAATTGGCATTTTTAGGGAGGGGGGGGGGGGGGGGATTGGCCAACTTTGAAGACCAAAAATTCAGGAAAAACTGAGGACCATGGTGTCGGACCTGTTCCAACTGATATGGAATTGCTTGTACGGCACACCTGAAACGCTAATCTCATGGGTTTAGATACAGTACATTCTTATGACCACTAGAGTGGGATGTTTACCATTAAGAGTTAACTAAACTAAACTTGGGTAAGGGGCCAAGGTTAACGGGTAGCAGGTCATTCTAATCACCAGTGTTGGGAAGGTTACTTTAGAAATGTAATGTGTTACAGTTACAAGTTACTCTGTTTAAAATGTAATAGTAGTGTAACTATTTGAATTTCTTTTTCTGAGTAACGTAACTAATTACTTTTGATTACTTTGTGATTACTTTTCCGATTTTTGAATGATATTTAAAGTCCCCAAATCCATGCAAAGATTTCGACCTTGGTCTACAGGCTGCCGAGCAGTTCTGTACAAGCGCACAAGGCAGCAAGGGCATTCAATACATGAATTAGCATCACATTTTTTGTGAGGATAATATAATGATAATCATAACACGTTTACAGGCAGGCATGTAGGCCTACGCTGATGGCGCTGTAGACGTGATAGAGCCTATCAGAAGGTCCCATATCAAACTATGGCTGTGGAGGGAAACAGTTCTTTTTACATACAATATTATTTGCAAAGTTTTGCTGACAATATTGAGATGTAATTCAAATTGTAATTTTGAAAAAATTCAAAAGTACCTGTAATTGAATTACATTTTTCTACAGTAACTGTAATATATTACTGTTACATTTATTTTGTAATTAAATTCCGTAACTTAATTACATGTAATGCATTACTCCCCAACACTGCTAATCACTTCCACCTGTCGAGTGTGTGTGTGTGTGTGTGCAGTGCCAGTTCAGACGTCCACGGGGCCCTAGGCAAAATCCTGCTAAGGGGCCCTCCTACCTGAACTAGGAGGGCCAAAATATAACCATATATATATATATATATAGTGCAATACAATCCCAAATAGGCTACAATGATCCCAAAGTTACCAAATATAATGTTTTTCTCCATAAAGGACCTTCACAGCTATAAATGTAAACATAATGTATATAAAACTATGGTTTTGGTACTCAGAAATGTGTAGTTTGACATGTGAAGTAATGCAGTGATTTTGTGTAAGGGTCTAGGGCTGTGGCCTTCTGGCTGAGGCTGACTGTTCTTCACTTGTGTTTCTGCAGTAGGCTACGAGCCAAAGATATAGCTGAACTGGCTCCCCTGATTCCCTTCAATATTTTTTTCAAACGTAGACTATTTTAAACAATAATTGTTATAATAACAATAAACAATAATAATAACTTTATAGGTCTAATTTACGATATGTATATATTGCCCATGCAGCACAGCGAATCAAAGTTAATAGGCCTACATTAGTCTACTTTCCATTTTGCATACGTTCAGTTGTAGGGTATCTAAACCAACTAAAGCTCGACTGAAATATTGTAAACTCACATTTGAAATGTATGGGAAGAGTGAAATCACGGATTCGTTTCGACCTGTTCTTGCATGTGTCTGCTGAAAAACTTTCATCCCGAGCTGCATGTTAGCATGAAAACATTTAAAAATTAGTTTTTTTTCCCTTCTTTTAATGTAGCCAGTCGAGCGCATTCAAAAACAGAACATGCGGTCTTATTTCACAACTTTGCCGTGACTGGGAAAGGCAATCAAGCCGCAGACAGATCAGGGGACTCACTTCCTTGTTTCCGATCTGCTGTTCCAACTTTTCGTTCTCATTAAGTTTCTTCTGTTTTCAGATTCACGTTCATCTTCTTAATGTAGCTTATGAAACACTATCGCTGTGTCTGCATATGCCTACCTGTCTGTCACTAACTTGGCTCAAGGGGAGACAGAGGAGGGGGCCTTCATTTACTTGCAGGGCTCTACGCAACTTGCGTAGCGTGCATATAGGGAGAACCGGCCCTGTGTGTGTGTGTGTGTGTGTCTCTCTGTGTGTTGGTGTATGTGCATTTTTTCACCTGAAAAGAACTCTTTTCGTTACAAATAGAATGAATTATCATTTAAGCTATATAATATTTGTCTTATTCAGACCTGAACCCACAACCAGGGCTTTGTATCGGTTTCATTAGGAGAGAGCGCTGCTTTGAGCAGACCAGGTCTCACATGCTCCTCAAAAGCTTTTACTTGGATGCTGACACTTGGTGCAGGTCACCTTTACACACAAAGAGGCTACTGTTTAATCAAATCTGTTCATTGCCTTTCTATTGTTCTGGTGACTTTCCTTCCTCTTCTGGTGACTTTCCCTCCTCTTCCCTCCAACCCTGCCTCCCCTCCTGCCCTCTCCGAGGCCCGCCCTGCTGGGCTGGGCCCTTTTAGGCAGGGCATGTGCATGGGGGAGGGGAGATATCTAGAAAATGCAAAAAACAGGAGGAGCATAAGGCTGGCCAGCCAGAGAGGAAAATAGCACTCAGGAGGCAAGTGCACTGTCGTTGTTTTGCAAGAAGAGTGGTGAGAATAATTGTGAGTGAGAGAGTGATGTAAGGGAAAAGAGAGAAGAGAAGAAAAGGACTTGATTAAGAAATACTTATACCCATCCATAAGAAGCAACCCTAAAGGGAAGATGGATCCCAGCAAGGCCTCTGCTCCCCCTTCTGGCTGGAATCACGATGACAAAGCAGGAATGGCTCATCCACCACCACCCTACCAAGACCAGCACCCCTATCCTGGGGCTTACCCGTCCCCGGGGGCCGTACACCCCCAAGGGGCCTACTACCCGCCTGGACCTGGGGGTCCTCCAGCAGGAGTCCACATGGGCCAGCCTTACCCTCAAGCCCAGTACCCTCAAGGCCAGTATCCGCAGGGCCAGTACCCACAAGGCCAGTATCCGCAGGGCCAGTATCCGCAGGGCCAGTACCCACAAGGCCAGTACCCGCAGGGCCAGTACCCGCAGGGTCAGTACACCCAGGGAAACACGGTTATGGTCCAGCCTACGACGGTGTTTGTGACCAACTCACCTCTCCCCCATCCGGTGCCGGACTACTTGGGCTATTCTATTTTCAATTTGTTGTGCTGCTGCCTCCCACTCGGCATTGCAGCCCTCATCTTCTCTATTTCTGTGAGTACCCTGTGTGATCCAAACCCCTTTCAATAAGCGCTATATTCAGAAGATAGTTCTTAAAAATGTTCTCAACAAGCAAAATACAAGGGATTGTTTACTAATCTATGTTTGCTTCTATCTAAGTGTATTTTTATGCCATGTAGTTTACATTCATATTCCTGTGTGTTCACTTCGAGTAGCCCTCAAGTTGTTGTATGATTCAGAGAGACCCAAAGATAGCGCTCCCTCTATAGGGATCACTGAGCCTCAGGAGAGTGAACTGGTCCACCAGTTGCGTTCTTTTTTTTTTCTTACTGTTATTTTTTCTTTCCGCCATTCTCAGTGAAAATTCCAGCAGTTAAAAACAGCAACAAACACTCAAGGAATAAGTGGAGATAAATGGTTGGAGAAAAGATAGCTTCTAGAGTATATGCTTAAAAGCGAGAGTTAAGGAAACGCTGACGGTCCAGAAGTTGGAGGGGAAAAATGTTATTATGGGCTTCTGTCCAGCATTCCAGGAAATAAGGAGTTGTGAGAACAGCAACAGTGATAAGGACAGAAAGAGAGTCCAGGCTCTCATTTGTCACGCCTCATACTGAATGTGCGTGGATGAATGGGCAAAGAGCACTCAAACTCAAACCTTATGTTGTTTTTGAAATATGTCTCTGTCCAGATATGGTCAACAGGGTTTGTGTTGTTTACTTTTTTATTATTTGTTACACAATATGTATTGGAAATAACACAACAATCATTTTAAGAGTGTGGTTACTACCAGAAAAAGGAGTGGTTCATTGAAGCTCTTACATAAAACATTTGTAGCAATTTCCCCCACATTGGCCCCAATCGATGAACAAACAGCTGTACAAACAACAATAATATAAGTCTCTACAAACCACTCCTTTTCCTGGCAGTAGCCACCTCCCCCACACTTCATCCACGCACTTTCAGTATGACAATTCCTAAGCCCACTTTATCAATTTGATGACCCACCTCCTCCATATGCGCTAACATAACGTTACTTGACGTCTGTCTTCAAATTGTTCTCTGTTTTCAGCCGTCTCAATCTCCTATACAAATTATTGTTTTATTTCGGATGTATTTCGGATTCATAACGAGGTCTTTTAGGTTTCATAATGTTAGACATTTTTTTTATCCGACACGTTTGTACTTGTGGTAACCAGCAGAGTAGGCAACCCGGATGCCGAAACACTACTGACTTCGTGATTAGTAGATAGGTGTAGGGTGGCACATCTGGCCAAAACACAACATGATAACATCAACATCAGTTGAAGGCTGCAACTTCACTTTTAAATGACAATATCCTGGCCAGACTACTGTTGTCAGTGATGTAAGTATTTGAAATGAGCATGATCTCTTAATGTCTAGTAACATATCAGGGCCATTTTATGATTAATTGAAATACATTTCTTACATATGGTTCCTTTAAGTGTTGTGGAGTTTCTGTATGTGTACTAGTCCACATGAGCCTAATATAAGACTACTTTGAAGGGCAGTTAGAAGAATGCTTCAAGTATAATAAATACCTGTCGTACATTAAAATGATGTGAAGTCCATGTAAAGAAAGTACTTGCAGTATAAAACGATTAAACTATTGAAGAATTACTAAACATTCCAAACTAAATACATATTACCAAAGATTTGGTGCTTTAACCCTCTCTGATATTACCCTTTCAACAAAAAAAACCAATGCATGAACATTCTATTTTGTTCCCAAACTACTTCCGCTGCAAGATAACATAACATTCCCGGAATATCAAAACGGAAACCTTGTGGTAACAACTATGATGATACTGATAATGGAACTCTCTTGGAACGGATAGATGTTATGCACATATGGAGACTACACACCTACACAGGATATCCTGTCAGAACAACAGGAGGTGATGGGAGAGTTTTCAGACCATTTTAGGAGGGTGCCCAGGAACTACAGCCAAATGGCAGCTAAGACAATAGCAGAAAATAATGCAAACAGGTAAATCGACTATAAGGACATTCTGCAATGGGAACTCCTCATCTGCCTCAGGAATACAAGATGGCTGGCCTTACAGCAAGCTTTAAAGCTATTAAACATGTTTTGGTTATGTTAAAAGAAAGAAATTGAAGGGGATTTTCATCACCCAGATTCCACATTTTCTGTTGAATGACCCAGCCAATTATTTTTTTGAGAGCAAACAGACAGAACATAAATGAATAAATGTCACAAACATTCATACAGTACATGTTCATCTGATTAAGAGGCTTTACCATTAGGTGCCCAACTTGGCCAACTGAAAATACAGCATTATGCAGCTGAGCTGTAGCCTGGGAATATCCTTACAAACCTTTGCCAATTTGCGATTTGCTCTGCAGGTCCATCTGACCACGAAGCCATTAAATCCCCTGTTCAGTGTCCCTTAAAAAATGGGCACGCAAATACAATCACTAAACGCTATTTCTGCTTTGATTGCTGATTTCTGATTGCTGCACTTCTGAAACAATTTAGTTTAATTCACCAATTTAAATTAATTTCTGGAAGTCATAAGTCAATTAACCATGTCCAGACCCACTCAACTCCAGTTGAGAGAGTCTGTGTGCTATCCGTGATAGTTGAGCTGTTGAATGACAATTGAAATGTAAAGTAAGGGAAAATACAGATTAGATGTCACAACCATTAAATATTAAATGTTTTGGCCTGCGGAGTGCACTCTGTTTTTAGAGTGTCTATTATCATGACTGCCACGCAAGCGAAGCGGCAGTCATAGAGGTTAAAACAGAGGATTTTTTAGGGATTTTTTTCCAGTTTTTTCCATCTTGTGTCAACAATTCCCGGAAAACTTGGTGGGCATGATCCGCCAACCCTTGCCTGCACTTCCCAGCGGTTTAAGAGCCTCGTGGCAGTGCCCACAACCCAGAAAATGGAGGCTACTCCCCCGCCCCCCCCCCCCCCCAACCTCCAAAACAGCCTAGAGAGGGATCCAAAAGTTGGGTCCTGCAGTCTGAACATGCACAAAGATGTAGTCCAACTGGTCCAACTGGTCCAATCCTCTTTAGTTGCAATATCATTGCGTGTTTCGTTTTCTCATGCACAAATAAGCTATAACATGTGACTTGTAGAGGGTTGCTGAACTATAGGCTAATGTCTTCATTTCCTCAGCAGTTTTATGTCAATGTGGCATCTGTTCAGCTCCTTGTGACAATGGAACAGAAACTCAACTCATAAAGAACAACTATGATATGTACAGTATATATATATATACTATATATATATACTGTATATATATGTACTGGCGAAGCGTAAACTTATTGGAAGCCAGCCAACAGACAGACGCGTTTTGGCTTTAAGCCACTTTCAGCATCTAATTAAACAAAAAGCAATTGGACGTTATGACTTACGCATACTGTACAGATGTGCTGCATCAAAACAGAGGAGGATGAATGCTATAGCCTATTTTTGTCACTGTAGAATTTGGCTTCAACTGAACATGCCAGATGCAATGCCTATCAGTCCGTAAAGAGACGATATCGGCTGCAAATCTCCACATACAGTACATACATCTTGTTCATTATTTCCAGTCAGAAGACCTTCATACTACAATTATTTCTGTCTCCATTGTCAAAATTGTGTGAACCTTGCCAAAACAACTGGGCCGTGCCTTTCATTTTCTGCCACCTGAATGTTGGGGTAGAATATTATTTGGTGTTGGCACGGTATGGGTATGCAGTCGTTAATTTGGTGACGGAAACTCGTCATGTGGCATTTAGGGGGAAGCCGAGTTTCACTAGCCTGTAGGTCAGCCCGAATTTGACCCAGCCCACAAAATGTTTTTTTTTTTTATCTTTACCTCACTATTGCCCTTCTATGCTTTTATTTGTTGTTAATGTTTGCGTCTGTTTAAAGCACATTGAATGACCTCTGTGTATGAAATGTGCTGTATAAATATACTTGACTTGACTGGACTGCATCCCGCCTACCAAGCACTGGTCCTTTTATCAGTAGAGAGAGACGCAAGACGAGTGAAGGATTACTATGCCAAATCCTGCCGAACTGACCTGCCCCAGTATGCAAACAAGCCAACAGAGCCTGCCAAAAAGTAATCTTATGGATTGACTGCTAACTATTCTGGTCTCCTCAGAGCACTTCAGAGTGTTTAGGGTAAATTAGAAGACATAAAAATCCCATTTTAGTTTCCCGACAGTGAGATTGCGTAAGTATGACAAGCCTAATATAAAACATCTGCCAGCTGGTCACAATTACTGAAGAATTTTCTCCTGAATAAACAGAAGAAAATAAGTCTGTAAGAAAAAAATATTTTTCTTGATTTCATCTTTGGAAATGAAAGATTTTGCTCTGCTTTATTACTGTGTTTTATTTGTGCTTTTCTCCTTTCTAAACAAATGTTAAGGGCCACACAGATACATTTTGTGGGTGAGCCTTACAGTGTTACTTTTTGAGGCCTAGGACAGGGGGTGTCTGTTGTGCAGCTGCTCAAAGATGTTAAGGTGTGGAGTTCAACGTTATGCTAGGGGATCAACACATGCTGTGAACTAATTGGGTGAGGACTTGTCTGTGGGAGAATGTGCTAAAATAGGATCACAGGTGTGGTTTGATGGTAATTTTGATACCACAGATGAATGAAGACCAAGTCAGACTAATGGTAGGAAAAATCAGGAACAGAGATTTATGTACAGAATGAATGGTGCGCATCAAGGGAGAGACCGCATGACTTCACCCTAAAGATCCATCAGATACATAAATAAATAGATACATAGATAGATACAGTAGATAGATAGATAGATAGATAGATAGATAAATAGATACTTTATTTCTCCAGAAAGAAATTAAGGTGTCCAGTATAGCTTATACACATCATACATACAGACAGATACATTCACGCACATACATACAACAAAAAAATACAAAGGAAGATATCAATAGTGTAGGTAGGCTACTATTACAATAAGGTTAGCTTATAACCTGAAAACGGAGCAGTGTGGTATAAGGACATTGGCAATGCAATTCTATATCGTATTCAAGTACAAGAGGCTATATATAATATGTATGTATATATATGTATATATATGTATGTATGTATATACAATACATACATACTGTGTATATATGTGTGCGTGTGTGTGTGTGTGTGTGTAGTTTAGGTATGTCAGTTAGTACTGTTAAAATGTTTGTCAGGCTCTACTATACAGAAGATGCATCCAATCCAAGTACAGACTAGAGTCTAAGTAGAGCAGGCTCTGATTCGATTAATCTTGTTTACATCTTGGCAATTTTTTGACATTCCAAAAAAATGATGGATGATGAATGTTTTCTTGTGTATTTGTACAGACTCGTGAAGCCAATAGCCATGGCGACCGACTAACGGCTGAGAAGAACTCCCAAACAGCACGGAAACTGAACCACGCCGCCCTCGCCCTTGGCCTCATCATCACCGCTACCGTCATCATCTTCTATGTCATTGGGCATTAATTACAAACACCCCCTGATATAATCTATTATACAGTATAATCTGGAATATCGGAATGGTTGAAAATCTACTGCCACTGTTTGAACATCCTTTTCACAAGCCTCTGTAAACAGATTGTTTAAAGTAAGTGGAAATAGGGGAAAATGCATGTGGTAGACATGTGATTACCAAAAAACATTCTGAACTCACTTGCATTGTCATTTTAAAGCCTTTAATATGTATATAATAAATGTTCAAGTAAAATTTTACTGTCATGTTCTCATAAAAAGGATTTATCAGTTGACATTTCTTATGCTCAAGAGTGTCTGTGTGTGTGTGTGTGTGTGTGTGTGTGAACGAAAACCTCAAAAGGTAGGCAGAAACAAACTAACCTACCTATGGCAGCATCGTAGAACAAAGGCAATTGACATTATCCTAAACGACAGCTTCTTCCCCCACCCTCCGCTGAACTCCGGTAATACTGAACAAGTCTATAATTACTATCAAAATAAATGTCAATCCGAGCCAAACACAGCCGCGCTTCCATTACCCCCGTGGAATGACATAGACTTATCAGTCCCAGAGTCTACACTATGTTCTACGTACTATTGGAATTTACAGCGGATGAAATTGGAAAAGTCATCAAAAATCTACCTAATAATAAAGCAAGTGGTTCAGATGGCGTAACCTGAGACTCTGAAAGCCACCAGTCAGACGTCTTGCCACATACTCAAAAGCATTTTCAATACCTGTCTGCTTAATGGTAAAGTCCCTACATCATGGAAGGGCGCACTCATACACAGAATACCAAAAAAAGACAATATACCAGAGGATCCCTCAACATGGAGAGATATCTCTTTGCTTCTGATGAAGTGCTTACTCTCCAGAATATTGCCATGGCTGGTTGACACTGGAATTATGTCATGTAATCAGAAAGCCTACATTGAGCGGCAGGGCATGAATGAACATGTGTTTTGCTAAAAGACTGCCACTGATTACTTCAAACACGAGTCTGCTAAACTGCACATTGTCATTTTAGACAGAGATGCCTTTGGCACATTACCTCATAGTGTAATGATACATGCATTGGAGAACATACAGCTCCCCAACATTTATTTGGATTTAATAAAGGATGTATACAGGGACTCATACTGTACATTCAAGTAATCTGTGGCAAAGACCTCACCAGAACAATCCCCCTGGAAGTAGGAATTAAAACTGGCTGCCCATGGAGTGCTGTCAATTTTATTCTTGCCATCAACCATTGTGTCATGCTTTTGATCTATTTATGGAGGACTCATACTGTGCAAAAATGCTTAAATACCAGCCTTTGATTTCTTTCATTGAGAACCTAGGTTACAAATGCCAGCTCATTGTGTTGGTGTTTGGTGGCCTAGGTCATGTACATAGGTTGGCGGTCCGTGGACTTTGCATTGGAGGACTATATAAGACTAAGGCTAAGCATTATGATTATGTGTGTGTGTGTGTGTGTGTGTGTGTGTGTGCGTGTGCGCGCATTCGCTCCTGAGTGTACATGTGCGTACATGTTCATGTGTTTTTGTGTGCAGTTTACAAATGTGTGTGTGTGGGTGGGCTACGTGGCAAAGTGGCAAGGGCTCAAAAGAGAAAATAAAAGCACACTGAGGTTGATGACATCAGGTATGAGGTGGAGTAGCATCCTGATGCCTTGTGGATAGAGACAGTCCCTGTATCTGCTGGTATAGGACTAAATTATCTTCTCTTATGATAGAAGGGTGAAAAGGCTGTGGCTGGGACGACTGAGGTTAGCGAGGATCCGCTGCCTTAATGATTAGCGCCCTGTTGCTCACACCTTTGTTGTCATGAAGTGCTTAGGGCAGCAATCTTGCCCTAACAGAGACTCTGACATACTGTACACTTTACACTGCACACTTTACATATTCTTTAGTATGACTGCCTTTTCCCTGTACTGTCTCATAGCCCTTTTAATGGATCTCCTCAGCTCAAGTTTGTACCATCGTCTATGTGTGTGTGTGTAGTCTAGACATAGTTGAAAACACGCTAGTGTGTTTGAAGATATCACTGTAATGAGTCAATGGCACCCCAGTATTTTGATGTCATGTTTCTAAGGATTCAGGATACAGATTGCATAGACTTGCTGATGTGTTTGCTCGGTTGCTACAGTTTTGCAAATGAAAATGCACAGCATTGATGTCTTTGTTTTAAGATGTTATTTTTTATCTCTATAAAGTTCATTAACATTAAAGTCAGTAGGCTACATCTTTTTCAACGTGGGAATGACATCCACCCCGGTACTGCTTGTTTTCTTGAGGCTACACAAACTGGTTATCAATAATAGATTGGTATTGAGTGAAGGCAAGATGAGTCTAAGTGTTTTTCTTAATGTACCTTTCAATCTACCCGCTGTTATTGCCACACATTCACAAATGTTAAACATACACAGCAGAGCAGACCGCCTCAATGAATGGAATTCTACACTACAGACCCGAGATGCTCCAGCAAGTGAGGAAGCAGTGTTACTGCGGCAACTTTCCACTTCACCTTCCTGGAGTGCAGGAGAGAAACAAAAGCACAAGAGGGCGACATGGAACCGGTGTAAAACAATCTGGTAAAATATTCTTGGGTCACCGCTTGTATGAGATTACGGCTCCCATTGACTATTCAACCCCCCAAAAAACGAAATGCGAAAAAGTGAATTTAGAAAAGAAAATATAAATCATATACTATAATCATATATCATCAACACAATCAGCAGATGATTAGAAGAATAATTGACAAGGAGTGTTAGTGTACCAAAGATCATATATTCACTAGAAGGCAGTGGACACAAATGTGTAGAGCAAAACATCTGCATTTGGTAAAATCGAGTATGATTTATATTTTGCCGTCCCATGAAGAGAAAATTGATTTAACCAATTACACAATATATTTTCTAAAGTGTATACCCTCAAGATGTGATGAAAGATAAGTAGAGACATCTCCCATATTTCTCTATGTCCACCAGACTTCAACACCAGGTCAAAATAATTCCAGTCATGCATAAAAATATTATGAAAAACAACACTATTTCATAACCATAACCAATATACATTTCTGTATAATTTTACTCTAATAGTACAACATTATCAAAACATGTGTTGCCATCCCTTTTCCCTAAGAACTCTATGCATTTTATCACCTGTTGCACTTTATTGAATGAATTGCTGATGCACTGAAATACTTGCTGTTTTGATTGATTTTAAAAGAATCGTTATTCGTTATCTTATTTGTTATCCTATTATTATTTAAAACTTCATAGGCTATTGAATTAATGCCACTGCCATATTGCTGGTCCTGAGAGTGATTTTTGTTCTCCGTGTGTCTAACATGCTGAATCAATTTGAATTCTGATTTTAAATCCATTGTTTTTGGACAGCAAACATGTACATTTCAAGAAATGTTTTATTTTGTGTTCCAGGTTTTTTTTTTTTTTTTTAAATAAATTAAAACATTTTTTTGTGACTTTTGTGAAGGATACATAAGACATTTTATAGATACAGTATATGTTATAGGTACATTTTGTTGTTGACACTATCAGAAATTAACAAGTGCCCTCTGTTGGCACCGATTGGGCCGGAATGGGTCTCTGGCGAATGGACTATTATAGATATAGATAGATAGATATTATAGATATACATGTATCACAGAAACAAAAAGCAGCACCTCTTCTATGATGCTCTCTGCTGGATGATGACAGTCATGGCACCTAACAGTCATTGAAATAATGAATTGAACAGCAGCAGGTGCATCCAAAAAAGTTGAATATTCCAGGTCACGCATTTCAAAAAGTGAAACTTTCACTTAATCTAGATTAACTACATAAAATGAATTATTTCAAGCTTTTTGCTTGCTTTAATCTTGAACATTCTAATTGTGAAGATCATGGTTTGTATGGAAATCAAAAATTCAGTATCACAAAATATTAAAATTAAGAATTGATAATACAGAAATATCAGCCTGAGAAGAGTTCTAATCACCCAATTATGCCAAAATATTGGCAATGGTTTCCTCAGCCTTTAATCTGACACTCTGGTCAGGATAATTTCCATTTCTACTTTTTTTAAATGCACCTGTAAAATTACGTTGAGACACCAATACAAAGCTTTCTTCACACAGGCTACCCCCACTTTGTTTCCAGTTTCCAGAGCCATGGCTTGCAGAGACTTTTTTTTACAGTGTACTCAAGTGAACCATGGGGAGATGATTGCTGATCGCTTCAAATCTGACTGCACCTTTAACTGGTGGCTGATGTATTTGGTCAGAGGCGGAGAGGGGAGTGGCGCAGGCACCGCCCATGGTCTCGGATGCATCAAGGAAAACAGTCCTTAACACTGGTGCATGCAAAACCACATGTACAGTAGACCTAAAGAACAGAAACAGAAGAGCAGAGTGGACAGGAAAGGAGAAGGAGAGCCCACACCGGCCATTAGGTGACCTAGCAGGACTACTTAGAAACAAATAGACCCAAACAAAGAAGGATGGAATCCAAATCAGGGAAGAACCCAGGGGAACCTTCGATGATGTATCCATCTGCACCTCCGTCTTGCCCAGATGGGCAGGGGTACTCGATGGGCCCACCTCCACCTTACCAAGATCAATATGGGCATCCATCAGCTCCACATCAGTACATGGGTCCAGGGTTCCAGGGAGCTTACCCGCCCCCAGGAGGCTCGCTTTCCCATGGGGCATATCATTCCAGTAGGGCTGCCTCTCCGGTGCCACCTGATGAGCACAGCTTACTCCACCAGCAGCAAGTCACCGGTGTACTCCAGCCGCAGGTTGTGTATGTGACCCCGGTGCCACTGGAGGACCCCCTGCCCGACCACCTGGGTTGCTCCATCTTCACAACAATCTGCTGCTGTATGCCCCTTGGCGTGGCCGCCCTTGTCTATTCTATTTTTGTAAGTAGCTACACTGCACTCTTAAGGATTGACCATTCATAAACAACTGTAATGAAATTGGGAACATGTTCCGCACAGATCACTGTTGCTTTAAGGCTGTACTTCATAATGGAATTAGAGCTGAGTATGACCCGGCAGTATGGAGCATATTCAATTAGATAATGGACCAAGACTGGTCTGGGAAGGGAAGGGGGAGGGAAGGGAAAGGAAGGGAAGGGGGAGGGGAATCAGGAGACAAGAGGGATCCATTACCTAATGGAGATGTCTGGACACGTCAGAGTTTCTGGCTGGTGGTCGTGGGACTGCTGGGTCGCCTGCTCTAAGTGCACATAGCACATTCTATATGGATTGCTCCAGTCAACCTTCGGAATTGTAAGGATAGACACGGGGCGCCTGCCAACTTATGCCTTTGCTACAGTAATTAGTGTTCAGTTATCCTCTTATGGCCTGGTCAGATTACATAATATCAGCCTGATTTTGGCCAGAATTTGTCGTGACCGACAAATTTACACCGTCGTATCCGATTTCAAATGGTCGGGCACGGCATCGAACGCGGAGTGAATCTTATAATGTGACATGCTTCACGACTTGCGATTTGTCGTTCACAACATTCTAAAACAGCCGACAAAAAGACTGGCTTGTCAGAAATTTGACTGGAGTCGTACAGTATGACACGACCGATGCTTTCGGTGTATGTGGCCACTCTACCGACCAAGACGTGGAGAAGTTTTCATGGTTCTAAAATCGTATAGTGTGACATGGTAGATCGTAAACGATAATTGTGAGCGACATATAGTCATATAGACATATAGTCTGACCCTCCCTGAGTCTAGTTGAGAGGAAATGTTATAGCTTGTTTTTTCCATTTTGATCATTTTACGCTGTGCTATATAGATATTGGGCCTCATTCACCAGCCATTCCTACGAAGAAATGTGTTCTTAAACCACACTTACACACTTTTTACGAAGATTCTGATATTCACTAATGTTTTCTTATCTTGGATCTACGCACTCTCAAGAGTACTGTTACGCACATTTGAGTGAAAACAGTTTGCTTCAAATAATTGGTTACTGTATTTTCTTATAGTATTATATAGTCATTTAAAATTATAGTATTTTACTAACATTTATTTCTAATCTATGGAATACGGTAGCCGATCTTCATCTTAATTTGACAACACGTGAACATCATTTAGAAAACACGCTGCAAATTCAGAAAACATTTACATTTCAGAAACGAGCTGCCAATTTACAACATATGCAATTCAGAAACGCGCTCCGAAACTGAAAACGCATGCGAATCAGAAACACACGCAAATCAGAAAACACGTTCCGAAAGGTAGCAAGGTAGCGAACATTGTGCGGCCCGAACGTGTCCCGATTAAAGCCAAAGCACTCGGCTGATCCTCTGTATGAATCTAGGTCCGATTGCATTGCGAGCGCTCGGCTGTAATGCGGCCCGATTAAGGTGAAAACACTCGGCCGATCATCGGCATGAATCTAGGCCCGATTGCTCTGCCAGCGCTCGGCTGTAATGCAGCCCTATTGCGGAACCCCGAGTGAGAGGACGTAAAAAAACTTTCAATACGTAACTCTCGGTGATTGAACCCCCATCGTCGGATCTGTGAATTCCCTCGTTACCTCTGCTCTAGCGTAATTCTGTTGAAATAAGTGAGGGATAATGTATAGAATGCTGGTCATTATCAGGAAAATAAGTACCATCGGGGCGAACTGGACCCCGACGCGAAGCGGAGCATTTAACCTAAACTATTCAGAGTGCCACCATGTGGCCACAATATGCCATTACACTGGAAAGCGAGAAACATAAACGCCTCCTGGATCCAGACAGTTTCTTCCTTTGATCATTTCTGACCTTCCCTGAAATCGTTTCTTCCTTGGGTCATCCCAGACTTTCATCGAAATCCATCCATAATTTGTTTTAGTTATCTTGTTAGCAAACAGACAAACAGACAAACCCAGATGAAAACATAACCTCCTTGGCGGAGGTAATGAACAGCATTCTGACATACTGTACTGTAGGTGTTGCTATTGTCAAGGTGGGATGGGGCAGAGTGAAGTGCCATAGAGATGGCATCCTCTGTAGGCTACTTCTGTTCTGATGGTACAGTAGGTGAATTAGAAGGGGTCCAGTGAGGGTGGTAAGCAGGTTTTGAGATGGACTATGACCAGCCTCTCAAAGCACTTCATGATGATGGGAGTGAGTGCAACTGGACGGTTATCTAACTGTCCAAGTGGTGCAAAATAATATAGTGTCCTTTTAGGAAGTAGCAGCTCTCCCACAAACGTAAAAAGGGACTCACTGGTCTTGTTTTAAAAGCAAGGTGTAGCTTGCTTAACGATTTTGGGTGGCTGCCCGCCCGTTGTCGTTTTTGCGGTATTCCCGTTTTTGGTCCCATTGAAATATAGACCACAGGGGTTTAACGCAACTGTTCTGAATGCTGGTGTCTTTATTTGATCTGTAAAATGTCCTGGGTTTATTGCGTGAACGATCCATGTTTACTTTTTGTCATTTAACTTAATATGTCCATTGCTTAAATAAAAAAAATACATGAAATCGTCTCCCCGCCCATTTGATGCGCCTTGTAGTCATCTCTTTTTGAGGGATTAGGCTACAGAGCGTTTGTTATTTAAGCATTATACAACAGTTAGGTCCGGTCGAACCATAGACTGTATATAGCCTATAGACCACAGTCTATGGGTTGAACGATTTAGCAATATCTGATTGGACGAGACGCGTTCTTCTATCAGTGGTGATAATAAGCAGTATCACCACTGGTGACTCTTCACAGCTAATAATCACTCCGCCAATGTATCCAGAGACGGTTCACGGTTGATTCTGCCAGAGACGGTTGAAAAAGCGAGACGATTCACAGGAGGCTTCTTCCTGTTCCCCTATGACGTAGGGTTCGAACGCGCCACGCCTTTTTAGGAGACTTGGGGGAGATTTTTTACAATGTAACCCTATGGAAGAAATCTTTTTTTTCTTGGATTTTGCCCCAGCCTTAATTTATACAGTTCGATATTGAAAATGTTAATGCATTTTCTGTAAATCACATATGTTTTTCACATTCTGACACCGACACGGTATTTTTTTAAATAGCAATTATGGAGAAAAACGACTTTGTTTGTCACTTGTCTGGCTGTTTCTGTAATCCACTGGCACGCGATCAGATGCAGGTTCGGCCCATTCTAATTTCTGGAGCCCAGCACCCTTGACGTTCAGTCTAATATCTCCGCCATACTTCATCCGATTTTGTTTATCAGAACTTCCCCACAAACGCCACATCATAAGCTTTACGGTGATATATCGGTTAAGGAATTTATGGCGCGAATCTATTTAACTAGCCTACGTGAAATAAATCAAGAGTTGACATAACGTTTGCTTCAGCTGGAAGAGAAACAGGGGGACATCTTCACGTCTGATGGAGAAACTGCTGGATCAACTAAGGTAAATATAAGTAATTTTACGTTATTATTAGGCTACCTGCTGTCCATATTATTACACCAAAATCGTTTGTAAAAGTTATTTTTGCCTGTAATTACATCTGTGTGTAGGACTGGCACTTAGAAGATTTCTTCTATTTTGAACGATGTTGTTTGTCACGTAAATGTTGGAGGAACTAGCTGTAATTTTGGTTAGCACCAGAAAAGGCTGCTTGCATTGTCCCTGTGGCGTCGTCTGAATACAATTCATCCCTGTGCACCATGACTCCTAACTTTATGTCAAGTAGGCCTACACGTAAAATGTATTTCATTGTCAAATAGCCTTTTATTCCATTGAAAGCACAATATACAGTTTGCAGCTAAGTTGCTTAGCTTGTTTGGCTGACAACAACATAGGCCTAGGCTACCAGAGGGGTATTTCACAAAACCTAGATAAGGGATTAAGCCGGGATTTTTTGGTTATCCTGGATGAACTTACCCTTCCCATACAGAAAAATAACATATTGACATATATGCAGCTTGAATATATTCCAGTATAAGGGCATCTATGTTAAATACATATATTTACATCTATGTTAAATACATATATTTACATCTATGTTAAATACATATATTTGCATATATGTATCAATATATGTCAACATATAAGTACATGTTTGAAATTGGCCACTTTCTTATATTTTCTGCATATAATTAAATATATTTAAATATATGGCACTAAGAAGAATGATCACGTGACCCTTGATGAAAATTGTGATCACATGACCTATATATTTCAGACTTATATTTCTCACATATATTCTCATATATTGTTTAAATATAGTTCATATTCTACTATGGTTTCATGTTTTCTGCATTTATAATTGTTTTCACTATAGTATTTACTTAAAACTAACCATAGTATCATTATAAAGAGGAAAAAACACACAACTCTTCTGTTTTCTTTTGTTGAATTTATTTAAAAATGGCCATTTTTGTTTTTGTACTGACATCACAGTTCTGTAAGTTTGGCATTAATTGCATGGCCCAGCAATCTTGAGGGAGTGCCTGAATCTCTTCTGGGTGGCCTATGGAAAAGACAGAACAAATACAAATAGAACATGCAAAATATTAGTGACAACCACAGATGCTAAAGTACAGAATCACAATATTGGAGAGAAATACAAAGCCAGAGAAAGACATACGTTATGTAAAATAAAATAAATTCATCCATTATAGTCTTGTTTTCTATCATTGACTTATAGCAATACCTTTTTACATTTTTTACTTTGTTATAAGTGAAAATCATCTTGCTCTATTGACAAATCTTGCCAGATAATTTAGTTTATCTTACATAAGTGGTATTTCCACAAAACAAGAAACTTTCATTTGCAGGATTCACCAATAGAAGTAGATTTTCACTTATAACAAGGTCAAATAAGTGTACATACAATGCAAAAATGTCTAAAGATGTATTGATATATGCACATAATAGATCAAATAAACATGCAATTGGGAACAAAATGATTCATACCCCTGGAATTATTTATTTAATGTTGATTTTCCCTTAACCAATGTTTGTTCTGACTGAAAACGACATTGCCACATGCCAAAAGGTTGTAAGACCATGTGCTAGAAACATGGAACTTTTTTTACATTTTGATGAAAAATGGCATGTGGCAGTGTCATGTTCAGTCAGAACAAACATATTGGTCAAGAGAAAATCAACATTAAATCGATACTTGCCAAGGGGATGAATAATTTCCTATGAGCAGTATCCAGGATCCATGACATAACTGCAAGTCAATAAGGCAAAATCATGAGGAAAATATGCCTGTCTCTATGGGAATTTAACATAGGGGTGTCTTTAAAGGTTGGACTTTTCCTACATTAAGGCATTGAGATCAATTTCTAAAAGATGATTTCAACTTCAGCATGGGAGTCCAAACTTATGCATATGACTGTAGCCTATATGAATATGAATAATGTTCATAACTGTATATTCACTTAAGGTTATCTCACTTAAAAAATATATTGCATAGAAATACAAAGTGAGTTGGAGAGAAAGACATACAAATATAATAAACTCACCCATTATGGCCTTACTGTAACCCTTTAAGGGTCCAGGAACTCCCTTTGCTCCCCCGTCTGCAACTCTTAAGACTTGCCCCCTGAAAAAATTGCACAATCAATTAGATCCTCAAATAGTTTACTACTGAAAAGATCTATGATGGTGAGGTGAAAATGTGAAGCTGTCCACACAGATAGCCTAACATAACATTTCTAAATGAGACAACACAACTAACTCATACACAAGAGAGACAGAGAGAACTACACAGATAAAGCATTCAGTATCGTTCTGAATCAACTGTAACGATCTTAATGCACAAGCAGGCCAGGTAACAGTACAATAGTCCAGCTTGGAAATAACCATAATCTGTACAATAAACTGTGTGGAATCTTGTGTCAGATAAGGTCTGATCTTCCTAATGTTGTAAAGGATAAAAACACAAACACTTACACCAGGTTGAGAGCAGCAGCCATAGTAGCAGGTAGTGCCATCAGGACAGACTGACTTTGCTCTGGACAGTTCATAGAGCCCACTACAAAGTCATAACAAACAGACACATGAAAGGAAGGGTTAAACTAAACATTTACAAACACAAATACATGCACACATACCAATGCTATATGCAATTATGTGTGTGTGTGTGTGTGTGTGTGTGTGTGTGTGTGTGTGTCTCTCTAGTCTCTACCTGGTGAGTGAACTCACTTGCAGGCTTGTAATGGGCTTTGGAAGTGACAATATTCCAGAATAAACCCAGCGGTCTCAGGGCAGCAGTCCTCCACACACAACACACCGCCTGCAAACAGAAGGAACAGAAGGCTAAAATTAATAAGTTGCAAACACAAAGATCTATAGTTCCTGAAATCAGGGGGTGAGATAACATATAGCAACACTATGTATATTATGCATCAACACTACATGTATTACCTTTAAATAATGTTAACTACCCATGTCCCATGGAAGTTTGCAACGTAACACTATTATAATAGTAACGTTAACAACTTTCATGTGTCTGTAACTTCAGCCTGCATGGTAACAGCCACTTTAAATGTACTGTTTGATAAGCTACTTGCGCCTGATATTTAATTCAAACTAAAGCTGTACATTCATAACGACATCTCAGACTGAATTATTGCTAGATATATTAACTACCATTCCAGATATTCCTCATAATGAAGTTGGTTACTGTAAACGTTAACATTAACAGCTAACATCGCTAACGTTAGTGATGTTAGCTCGCTAGCTATATGCTAACTAATTATGATTCTAATCAAACACTATCAAATCATAATCACTTATGGTTGAAATTTCATTATGAAAACAATATTTCTAATAGATTCCCGTTTTCAATTGGCATACGAAAGTAGGCTACTGTAATTCTTACCTTGAATATGATGATGACGGCAGAGTTTGTACAGCTTACATACAGCAAGCTTCATGACAGAAAAGTGACAGTTGAAGTGACTTGTGGCTGGAGTTGAAAAGTCAGTTAGGGGTGGGGGATGGGAATTGCTGTGTGTGCGCATGCACTTGAAGCAACCGTTAAAAAATCTATTCAGTGAATATATTCAGCACATAGACTTTCATGTAAGATATTCACATATATGTTAGTGCTGGGTTCCGCATATACTTGCATCTATTCAGTGAATATATTCAGCACATAGACTTTCATGTAAGATATCCACATATATGTTACAGTGCTTGGTTCCACATATACTTGCATATATACATATTGGTACTATATATGTATTCAATATATTTTAGCCATCTATTTAAACATATGCTGGATGCAGCTGCATATATGTGCATATATTTTTTCCATGGATTTTTCTGTATGGGTTGACTCGGTTTCACAAAAGAGATGCTACATAAGTTGCCATGGGAATTTATTCTCTGAAGCTAGCCTGCTCCCGACCAGGCTAACAGCCAAGATAAGTTAATTCTAATGGTAATTACATTATCTGATTGGTTCAGCTAGCTGTCATTCAAATCAGACCTGCATGCGATTTTTGAAAGAGCTGTATTCCATTTATATACTATTTGCTACTTGCATTTACTCGCAAAACACAACAGAATGTCTGCCCAATACCATTTAGGGGCAGCCGTGGTGTACTGGTTAGTGCATCTGGCTTGTAACCGGAGGGTTGCTGGTTCGATCCCCGACCAGTCCACCACGGCTGAAGTGCCCTTGAGCAAGGCACCTAACCCCTCACTGCTCCCCGAGCGCCGCTGGTTGGGCAGGCAGCTCACTGCTCTGGGTTGTGTGATTCACCTCACTGTGTGTTCACTGTGTGCTGTGTGTTCACTAATTCGGTTAAATTGGGTTAAATGCAGAGAACTGAATTTCCCTCACGGGATCAAAAAAGTATATATTCTATTCTATTAGATATCATTTAAATTATGGTGGCCTTATAATTAACTAGAAATGCAATTCCAAGGAATTACCAGTGCATGAAAATGCAAAAATAGATAGATAATGTAGATATGGTTACTAAAGTGTAGCTAGGGTAAACATGGTGGTTGCATAGTTTACAGAGAGTTGATAGTGTGAAGGTAGACAGTTTAAAGCTGAAACATTCCAGTTCTAACTTAACTAAGGATTTCTATTCATGTTAAAATGTTAACTATGGTAACAATGATAACCAGGTTGATTGGTTAACTTAGCTACTAATTTCATGCAGTTATGGTAAAAATGTTAACTATGCTAACTATGCTCACAGTTCTAACCAGGTTGATTAGCTAACTTAGCTAATGATTTCTAGCAGTTATGCTAAAAATGCTAACTATACTAGCAATGCTAACTATGGTAACAATGCTAACTTAAACTAACATTGCTAACCAGGTTGATTAGCTAACTTAACTGGTGATTTCTAGCAATAATGCTAAAAATGCTAACTATGCTAACAATGTTAAAAATGCTAACAATGCTAACCAGGTTGATTAGCTAACTTAGTTGATGATTTTTTACAGTTATGCTAAAAATGCTAACTATGCTAAACATGCTAACCAGGTTGATTAGCTAACTTGGCCAATCATTTCTAGCAGTTATGTTAAAAATGCTAACTATGCTAACCATGCTAACTAGCTAACTTGCTAGTGAGGACTTTTATTTTTAAGCATTTGTTGCAAGGGTATCCATTGTGGCCACTATCAGGAAACAAGAAGTTACTGCAGTATAATCATGTTGGTTGCTATGGAAACGGTCATAAACGCTTAATTTTAATGGTTGCTATGTTGGTTGCTAGGTACATGGAGGTTTCATGTAGTTGACTGGAGGCATAGTTGATGATAACTGACAGTTGGAATGGTTGAACAGTTAAATAGTTGAATAGTTTCAATGGTTAAATGATTTAATGGTGTATTATTGCAGTGAGGACTTTTATTTTGAAACAGTTGTGGACAGAGGAAACAGTTAACAGGATATGTAGTCTTCAGAGAGATTGTATGCTTATAGCCAGAGAAACTGACAGTTGATACAGGTGTAATCAATTTCACTGGCTAGTCTTAAGAGAGCCAGAGTGTATATGCTTGACGCCTGAGACAGAGTAAATAATTTAAAAGTTGAATGTAGTCTAATTAATGTTGATAGACAGAGAGTTTAATGGATGTTGATAGACAGTTTAATGGGTGGATGAGTGAATGGTCTGAAGAAGATGAATGGATAGAAAGTTGGATGGAATGTGCCTTATATTCTTGTAGAATGGAGAGACACAGCTCTCTACTGAGAGTAGTGGATACAGATACAGGTGTAATCAATTTAACTGGCTAGTCTAAAGAGAGCCTGAGACAGAGTAGATTGTTTAAAAGTTGAATGTAGATCGTCTAATTGATGTTGATAGGCAGACTGTTTAGAATGGGTGGATGAGTGAATGGTTTGAAGAAGATGAATGGATAGAAAGTTGGATGGAATTAGGAAGACTTAAGTTGATACAGTTGATACAGGGGAACAGAAAATGTAGTCTCAAGAGAGCCAGTGTATGTTAAAGCCTGAGAGAGAGAGATAGCTGCTGCACCTGGACTGGCCACCTGGCGTACGATTCTAATTGCTGCCGTGATGTCATAAAGGGTAATGTTAAGTCTATGGGGAAATAGCTCAATGTTAAATCTATGGGGAAATCGTTTTTTAATTAATAGTTTAAAAAGTATAAAAGTTACAAAGTTGAAAAGTCATAGCACACATGTCATAAGTAAGACCTACGTAACGCAGTTTGAATGAAGTTTCTACGTTAAACGGTTCAAGCTGATTTGCGTGCGTTAGAAGAATAACTAGAAACGCAATTCCAAGGAATTACCAGTGCATGAAAATGCAAAAATAGATAGATAATGTAGATATGGTTACTAAGGTGTAGCTAGGGTAAACATGGTGGTTGCATAGTTTACAGAGAGTTGATAGTGTGAAGATAGACAGTTTAAAGATGAAACATTCCAGTTCTAACTTAACTAATGATTTCTATTCATGTTAAAATGTTGATTAGCTAACTTAGCTAATGATTTCTAGCAGTTACGCTAAAAATGCTTATTATGCTAGCAATGCTAACTTTACTAACAATGCTAAAGAGGTTGATTAGCTAACTTAACCGATGATCTCTAGCAGTAATGCTAAAAATGCTAACTATGCTAAATTTGCTAACAATGCTAACCAGGTTGATTAGCTAACTTAGTTGATGATTTTTTGCAGTTATGCTAAAAATGCTAACTATGCTAACAATGTTAACTATGCTAACCATGCTAACTAGCTAACTTGCTAGTGAGGACTTTTATTTTGAAACATTTGTTGCTAGGGTATCCATGGTGGCCACTATCAGGAAACAAGAAGTTACTGCAGTATAATCATGTTGGTTGCTATGGAAACGGTCATAAACACTTAATTTTAATGGTTGCTATGTTGGTTGCTAGGTACATGGAGGTTTCACGTAGTTGACTGGAGGCATAGTGGATGATAACTGACAGTTGGAATGGTTGAACAGTTCAATAGTTGAGTAGTTTCAGTGGTTAAATGATTTAATAATGTATTATTGCAGTGAGGACCTTTATTTTGAAACAGTTGTGGACAGAGGAAGTAGTGAAACAGGATCTGTAGTCTTAATGAGATTGTATGCTGAAAGCCTGAGACAGAAGGTGCCTCTCATATAGCGTTTACGCGTCCTCTCTCGCTCCTCACTGATCTACATAATGAATGATGGAGCGGCAACAATGGGATAGTCTAGCCCTTCTTCTGTCTTTCTTTATGTAGATCATTGAGGATCGAGGAGCGAGGGAGGACATATAAACGCTGCTTGAGAGGGACCCACAGTAAATACTTTAAAAGTTGTATGTAGATAGTCTAATTAATGTTGATAGACAGAATGTTTAATGGATGTTGATAGGCAGATTGTTTAATAGATATTGATTGACAGTTTAATGGGTGGATGAGTGAATGGTCTGAAGAAGATGAATGGATAGAAGGTTGGATGGAATGTGCCTTATATTCTTGTTAAGAGAGACACTAGCCACGTTTACATGGACCGTTTTTTGTCATTCCGATTAAACTATTCCGATTGAACATTTTTGCGCCGTCTGTTTACATGGGCTACATTCTATTCCGATCAGACGTCTGTAAGCGCTTTAGAATCTTTGATCGGAATAGCCGTTGTTTGCTACTTTTCATTGGGAAGATATTACGGTCAATCCGATTGACCGTATACATGAGCGTTCATTCGGAATAGGAATGGACTACACCACCTCTTCTATTCCGATCACAATTCTGATCGGATCAGGATTTTCATTCCGATTGAGGTGTTTATATGACGATTTTTATTCCGATTGAGCTGTTTCTTCCGTTTCTAATCGGAATAGAAGTGTCCATGTAAACGGGGCTACTGATACAGCTCTCTGAGAGTAGTTGATACAGGTGTAATCAATTTAACTGGCTAGTCTGAGACAGAGTAAATAATTTAAAAGTTGAATGTAGATAGTCTAATTAATGTTGATAGACAGAGAGTTTAATGGATGTTGATAGACAGATTGTTTAATAGATGTTGATAGACAGTTTAATGGGTGGATGAGTGAATGGTCTGAAGAAGATGAATGGATAGAATGTTGGATGGAATGTGCCTTATATTCTTGTAGAATGGAGAGACACAGCTCTCTACTGAGAGTAGTGGATACAGATACAGGTGTAATCAATTTAACTGGCTAGTCTTAAGAGAGCCAGCCTGAGACAGAGTAGATTGTTTAAAAGTTGAATGTAGAGCGTCTTATTGATGTTGATAGGCAGACTGTTTAGAATGGGTGGATGAGTGAATGGTTTGAAGAAGATGAATGGATATAAAGTTGGATGGAATTAGGAGAACTTATTTTGATACTGTTGTGCGCAGAGGATACAGGGGAACAGAATATGTAGTCTTCAGAGAGATTGTATGGTTAAAGCCAGAGAAACTGACAGTTGGTGCCCAGGTGGCCGGCCACCTGGCCTAAGATTCTAATTGCTGCCGTGATGTCACAATGAGCAATGTTAAGTCTATGGGGAAATAGCTCAATGTTAAATCTATGGGGAAATCGTTTTTTAATTCATAGTTTAAAAAGTATAAAAGTTACAAAGTTGAAAAATACAAAGCAGACATGGCATGAGCAAGACCTACGCAACAACGTTTGAATGAAGTTTCTACGTTAAACGGTTAAAGCTGAATTGGCTGCGTTAGAAGAAGAAGTTTAACTAGAAATGCAATTCCAAGGAATTACCAGTGCATGAAAATGCAAAAATAGATAGATAATGTAGATATGGTTACTAAGGTGTAGCTAGGGTAAACATGGTGGTTGCATAGTTTACAGAGAGTTGATAGTGTGAAGGTAGACAGTTTAAATATGAAACATTCCAGTTCTAACTTAACTATTGATTTCTATTCATGTTAAAATGTTGATTAGCTAACTTAGCTAATGATTTCTAGCAGTTACGTTAAAAATGCTAATTATGCTAGCAATGCTAACTTTACTAACAATGCTAACCAGGTTGATTAGCTAACTTAACCGATGATTTCTAGCAGTAATGCTAAAAATGCTAACTATGCTAACAATGCTAAATTTGCTAACAATGCTAACCAGGTTGATTAGTTAACTTAGTTGATGATTTTTTACAGTTATGCTAAAAATGCTAATTATGCTAACAATGCTAACTTGCTAGTGAAGACTTGGTTGCTAGGTACATGGAGGTTTCATGTAGTTGACTGGAGGCATAGTTGATGATAACTGACAGTTGGAATGGTTGAACAGTTAAATAGTTGAGTAGTTTCAATGGTTAAATGATTTAATGGTGTATTATTGCAGTGAGGACTTTTATTTTGAAACAGTTGTGGACAGAGGAAACAGTTAACAGGATATGTAGTCTTCAGAGAGATTGTATGCTTATAGCCAGAGAAACTGACAGTTGATACAGGTGTAATCAATTTAACTGGCTAGTCTTAAGAGAGCCAGAGTGTATATGCTTGAAGCATGAGACAGAGTAAATAATTTAAAAGTTGAATGTAGTCTAATTAATGTTGATAGACAGAGAGTTTAATGAATGTTGATAGACAGTTTAATCAATGGGTGGATGAGTCAATGGTCTGAAGAAGATGAATGGATAGAAAGTTGGATGGAATGTGCCTTATATTCTTGTAGAATGGAGAGACACAGCTCTCTACTGAGAGTAGTGGATACAGATACAGGTGTAATCAATTTAACTGGCTAGTCTTAAGTGTTTGTTTAAAGCCTGAGAGAGAGAGAGAGCTGCTGCACCTGGACTGGCCACCTGGCGTAACATTCTAATTGCTGCCGTGATGTCATAATGAGCAATGTTAAGTCTATGGGGAAATAGCTCAATGTTAAATCTATGGGGAAATCGTTTTTAATGAATAGTTCAAAAAGTATAAAAGTTACAAAGTTGAAAAATACAAAGCCCACATCGCGTAAGTAAGACCTACGCAACGAAGTTTGAATGTAGTTTCTACGTTAAACGGTTGAAGCTGAATTGCGTGCGTTAGAAGAAGAAGAATAAGAACTAGAAATGCAATTCCAAGGAATTACCAGTGCATGAAAATGCAAAAATAGATAGATAATGTAGATATGGTTACTAAGGTGTAGCTAGGGTAAATATGGTGGTTGCATAGTTTACAGAGAGTTGATAGTGTGAAGGTAGACAGTTTAAAGCTGAAACATTCCAGTTCTAACTTAACTAATGATTTCTATTTGTTAAAATGTTAACTATGGTAACAATGATAACCAGGTTGATTGGTTAACTTAGCTACTGATTTCATGCAGTAATGGTAAAATTGTTAACTATGCTAACTATGCTCACAGTGTTAACCAGGTTGATTAGCTAACTTAGCTCATGATTTCTAGCAGTTTTGCTAAAAATGCTAACTATGCTAGCAATGCTCACTATGGTAACAATGCTAACAAACTAACAATGCTAACCAGGTTGATTAGCTAACTTAACTGATGATTTCTAGCAATAATGCTAAAAATACTAACTATGCTAACAATGCTAAAATTGCTAACAATGCTAACCAGGTTGATTAGCTAACTTAGTTAGATGTTTTTTTGCAGTTATGCTAAAAATGCTAACAATGCTAACCATGCTAACTAGCTAACTTGCTAATGAGGACTTTTATTTTGAAACGTGTTGCTAGGGTATCCATGGTGGCCACTATCAGAAAACAAGAAGTTACTGCAGTATAATCATGTTGGTTGCTATGGAAACGGTCAGAAGCACTTAATTTTAATGGTTGCTATGTTGGTTGCTAGGTACATGCAGGTTTCATGTAGTTGACTGGAGGCATAGTGGATGATAACTGACAGTTGGAATGGTTGAGCAGTTCAATAGTTGAGTAGTTTCAATGGTTAAATGATTTAATAGTGTATTATTGCAGTGAGGACCTTTATTTTGAAACAGTTGTGGACAGAGGAAGTAGTGAAACAGGATCTGTAGTCTTAATAAGATTGTATGCTTAAAGCCTGAGACAGAAGGTGCCTCTCATATAGCGTTTACGCATCCTCTCTCGCTCCTCACTGATCTACATAAAGAATGATGGAGCGGCAACAATGGGATAGTCTAGCCCTTCTTCTATCTTTCTTTATGTAGATCATTGAGGAGCGAGGAGCGAGGGAGGACATATAAACGCTGCTTGAGAGGGACCCACAGTAAATACTTTAAAAGTTGTATGTAGATAGTCTAATTAATGTTGATAGACAGAATGTTTAATGGATGTTAATAGGCAGATTGTTTAATAGATATTGATTGACAGTTTAATGGGTGGATGAGTGAATGGTCTGAAGAAAATGAATGGATAGAAGGTTGGATGGAATGTGCCTTATATTCTTGTTAAAGCCTACCTTACATTGCCAGACTTTGCAAAGATTTGGAAAAGATTTTTGAAAAACTACAGTCTCAGACCCTCTCACATCTAAAGACAATTCATTGAGGTTTTAGTCACAGTCTAGTCACAGGCCAGTCTCAGATTAGGATTTTGCAAAGACTGTGGGTCACTATTTACAAGACTGCTGCTAGATTCCTTCAAATTATTTCCATCGTGCAATAGGCTACACGTCATCATTCACAGGAAATCACATGATAGCCTACTCATATCAAAGTAATTTTTTCGCGTTTCTGCAGCATTGTTTGATGTGTGACATCACTAACAGATATAGAGCTGTTCTGTCACGTAGAACAACCGACTAATAAATTATAAGAAATGAAATAACAAATAATCATAAAGGCTACAGCTGTCGCCTATTTTGCCCCTTCCTGTTTCATGTTCGCGCAAGGTTACTATTGGTTTTTAATGTTCACGTCACTATTTGCATGAGCCACGACTGAAAAGACTTCCGATAATATCAAACATGTTTGATATTGTCGTAACGGCAAAACTAGAAAAAGACTGCCTCCGACGGACTTAAAACCGCTAAGATTGGCACCTTACACTAAACGATTTAGATGACGGGAGCGCGCTGCGATTTCAGTTCAACTCCCAAGATTTCCGCCCGATTTTGGAAATTTAGTCGCCGACTGTTAAAACAGACCAAAATCGTGCAATGTAAGCCAGCCTTAAGAGAGACACTGATATAGCTCTCTGAGAGTAGTTGACACAGGTGTAATCAATTTAACTGGCTAGTCTTAAGAGAACCAGAGTGTACTCTTAAAGCCTGAGACAGAGTAAATAATTTAAAAGTTGAATGTAGATAGTCTAATTAATGTTGATAGACAGAGAGTTTAATGGATGTTGATAGGCAGATTGTTTAATAGATGTTGATAGACAGTTTAATGGGTGGATGAGTGAATGGTCTGAAGAAGATGAATGGATAGAAAGTTGGATGGAATGTGCCTTATATTCTTGTAGACTGGAGAGACACAGCTCTCTACTGAGAGTAGTGGATACAGATACAGGTGTAATCAATTTAACTGGCTAGTCTTAAGAGAGCCAGTGTATGTAGCCTGAGAGAGAGAGAGAGCTGCTGCACCTGGACTGGCCACCTGGCGTAACATTCTAATTGCTGCCGTGATGTCATAATGAGCAATGTTAAGTCTATGGGGAAATGTTTAATCGTTTTTAATTTACAGTTTAAAAAGTATAAAAGTTACAAAGTTGAAAAATACAAAGCACACCTGGCATAAGCAAGACCTACGCTACAACGTTTGAATGAAGTTTCTACGTTAAATGGTTCAAGCTGAATTGCGTGCGTTAGAAGTAGTGGAATAATAATAATAAGAATACTTTGGAAGAACAGTATAGTGCATTTTCATGCACTATAACTAGAAATGCAATTCCAAGGAATTACCAGTGCATGAAAATGCAAAAATAGATAGATAATGTAGATATGGTTACTAAGGTGTAGCTAGGGTAAACATGGTGGTTGCATAGTTTACAGAGAGTTGATAGTGTGAAGGTAGACAGTTTAAAGATGAAACATTCCAGTTCTAACTTAACTAATGATTTCTATTCATGTTAAAATGTTGATTAGCTAACTTAGCTAATGATTTCTAGCAGTTATGTTAAAAATGCTAATTATGCTAGCAATGCTAACTTTACTAACAATGCTAACTAGGTTGATTCGCTAACTTAACCGATGATTTCTAGCAGTAATGCTAAAAATGCTAACTATGCTAACAATGCTAAATTTGCTAACAATGCTAACCAGGTTGATTAGCTAACTTAGTTGATGATTAATTAGTTGTTGATCTAACTATGCTAACAATGCTAACTATGCTAACCATGCTAACTTGCTAGTGAGGACTTTTATTTTGAAACATTTGTTGCAAGGGTATCCATTGTGGCCACTAAGAAGTTACTGCAGTATAAGCATGTTGGTTGCTATGGAAACGGTCATAAACGCTTAAGTTTAATGGTTGCTATGTTGGTTGCTAGGTACATGGAGGTTTCATGTAGTTGACTGGAGGCATAGTTGATGATAACTGACAGTTGGTATGGTTGAACAGTTAAATAGTTGAGTAGTTTCAATGGTTAAATGATTTAATAGTGTATTATTGCGGTGAGGACTTTTATTTTGAAACAGTTGTGGACAGAGGAAACAGTTAACAGGATATGTAGTCTTCAGAGAGATTGTATGCTTATAGCCAGAGAAACTGACAGTTGATACAGGTGTAATCAATTTAACTGGCTAGTCTTAAGAGAGCCAGAGTGTATATGCTTGAAGCCTGAGACAGAGTAAATAATTTAAAAGTTGAATGAAGTCTAATTAATGTTGATAGACAGAGAGTTTAATGGATGTTGATAGACAGTTTAATGGGTGGATGAGTGAATGGTCTGAAGAAGATGAATGGATAGAAAGTTGGATGGAATGTGCCTTATATTCTTGTAGAATGGAGAGACACAGCTCTCTACTGAGAGTAGTGGATAGAGATACAGGTGTAATCAATTTAACTGGCTAGTCTTAGAGAGCCAGAGTGTGTCCTTAAAGCCTGAGACAGAGTAGATTGTTTAAAAGTTGAATGTAGATCGTATAATTGATGTTGACAGGCAGACTGTTTAGAATGGGTGGATGAGTGAATGGTTTGAAGAAGATGAATGGATAGAAAGTTGGATGGAATTAGGAAGACTTATGTTGATACAGTTGACAGGGGAACAGAAAATGTAGTCTCAAGAGAGCCAGTGTGCCTGAGAGAGAGAGAGAGCTGCTGCACCTGGACTGGCCACCTGGCGTAACATTCTAATTGCTGCGGTGATGTCATAATGAGCAATGTTAAGTCTATGGGGAAATAGCTCAATGTTAAATCTATGGGGAAATCGTTTTTTAATTCATAGTTTAAAAAGTATAAAAGTTACAAAGTTGAAAAATACAAAGCACACATGGCATAAGTGAGACCTACGCAACAAAGTTTGAATGAAGTTTCTACGTTAAACGGTTCAAGCTGAATTGCGTGCGTTAGAAGAAGAATAAAAAGCCTAGGAAGAACAGTACAGTGCATTTTCATGCACTGTAAAAAGCCTAGGAAGAACAGTACAGTGCATTTTCATGCACTGTAATAAGAAGACTTGGAATAACAGTACAGTGCATTTTCATGCACTGTAATAAGAAGAAGAAGCCTAGGAAGAACAGTACAGTGCATTTTCATGCACTGTAATTACAAAATCGTTGTTTGCATCTTTTTTTGACTGACGTTCGATGAATAGCCTACTGTAGTAGTTGATTGGAAGTGGAGGGGACATATTTCGAAGGTGTTTTCAACTAATTTGGTTTAAAGACAGAATAAAGATATATATAGTCATACTTTGTGCATCTTTGCGGAGGCAAGCGCTTTCTTAATGACGTTGCGTGCCGAGACAAGGAAGCTCTCACACGTGGGTGCATACGTAAATTTGCATTCAGTTGGTCTGACACACCTACTCCCGCTATGTAACAGAAATAATCATGATTCCCCATCCAAAAAAGTAAAACTTTACCTCGTTGTTGTCTATATCAAAAGCGGTTGTTAACTTTGTGTGCAAGACGCTATTTTTTGCGTCTTTTTTATTCCAACCGTGAGTTATTTGGGGGAGAAACGAGAACGCGCACACATCCCGAATAACTTACACCTGGCTTGACATAAACGCTCCTGTTCATCCTGGATTGGCGTTAGTGAAACGAGTTTAGCAAGGATGACTAGAGAACGCTATGTCAAACCTGGCTTTATCGATTATCTTGGATGTCTTAATTCTGCTTTTGTGAAATACCCCTCTGGGGCCCGTTGCACAAAAGCAGAATTAAGACATCCGGGATAAGTTACTGAGCCGCGATCACTGAATCCTAAACAAGAGCATACCGGCTGAATTGGTTGCACAAAGACCAATCCAGGGGCCTATTTCACAAAACCAGAGTAAGTAGATCCAAGATAAGTGACGACACACGCGGTTGACCAAGCCTGGTCAAAGTAAACATGCAAAACACGTTTCACTAATGCTGAGCGCAGATGAGTTGAGGCGGCTAGGTCAAGCCAGGTGTAAGTTATTCGGTCTGTGTGCGCGTTCTCGTTTCTCCCCCAAATAACTCACGGTTGGAATAAAAAAGACGCGAAAAATAGCGTCTTGCACACAAAGTGAACAACCGCTTTTGATATAGACTAACAACGAGGTAAAGTTGTACTTTTTTGGATGGGAATCATGATTATTTCTGTTACATAGCGGGAGTAGGTGTGGCAGACCAAGTGAATGCAAATGTACGTATGCACCCACGTGTGAGAGCTTCCTTGTCTCGGCACGCAACGTCATTAAGAAAGCGCTTTGCCACCGCAAAGATGCACACAGTATGACTATATATATATCTTAATTTGTCGAATTAGTTGAAAACACCTTTGAAAAATGTCCCCTCCACTTCCAATAAACTACTAGGCTATTCATCAAACGTCCGTCAAAAAATAAGCAAACAACGAGTATGTTATTAATTATAAGGCCACCATAATTTAAATAACATCCATATGGTATTAGGCAGACATTCTGCTGTGTTTTGCGAGTAAATGCAAGTAGCAAATAATATATAAATGGAATACAGCTCTTTGAAAAAATTGCATGGAGGTCTGATTTGAATGACAGCTAGCAGAACCAATCAGATAATGTAATTACCATTAGAATTAACTTAGCTTGGCTGTTAGCCTGGTCGGGAGCAGGCTAGCTTCCAAGTATAAATTCCCATGGTAACTTATATGTGATCTCTTCTGTGAAACCAAGTCAAGGCTATGTTCATCCAGGATAACCCAGTAAGCCTGTCTAAATCCCCTATCTTGGTTTTGTGAAATACCCCCCAGGATGAGCAGACACGGATTCATCAAGCCAGGTGTAAGTTATTCGGTGTATGTGCGCGTTCTCGTTTCTCCCCCAATAACTCGCGGTTGGAATAAAAAAAGACGCGAAAAATAGCGTCTTGCACACAAAGTGAACAACCGCTTTTGATATAGACTAAGGTAAAGTTTTACTTTTTTGGATGGGGGTTCATGATTATTTCTGTTACATAGCGGGAGTAGGTGTGGCAGATCAACTGAATGCAAATTTACGTATGCACCCACGTGTGAGAGCTTCCTTGTCTCGGCACGCAACGTCATTAAGGAACAGTGATGCCAGTAACGCGTTACTTAGTAACGCGTTACTGTATTTTGACCACTTTTTTCGGTAACGAGTAATCTAACGCGCTACTATTTCCAAACCAGTAATCAGATTAAAGTTACTTATCAAGTCAATGTGCGTTACTATTTTTGTCATTTTCATTTAGCTTTCTTCTTGTCGTGTATGCTCACGTTTTCAGCATGAGGACAACTCATGTGTAGGCTCCACGCAGCGACACAAACGTAAACAACAATGCAGGGAGAAGAGAGATGCGCGTTTTCTAGATGAGAATACAGTCAGTAGACATATTTTGAGTTTGTGTCATCTACACATGACAACATTAAGGTCCGTTGTACACTGTGTTGGCGACAACGTGCTGTCTAGCAAGACATCCCGAGTTTGCATACTGTATAGCGGCTCCCCGACGGCCGCAACGGAGAGGGAGAGAGAGGGGTGCGTGTGTGTGCCCGAGACGCATCCAAAACAGAGTGCACCCTGACTGGGCTGTTTCGCTATATCAACCGATACGTTGTCAGTGTATGCGGGCTTTTATCTCTTTTCTCCCGAACTAAATTAATTAGTTCAATGTATATGTTACAGTAGCGTCATGGCAGAGTCTTGCACACTGCACTATGACTTTAGCATCGTCCATGGTGGATTAAATGATTGCAAAAGTCTTGTCGAGGTGAGTTTAACAAGTGTAATTTCATTGGCATATTCTAAAAGTCTGTAGAAGGATATACAGATATTTTATTATCAGTTCCTATCTATAGGCCTTCCTTATTTGGTATAGGCTACTGACTAGACATTATTGAACAAACATACTCATCTGATAGATAGATAGATACTGTAGATAGATAGAAGGGGAAATTCAAGAATCTGTAGGCTATTAGGCTATCTCAGTAGGTTAAAGTATTTTTAGATACAGTACCTCCCTGAAATTACTTTTTGCAGGTTGTGATGCCTTAGCCTATATATTGTAAACGTTACTGCAATAAAGTGGGTAGGCCTATTTGCAAAACCGGTTGCCATTTTGATGTTGAGGCGGCGGGGGGGGCTTAGTTTAAAAAGTAACTATCTAACTTAGTTACTTTTCAAATCAAGTAATCAGTAAAGTAACTAAGTTACTTTTTAAAGGAGTAATCAGTAGTCAGTAATTGGATTACTTTTTCAAAGTAACTGTGGCAACACTGTTAAGGAAGCGCTTTGCCACCGCAATGCACAAAGTATCTTAATTTGTCTTAAAAGCCGAATTAGTTGAAAACACCTTCGAAAAATGTCCCCTCCACTTCCAATCAACTACCAGCCTACAGCAGCCTATTCATCAAACATCTGTCAAAAAAGGAGCAAACAACGAGTAGGCTATGTTATTAATTATAAGGCCACCATAATTTAAATGACATATGGTATTAGGCAGACATTCTGCTGTGTTTTGCGAGTAAATGCATGTAGCAAATAATATATAAATGGAATCTACAGCTCTTTAAAAAAAATCACGTGGAGGTCTCATTTGAATGACAGCTAGCTGAACCAATCAGATAATGTAATTACCTGTAGAATCAACTTATCTTGGATGTTAGCCTGGTCAGGAGCAGGCTAGCTCCACAGAATAAATCGCCATGGTAACTTATACCATAACATATCCTGCTGCCCCCTATCCCGCTTTTGTGCAACTGGATCACGGATAAATTGAGCCAGGATAACCAAGATATCCCGGGTTAATCCCTTATCCTAGTTTTGTGCAATAGGCCCCTGAAGACTTGTTCACCAATGGTGATTTTATTTATTGACTGCTGTTGTCGTGAATGCATGATTTTTTCTTAACGCAACTGCAGTAAAATCCACGTGTGTATGTGTGTGTATGCTGTTTAGATGTGTTCATATCTCCTTACTTATATTATATGTGAATTAATAAATGTTTGCTTGAAATCTGGTAAAGTTTAGTCAAGGGAATAGGCCTACTGTAAGTAGTGAGCTGATATTACCTCTCCAAGCTGTGAGTCCTCAAGTAGCCAACAATACTTAGTGAAAAGAGTTATGGTTGGTTGTGATTAAGAGTATGTGGAAGTGATGTATAATAAAGCTAAACAACCTATTCACTCAGACTTGTTTTTTCCCCCACAGATGGCTGGAGACAAGTAGGCCTAGCCTATGTGCAACTACATGGTGGAAGCACCCGACTGCAAATATGAAGTTGTCTGAGTCATTTCTAAATAAAATGAAAAACATCGTTTTCCTTTTGCAAACCTAATACCTGTTCCAGTGTCTTTGTCATGTTTTCATAGTAGAATGTAGCACACGGAGAAGCAGTCACCTACAGTCAGCTATTCTGTACATCAGCTTTTGCCTGTCCTCCACACTTTTGATTTAGCCCCCATATTTAGTTAAAGATTTAGATGGTAAAACATCTTGACAATGACCATTATCTGTATTTTTGGGGCAAATGTCAAAAACATGAAAACATTCTACCCTTTAAAAATTCTAGTAGTTACTGCAACTTAAGTTATGAGTGAATTGATTATAACTTCTGATCAAAGGTGATGAATTGATTGGTTTTTTTTTTTCACTGAGTAGATGACAACATTGTGAGTCTCAAATACACTCTAGGTTTATCTGTATTTACAACAGAAATTGGGGGAAAATTAGATTAATCTTGATAAATTGGTTTGTAGGGGTTACATTTAAAAAAAAATATGTGTGTTCTCCTCAACCTTATTAAAGATATTTTATACCATGTTAACAAGCTCTTTCTCCTGAATACAATGGTGGGTATAATGTATCTCTGTTATGTAGCATAACCACTATAGACTGAAAAATAACCACACAATAACCCTTTCTGTGCCACAAGGGCATCAAGTATAAACAAATGGAATGTTCTGTCGAAGCATTATGACACGCATATTTAGGAGACAGGAAGTGTGTACAATTGACCCTTCCAGAAGTCCCGCCCTCCATAGTTACTGTTGCTACGCCTGTCAAACTTTCGCACCTTGCCCGTCTATTACAATAGCCTCGCGAGCCATCCACGTACTTCCGGCCAAGGATTGCCTCCACTACGAGTCTGGCCGTGCTCCTCTGTGGAGCATTCTGCTCGGTAGAATTGTAACAGAAGGCCCCCCCTCCAGAAAGCAGCCAATAAACGAAGAGACGGGTTGGTGGGGGCGAAAGGGGGAGGGCGCTCGTGACGATGACGTTAAACGCCTGCGCTATGTTGTTATGAGTAACTATCGCCGATTGGGTGAGAGCTGTCCAATCAATTCAAACCAGAACTGGGCGTTACTTCCGGTTACTTCCCGCTTCCTGCAAGCGCTTCAGAGCAAAGAAATTCCAGACCATAATACGAAATGAAATGGTAGTATTATGGGATGGTTAGGACCAGGCTACTATTACAATGGAGGAGACACGGGATTTTTTAAACAAATGTAATTTACAAAGACATCGCACCACACCGAAAGCTCATATTTGGTCACTAGCGAGCTACATCTGTCCTCTGTCAACTACCGTTGCATTTTTAGCTATGAACAAAACCGTTCATGAGTTATTTAAACAAAAGTCGAAGGTACGCGTTGTTTTCGATGGTTCCTCCAGGCTAGTACGAATGAAACGGGCGGGGGACAAAACTAGCATAACGTTTTAAGCTATACTTCCATAACGTCAATATTTGACAACATAACATGATTGGTACTTCAAATAGGTATTATTTTAGACAGAATTGCTGACGGGCTATACATACGTCTCGTTGAATGTCTGTTAGGAACTTTTTGCCGCCATCGTGAAACGTATCTCGTGGTTATGGAAATATCACGCAATATGCAAAATTTAAAGTTAGAAAAATACGTATTTCAAACTATATCATGTCTTTATAGTTCAACATGTTATTTCACCGTGATTTCACGTGTTTGGGGGCACCACACATCCAAATAAATGCCCTTAATGGCCCACAGACTATGCAGTCTCCATAGGTTAACATGGCAAAAACTCGAAAGCTTGCCAGGCCTTGCTTGCCTAGCTACGGGTTGCTAAGCCACGATTGGCCTGTGGCGGTTTTAGGGCGTGGCTCTGGAAGGGTCAATTCCATCCCATTGTAAATGCCTGAGCTGCTTCATCTTTGGTATTTAAGTATCTTTGATTCTGCGCTTTGATTTAACCAGAGACGGCATTCCATGTTCTTTGATTTAGCAGTTGCATAGCAACCACACGCGTTCTGAGCTAGGCCTACTTCGCATAGCGGAGGAACTGGGCTAAAAAACAATGGCAAATAATAAATTATCCTTCCTAAAAATGCACTTTGGTATCTTTTTTTGTTGGCAATGGAACTGTTGTATAAAAGCATTATCGCACTCGTGGTCATGGTGTTGTTGGACTATATCGCCACGGCTGTGGTACCTACGGCACTCAGCCTTCGGGTCCGTGCCTATGGCGAACCACAGCCGTGGCGATATAGGCCAACAACATCACTCCACTTGTGCGATAATGCTTAAATAGCACGAGTGAGAGTGGGGTTGTTAATGGATATTCCCACGAGTGTTGTTGAACAACAGCCGTGGGAATATCCATTACCAACCTCACGATCACGAGTGCTATATTGCTTTTATACAACGATTCTACCACTTGTTTTGCGTATAATTCCCCATTATAAGGTAAACGTTTAATCGCTAAAACAGTCTTGTTTGTAGAACTACTTCTTTCCGCCACAAATTCTATTACTTGCAGGACAAACTACCGTTACTAGTTCTAAATGGATGGTTGCTCTGGCCAAAGGCCAGTCGTTATAAAAGGACGGTTGCTATGCCCAAAAGCCAGTCGTTAGTTCTACTGTATCTCTCCCGTTGTCAAGCAATGTAGCCTAATAAACGTTAGCTCGCATTGAGTCTGGTGAAGACATGCTTTTAGCTTTGAAACATCACTAATTAGCCTACATGCCATCCAGCTAGCTAAAATCCACCTCCGTCATATACTATGTGCTGAGCGTCTGTATTTCAGCTTGGATGCAACGTGACAAAACGTGTTTAAAACTTCACAACTTCACATTGTATCGCGTGATTTATTATTAGCTGTGAAAAGTCATAGGATATTTCAACTCGTCTCTTGGCCAATCAGAAACAAATAAACAGCTCCATAGAACTCAATTGTTATATACAACAATTGGGTGTGGAGCTGTTTGTTTCTATTGAGCTGTTTATTTGTTTTTGGTAATGGATATTCCCACGGCTGTTGTGGCCTGCGCCACTCAGCCTCCAGCCTCGTGGCTACGGCCGAACAACACCTGTGGGAATATCCATTAACAACCCCACTCTCCCTTGTGCTATATTGCTTAATCAAACAGAAGAGATTTGGAATCACCAACAGTCTGGCTGCTCAGCCGATCTAGCAATTAGAGATGAAGGGCCTTGGTCAGATAGGTAGGGGAGCGCCGGGTCAATTGAGACACTTTCCAGTTAAACGATCTTTTCAAAGATTACGTTATGTACACAAACATTTTTATCATGTGATCAACAACTCACATGTGTTGTGTCTTAGTTACAAGTGTAATTTAACACATATGTTGGATGATCGCGCTGTTTTCAAACTTTGAACGTAAGTTGACATTTGTCTCAAATGCCCCACCTATGCGTGTCGTTTGAGACACATAGGAGGGGCAATTAATACAGCATGTTTTAAACAGAAACTACTGACCTTACTCACGTTTTTATGAAGCATATCGGACAACATACTAGTGTACTCGTCATCCCGACAATGTCACATTATTTCTCGCAATATAACTAGGTCAAACAAACATTTTTGTCCCGTGCGTAACTTCTGATCAAAAAAAAAAATCTACCGCATGTAATATTTGTTTCCCTCACTTCGCTGAATATCTGTGGATTCATGTCATACACATGTTTTGTTCATTCAAAATATATGTTGTTCATTCAAACAAGTTGTTAACTCAAATCAGTTGTTGTTCCTCGCAAAACAGTTATTAATTCGGTGATTTATAGATATTGATCGTGTAATGTGGCCACATCCGGGTTATAGCGTTAGGGACATTTAAACAGCTGTACCAATTGAACCTCCAGCGACTACTGACACTTAAACCTGTTTTGCTTCTAAACTTCAAAACTATGACATTGCATACTTTAGGGTCTGTTTAAGTACGAATTCATCTGTTGTTTGATCATATTATTATTGCATGGCACCCAAAATAGAACTTTTGATCACAAAAAAACTACCGCATGTAAGATTTTACTTACCGTAGACGAAAACCGGTTCCCGCTAATAACTTTTGAATGGCGTGACGTAATTTCACGAGATTTGCCAGGATTGGTAGGTGTTATGTGCTAGACGTAGTGTCAAAATCTGACGGCTCAAGCTTGGATGGTTTTCGAGGAAATCGCTGTGTATCAATTGCCCCATGTCCCAATTGACCCGGCGCTCCCCCAATGTTCTCTATGAATGAGATCCGGTGTTCCTTTGGAGATGGGAGAATTTTACAGAAGGGAAACCATCGGAGCAACACACATAAATCAGGCCATCATGATAGAAGGAGCAGACAGCTCAACACAGCTTGTTTTAAAAAATTAAAAGATACGAAGGCACTCATCTAGTAGAAATGTTAAAAAGCCTTTATTCTACTTGGCAATTCATTGATTAACAAACGTACTCCGATGCGTTTCGGCTGGAAGCCTTCGTCAGGGAGTGAACAGTCTCTGTTCTGAGGTAATTGATCATTTTGTGAAGGTTATCAGGTGTGTTAATTGGACCAATCAATCAACCAATGAGCTGCTCCTTGACAAAGGTGACCATGGCTGTCTGAGATAACAATATCTCACCCCGCGTACACTGTCTCCGTCCGTCAACGGATCATGGAGGTTGGATCTGCCGTATGTGTATTTGCATACACGTGATCTGATTGGCTGACGGATCCGTCGCTGCCTGAAAAGTTGAACATTTCTCAACTTTCTTGACGGAGGCAACGGAGCTGAAGCGACGGACGGACCCACAATGCATTTCGAGTCCGCCCCATGCAAAGTGAATGAGATCCGTTGACGGACGGAGACATTAGGCGCGTTCAAGTTGGCTGCGCAGCACAAAAACTGCGCAGCACAAGATGCACGTGGTTAAAAATCTGTCCACGATGGTCTAGATGGGCGTGTTTTCGACTCGGCAGTCGGTATCACATGGCCTCAACTTATCGCGGGAGCAAGGCGTGGCCAGGCGGCTGCTCCGCAAAAGAGCAGCCGGTCTGGAGGTACTGCGGAGAGCAGCGGAGCCTAGACCCTGCCTTCATGACGTCAGGTCTTTGCCCTAATTGGCTTTTACATCCCTGACGTGTGTGCAGGTGTTTAGATGCCTCCCCATATCCACAAGAGTCCGTGCGGGTCCGTGCTTTGTGATTCGTCACATGGTCAAGTCTAGACCACGGGAAGTAGAGAGTGTACAACTTCATAGCAGCGTTTGTATCCCTGCCCCTGCTGCCGCCAGCAAATCTCGCTGCTGCAAAAGGTCAACTTGAACGCGCCTAGTGTGAATGCAGGGTCAGACAGCCATGGTCACCTTTGTCAAGGAGCAGCTCATTGGTTGATTGATTGGTCCAATTAACACACCTGATAACCTTCACAAAATGATGTATATCAATTACCTCAGAACAGAGACTGTTCACTCCCTGACGAAGGCTTCCAGCCGAAACGCGTCGGATAGTAGAATAAAGTAGAATAAAGGCTTTTTAACATTTCTACTAGATGAGTGCCTTGGTATCTTTCAATTTTTTGGACACTTATTAAGCCTTTGACCAAAGAGCACCATCTAGCACCACATTTTCCAGGTAGCACTCCAGCTCAACAATCTTTCTTTGTACAGCTTGTTTTAACTTGGAATAGCTATCAGGTTATTTACTATCAAAATGTGTAGCCTCAGCCTGTAACACTATTCTCATGGTTTTAGATGTAATACATTCTTATGACCATTAGTGTGGAATGTTTAGGAGTTAACTGTAAACTGTGAGTAAGGGGGCAGGGAGTAGTGGATAGCAGGTCATTGTAATCATTTCCAACCGTCTGACTCTCTCTCTCACTATCTCTCTCGCTCGCTCTCTCTGTGTGTGTGTGTGTGTGTGTGTGTGTGTGTGTGTGTGTGTGTGTGTGTGTGTGTGTGTGTGTGTGTGTGTGTCTATTCACATGACAAAGTACAAGGTAGAGGTCACCACCATATCTGTTTTGTCCAACAGGATCATCCAGATATTTTTTTTTCACTTCAAGTGGAATTGATTTGCCTAACTGCTATTGTTTTGAATGGAATGGTAGGGTTTTTATTTCTAAGTTATGAAATACTTGCTTTGTTTAGACCTGCAACCACAACCAGGGCTTTGAAACTGTTTTGTGAAGAGTTTCACATGCTCCTTTACTGGGATGTTGATTTTTGGTGCAGGTCACCTTTGCACCACAGAGGGGCGTCTGTTTTTTAGACATTGACTTTTTGAATGTTCTAGTGACTTTCCCTCCTCTCCCCTCTAACCCTCCCTCCCCTCCTGCCCTCTCCTCGGCCCGCCCTGCCAGGCAGGGCCCATTCAGGCAGGGCCTCTGCATGGGGGAGGGGAGAGATCGAAAAACCAGGAGGAGCATAAGGCTGGCCAGCCAGCGCAGCAAATAGCACTCAGGAAGCAAATGCAGTGTAGTTTGCTCTGCAAGAAGAGTGGAGAGAATAGTTAGTGAGGTTAGGAAGAAGATAGAGAGAAGAGAAAAGATTGATTAAGGAATACTTACACTCATCCATCAGAAGCAACCCTAAAGGGAAGATGGATCCCAGCAAGGCCTCTGCTCCCCCTCCTGGCTGGAATCACGATGAAAAAGCAGGAATGGCTCATCCACCACCACCCTACCAAGACCATCTTCAGTACCCAAATTCGGGGGCTTACCCACCCCCAGGGGCCATGCACCCCCAAGGGGCCTACTACCCGCCTGGGCCTGGGGGTCCTCCAGCAGGAGTCCACATGGGCCAGCCTTACCCTCAAGCCCAGTACCCTCAAGGCCAGTATCCGCAGGGCCAGTATCCACAGGGCCAGTACCCGCAGGGTCAGTACACCCAAGGAAACACGGTTATGGTCCAGCCTACGACGGTGTTTGTGACCCACTCACCTCTCACCCATCCGGTGCCGGACTACTTGGCTTATTCCATATTCACTCTGTTGTGCTGCTGCCTCCCACTTGGCATTGCAGCCCTCATCTACTCTATTTCTGTGAGTACCCTGTGTGATCCAAACCCAAACCCAAATGTGTGTGCTATTACAGCTCAGTTTAGAAAGAGGTAAAAGTTTCAATGTTCTTAGAAAGATTTCTGTTGTGTTTCAATGAGTGCCCTATTCAAAATATACTTCTTAAATATGTTTTTAACAAGCAAAACACAACTGTTTGTTTGCTTATCTTTCTAAGTGTCTTTTGACACAATTTGACTGGCCCTCAAGTTGTTGTATGATTCAGACAGATATTATAACCTATATAGTGCTCCCTCTATCAGGATCACTGAACCTCAGGAAAGGAAACTGGTCATCCTTTTCTTTCTTTCCTGTTAGTTTTTCTTGGTGCCTTTCTCAGTGAAAAATCCCAGCAGTTAAAAACAGCAGCAAACCCTCATGGAATAAGTGGAGATCAGAGGAAGTTGTTGGAGCAAAGAAAGCTACTCAGCTTACAAGCGAGAGTTAAGGAAACACTGACAGTTTGGATGTTAGAAAAAAAAGCTGTTATGGGCTTCTGTCCAGCATTCCATGAAAGAGGGAGATGTGAGAACAGCAACAGTGATGAGGACACAAAGAGAGTCCAGGCTCTCATTTGTCACGCCTCATACTGAAAGTGCGTGGATGAAGTGTGGGGGAGGTGGTTACTGCCAGGAAAAGGAGTGGTTTGTAGAGACTTGTATTATTGTTGTTTGTACAGCTGTTTGTTTATCGATTGGGGTCAATGTGGGGGAAATTGCTACAAATGTTTTATGTAAGAGCTTCAATAGTGTCACTTCTCAATAATGATTTCTAAATTTAAAGTAATTTCTAAATCAATAGTCAAGCTATACATGTGCTTGCTTACAGTACTGAATGATCACAAGTTATTCCATATCCTATTGACAAAAAGTAAAACATTCACATTGTATCAACAGCTGCATCCAGGTTTATCATTAGTTCACAGGAAGAATTATACATCCCCTTTGTGGGTTTATGACAGGAAAAATACTCATAAGCAGCTGTCTGTCAGTGTCAAAAACCTCGACACATGGACATGCTAATGCTAATTTCATCCCTGCCTGCTAATTATTCTACAGTAGAACAAAACTTGGGGGAGTGGTAGACTACTACAGTGTTTTAAGTCTTACTTAAGTTAGCTTGATGTGCTGACAGTATTTGCCATGGCTTTAATGGTCCCTTGTAAACTGTCAGAAAGTATATGTATCATCTGGTTCCAACAATAGAGGTTTGGGGTGGCAAAGAGTAAAGCAAAAGGGAATGAAATGCGTATTACTGTTAGGACTAATCTTCATTATCTACCAGTTTGGAATTGATCTACAAGCAGGTCTCGATAAAGGCCTAACAGGATCTCTGTTTAGGCCTGTAGCACACTAATATGTGCTGCTGTGTGTTATATCTGGGGAAGTTTCACAATTTTAAGATGTAAGGATCATACTAAAGTATGTTTTTGTCATTGGCAGTGATTGAGTCCAGAACTTGTGTATCGCTAAATGTTCATGTATAGTTGTTTATCTGTTTCTTGTGACACAGACAAATCAGATATCACAGGACATGTCTCTAAAACTAAAATTAGCTTTCTAAAATTATCCAAGCCATATTCTACTGACACTTTCTCTAGCAAAAGTACCATGCTCATTAAGTTTTTGTAGTTATATGTTCTGTGATTAGCCTATTTAGACACACAGTCATATAGTCTGACATAATTGTGTGTGCATGCCTGGTATGGGCCCACATGCAGACCGAGATAATTCAATTTGAACGTTGTTGATATGTTCGAACTCTACACTTTTAATTCATCCCCCCTTGTGTTAAGAAACGATAATTGGATATCTTTTGGATAATCCATTCGTCTTGTGAATCAGTTTTCTGAACAGTGCGATCTGAACAGTGGTGAATAGAACTTGCTGAAAATCCACATGGCATTGCATTCTAAGTGACGCTACAAAGTGCAGACCTCTTGCAAGGCTGTTGAACAATACCACAACTGTGGTAGTTTGGCTGAAAACAGGCAGTGTGCAAAGAAATCACGTGCAAACATATCTCAGAGTGTCATTCGGAAAGTCCCAGAGGGGTTGATTATGGATAGCAAACTGTTTTGTTTTTTTCACAAGAAGAGGAAGAACAAGAATTGTAAAGGGTATGGTTATGGCTGTATTGTGACTATGTGTGTGTGGGTGTATGGGTGGGTGGGTGTATGGGGGGTTTGATATCAGCTCTTATGTCAGAGACTTGCTTTACTGTACTGGGCCTGACCAGGGGAAAGGAAGGCACAGTTCTAAAGAGAGGCGGGGTCATTGACTGGAATTTCACCACACTCTCACAGAGGATCTTTTCAAAGTGTAGTTGCAAAGCCATGGGGCCCATTTCAGGGTGTGCGTGTGTGTGTGTGTTTGTGTGTGTGTGTGTGTGTGTGTGTGTGTGTGTGTGTGTGTGATTAGTAAATCTAGCCATATCTGGAGGTCGGAAAGAAACTGCTGTTCTTGGTCATTCCAGGAAATGGGAGGAACTAGAGATCACAAGTTAGTGATGCAACAATAGAAGTGGCCGGATTATCTATGTCAATAGAAGTTGCTAGGAGACAGCTCTCGTATTACCTTCGCTGGGTTAGGGCCACTAGTCCCTGCTGGGAAATGGCGTGTGTTGTCACATGTGCAGCTGGAATGTCTGTGAGGTCAATCCAACAGTAAACCTTCCAAAGAGCAGTTTTTTATGTGTTGGGTTTACGATCAAAGTAGACGACTTCCCGTCACTACAGGCTTTTGAGAATTATACCTGTAATGAAATAATTAAAAAAAGTATCACCCTGATGATTATGGTTATGATTATGATTATAGTTGTGGCTATGGTATTTAGCAGGTGCTTTTGTCCAAAGCCGCAAAGCGACATACAAATAACAACTTATGGTTAAATGCAATAGTGAATTCAAAAGTTGGTAGTACTACATAAATAAGGAGAATAGCAACAGGCTAATAAACAACAATGTCAATTTTATCGATAGCCTAATGAAACTAAGTAAATATTATAATATACAAAGCATAATGCATACGAAACGCTGAATAAACTAAGCGCATGTTGAGCAGATATCTTTAGACCCCTCTTGAAAGACCCAAAACTATCACAGGAACGGAGAGCACTGGGCAACTCATTCCACCAACAAGAAGCCACTGAGGAAAAGAGTCTTGAATTTGACCTACTGTAGCATTTATAGCTGGTCAACACAACAGACGCTCATCTGCAGTGGGTGGTTGGGGATACAGATTTAAAAGTCATAAAATAATGTCTGAAATCTGAAATGTGATTGTCACCACTAATATTTGAAGAGAATCCATGAATTCCGGAATGAATAAAGGAGAATTCTGGCCGTACTGTAGTACTGTCTGCGTAGCAGATGTGAAGTGGTTAGGACCAGTTGAAAGGACAGGCCAAAATGAACGATGTTCTCACACACAGAGAAGGATGAGGTACCTGCAACTCTGTTTACTGGACACAGAATAGGACGGTTTAGAATGCGCGCATGCACAGCGGCCTCTCTCCCATCTACTTTGCAACTCTTATATCGGTAACTGTAAATAATAAGTGACAAGAATCCAATATAATACGATACAGAAGTTATACAATATTAGAAATAAATAACAAGTTCATATACAATACAGGTAGGCCTATAATAGGCCCCGTAGACTATGCCTTTATCATAGGTTTTGGCTGAACACAGGCCATACATAGAGCGAATCATGTAATAAAATATGCACTATGGCATATGACAGGCTATATACCTAGATGTAAATAGATGACAGAACCCACTTCATCTTAAAAGAGAACCATTAGATGTTTACCTGGACACAGAATGAGGCAGTTTAGAATGCCAGTCTCTCACCATATGACAAATAGGCCTACCAATAAAACAGTATTTTAACTCATTTTAAACCTTATTTCCTTATTTTCTTCCGATAGAAACGGCATTATTGAATGGAAATCACCTGAAAACAATGTCATTATTAATCACTTGTTTTAGGGAATGTTTAAGAGAAATCAATAAAAGAATTCAACCAGTGGTTCCCAACATTTTAACAGGCATGTACCCCCTGAGACATTATAGATCTTCCTGAGTACCCCCACACCACCAATTGTTAACAACACGTTTTTTTAATTATTAATATTCATTCGTATCAATTTTGTCACAGACAGATCTCACACACATTAGGCCTACAACACATGTCCAAGATCTCATTAAAGCTATTGTTAACTTTTCACATACTGATAACAAGTATTGCTTTTCATATATTAATATTGTATATTTTCTTAACTTCTCTGCTATAAAGTAATAATTAAAAAGGAAGCACATTAACAATAGTTAAAATTGGAGTAAACCACACAGAATAGGCCCACCTCTCCACCCACGTCACCAATCAATGTGAGGGATGTGCCTGGATGTTCTTGCATAATGCAGCGATGTTAGGCCGAATTGATGACAGTTTCAGTCTTCGATCATTTTCAACAAACAGTCTGTACTCTTTTAAAGGCAGACCAACGCTGAGAATCCAGTCTCGCATAATAAATACGTTGTAGCAAATGGCATCAACGTCTTAATAGCTCGGTTTGCCTGGACCGGATAGGCTACTCTGCCCGCAAACTAACCCAGACATCTGTCACTGTCTTCTGACCGAACTCTGATAGTTTTAGTTTGCTATGATAGTGTCTTGACCTGAAAAGCTTGTCCCGACAGCAGGTGACAGCAGCTCCTTTGACGTTTCTGTTGTTGCTGCGTGAACCCGTTGCGTTTCAGCCATTTATCCATCGATTGCAATTTTCTTTGTCAAATAGGCTAGTCCAGAGCCATATAGTCCAGAGCCATAGTCGAAGTTTACGTGCGACAAATAGCAACATTTATTATGACGCCGAGCTGTAATCAGCGCTGCAACAGGCTGCTGTAAAGCTCTACTTTACCATCTCTGTCTCCACTCTCCAATATTTAGTTAATGCGGAGAAAATAAGTTTTTAATGTGCAGTGCAAATGCGAAAGTTAAGTTACCTCCGTGGGATATAAAAAACGTTTGGAAAGGCATATGATTTTGATATTTTTTTTCACGTAGCCTACCCCCTGAAATCGGTCCACGACGTAGGCCTACCCCTGGGGTACGCGTACCCCAGTTTGACAACCACTGGGCTAAACAATTATCTAAGTCCTACATAAAGTGGTTGGCATTCAGCAACGTGTGGAAACAATGTCATAATATTCTGTTGTGCACATTATTATCATATTGTATCTGTTATTACGTAGTAGGCTAATGTTTGAAGCTTTGAAAATAGCTGAAATAGTTTTTACTGTTATTTTTACAGTGTAGGACTGTAGTTGCCTGGCTATGGCTGCAGCAACTCTAGAACCGATTGTTTTCAGGTTGGGTTTTCGTAGGCCTGCTGTAAAAAATACTGAGTCTATTTTCTTCAAATCTTATAGTGCTGCTAACTTCTTCTCCTTAGTTGCAAAGTGGATGCTTTAACTAGTTGAAAGCTGTGATCTACTCAAGGAGAGCAAATTCTAACTTCTCTAGGCTACCTGAAATGGGAGCAGTTTATGGGGATGAGTCTAAAGAATTAGACAGAACAGCATAATAGTAATCCGCATAGGTATCTACAGAGGCAAATAGGATCGTGTCGAAACCTCAGGATGGTGTTTGTTTGGCCTTGTTGGATGTTTTGATTGGAGTATGACTAGGCTGATTACTGATGACTGAAAACTTAAATCTTTCTGTGAATACAGTTCTTTGCCGGGTCATTCTACAAAACAAATTGAAATGCTGGTCCTTTGCAGATCCCACAGCATAAATCATTTAATTTAAAGCAATAATAATATAATTATAGAGTATATATTCAATAAATGTAGACTGAGATTATAACACAGAGTCTATTGATGTAATGTTCTGTTTTTATATTTTTAACAGTTTATGCCTTTTAAATGCGTGGTCCTGAAAATTACCTGTCTCTCTGATCATACAGTATATGGAAATTAAGCTGTGCACTTTCATTAAGCTTTACTTTTTATGGATTCATCAATACAAGTTGATTAATGCTATTAAACACGTTTTGGGTAAGTTGAAAGGAATTGAAATAATATTGAAATACATTTAAGCAGATTTTCATCACCCAGATTCTACCTTTTCTATAATGAGTAAACAGAAAGTAACACATACACATACAGTAAATTAATAAAAGTTAAGAACGTTCATACATGTTCATTTGGTAAGGAGTCTTTATAGCATTTGGTACCCAACTTGTCCAATTACAATGCAAATACAGTATTATGCAGCAGACATGTGTCTACCAAAGTCACAACTACTAAATATGGTGCACTGTGTATAGTCTAGGCCTACAACTGCCAGTTCTGAAGGGTGTTTTGACTTGGCTGTCAGCTGTTTTCTCTTCTAATTTTAATAGAAGGCATGAGGCTGCAGGAATAACTCCAAAGCCACTGGCCCTAAATAGTTTCTCCCTGAAGTTTGTAGTGCATGACGTTCTTTCAGTGTCATTGTCTAACAAATATAATTCAGATCTGCACAACCCCACTGGAGTTGAAATTGAGTTAGTAGGGATTACCATAGTAACATAACCGTAACCGTAACCCATGAACCTATCATTGACCATGTGTTTATCAACATTAATGATTTACATGTATTTAGCAGACACTTTTATCATGGATAGATGTAGGCCTACTGTGCCAAAACAAAGGAGGATGAATGCTACAGCCTATTTTTGTCACTATAAAATTTGACTTCAACTGAACATGTCAGATGCACAAATGCTATAAGGATGCCCATCAGTCTGTAGAGAGACAATATCTGCTACAAATCATCAAAACATACTCTACATCTTCTTTAGAATTGCCAGTCAGAAGACCTTTATGCTGCCAGCTTGTTTGCTAGAATTGATTATCTAAATGATTTGATCAGTGAGTGTATATGTCTCGCTGTATAAGATGACGCTTGTTGGGTTGAGATATTAAGCTATGCAGTGTAGTCAGTGTTGTCTAGCATATCTTCTTTTTCTGGGCATTTGATGCATACGGATTTAGGTCTATTATGATGCACACTCTGCACCTTAGGGCGCTTTCACACCACTAATTCGATTATTTGGTCTGCTTCAGGCAGTGAAATTGTTATTATGTAGCATATACTACAGTGAGGTCCGCTTTCACACCAGAAAACGAACCAAAATTGGCCTGATTGATTTTTCCTCAATGTTTATCTTCCGGTAGAAATCGGCACCAATTTTGACTCACTATTTTGACCTACAGTCTATGGTTTGGACCCCAGTTCGCGTTCTCACCAGAGGGACCGCACCAGAGGTCGACTTTTGGTGCGGAGTCAAGCGGACCGAGACCTCCTCTTTTTGGAGGTCTCGGTCCGCTTGTTTTGGTGCGCACCCGAGTGCGATTAATGCTTTCACACCAACTGAAACGAACCGAACTAAGAGGTCTTGGTACGAATGGACCGTTTGGTGCGCACCAAACGATGTTGGTGTGAAAACACCCTTACAGGCAAATTGATATACTCTAACTCTGTAAAGTGTAAACTCTGCAAACATCATATTTTATATGTAAACCGGAAGGGGCATGCTGTGAGCCTTGTTGGTGATTGAGGCTATGTGTGACTCCGCTCTCTGAGTGAATCATTTCAAGAAATGTTTAGAGGCTACACTGGTTAAGCCAGAGGTTCTCAGTCTTATTCAACTCCCTCTCTGTCAGTGTATAGGCTAAGGACACATGGCTCTATTTTATTTAAAGCTCATCCGCTGATATCAATATGGATTGAGTACTAACTATTCTGGTCCCCTCAGAGCGCTTCAGGGTGTTTAGAGCAAGCTAGAAGACATGAAAATCCCACTTTAATTTCCCAACAGTGAGCTTGCGTAAAGTATGACGAGTCTAATATGAAACATCTGCCAGCAGCTGGTCACAATTACTGAAGAATGTTCTCCTAAATAAACAAAGAATAAGTCTTACAAAGAGGGTAAAATGAAAAAAGAGAAAATCTACAACAGATTCAAAAAATGATTTATTGTTTTTACAACTGGTTTTACTTGATGTCATCATTGGAAATGAAAGATCCAATTTGCTCAACTTTTTATTATTATGCTCCTTTTGTGTTTGTTCTTCGTTCTAAACAAATGTTAAGGGCCTCGCCCACACAGATACATTTTGTGTGAGCTTGTGTGTGTCACCCTTTGAGGCCTAGGCCAGGGGCTTGACAGTTGTGCAGCTGCTCAAAGATGTTAAGGTGTGGAATTGGAGGTTATGCTAGGGGATCAGCACATGCTGGTGCTGTGGAGCTTAATTGGGTGTGGACTTTCTGTGCAAGAATGCGCTAAAATAGGATCACGGATGTGGTTTTAAATTTGCACTCTGTAATTTAGGTCAGTTTGTTAGTCTGTAACTCTTAAAATGTTTGCCAAGCAGTGGGTTCTACTGCAGATGCATTCAATCCAACTACAGAAAAGTTATTTGGTTCTTCAGTCTAAGAAGAACACTGTACTACTTATCGTCATCTTCTTTACATCTGGGAGTTTGACATTCTAAAAATGATGAGTCACCAAAAACATGCTTCTTGTCTAAGAAATCAGCCCTCATAGTGACATGAGTATTTTATTGTGTATTTGTGCAGACTCGTGAAGCCAATAGCCGAGGCAACCGACCAATGGCTGAGAAGAACTCCCAAACAGCACGGAAACTGAACCACGCCGCCGTCGGCATTGGCCTCACCATCCTCATCCTCTACATCGTCTCGATTATCGTCTTAGGTGGTATCCACTAGTCCTCTTCTGGAAAGTTCCAAAGGGATGGCTGTCTTTCCAGCACAGCGGGATTACTTGTTATGTCTTCATTGTATACGACTTAGTACACAGCATGGATGTCTTGTAGGTTTATCTGAGGAGACCGTATTTGCCAAAATATGACTCATGCCATGATTCACATGGATGAAGATAATGTAGAAGTTCAACTAAAAGTCATGAAACATGTTGTCTTTAGAAGTGCCATTGTCTAGGCAGTGATCTTCTGACTGCTCAGAGTGTGGTAGAGCATCTTTCTATACATGCACCACTTACATAGCTCTTTTGAACAGTTCATTTCCAATTCATTTCCAGAGAAACTTGATCATATTTGTATAGGTTCTAACAATAACTGACCATATGCATTTGATTGTATGCCTTATGTCTGTTCAAATTATTCTGCGATATTCATTTTGATGTGAAAGTGGCATCCAAAAAGTAGTGTCCTGACTCCTGACCAAAATCAATCTATGTTTAGTTGAGAATTATAGCATCACATTGTAAACTATTGAAAACTACAGTATATAAGATGGTTTATTTGAAAACATGTCTCCCTTTTTTGATATGTCTCATGTTTTGGTATAGATATTATGAATGTTATTTTTGGGGCAGAATATTATTGGAGCACACATTTTATTCAGAAAAGCCAAAGCCAGACTTCACATCTTACACCGTATGTGCATTGGATCACAGACTGAACTAAACGTTCATCTGCCCACTGTCTGCACACCCTTGAAAATCATATAAATCTATTCTGTTCCACAAGTATTCTGTGTATTCTTGTGTAGGATAAATAAACACACAATACTGCATGCAAATACGTGTACTATTGCCATCTTTTTAAAGAAAGTCTTTATTATATTATGATATCCCCTCTGTGTTCCCTTTCCTTCATCATAAAATGAATGTAGTAGGCCTATGTGACATTGCACAAGGTTTGCCTCGTCATTACAGAGGAGGTTGCATGAATGTCATTTAGGAAAAAAGGGAAACGAAATACCCATGTGGAAGTCTCTTCTTCCTGTTTAAAACATAATAGCAGAGATATCTATTTTAGGAGTAAGATCGAGTGTGCACACTGCACATGCAATGCTCCTCATTACCCTAACATAGAGTCACTCCTGATTTTACAAACCACAACACCTTGGTTGTTTGTGTTATATTTTTAGAATGAAGTCTTAGGGCTGTGGCACAAGCGGCTATGGTGTCCATACCACACTAGAGCTCAAGTGGCCATGGCAACCAAAGTTCGAGTCAGACTGTCCCAGACGCTTCCCCATTTCTTTCTCCCACTTCCTGTCACTCTTTTACCGTCCTGTCTGAATAAAAGCAAAATGTCCCTACATATAAAAGACGAGTATTACTCCATGTCTATCATATTATGATGAAGTAATATACTGTATTTGCATTGAAACATTCAATGTATTATTCACCAAAAGGTTTTTGAATAATAAAACGTCAATTTCTTACAGGCGAGCCATGAAACATTTGCATATCATTCACTTGATTAATTTTTTTTTGAAAACATTTATTTATAACGGCTAAAAAACACCTCAGCCAACAAGTCACAGTATATAGCCATCACCCTTTGCAATGCTGTCAGTGAGATCCCTCCCCTCTTTTGGTGAAAACAAAAGCTTGAAAGAGAGAGAGAGATAACTTACACTTCCCTTTACATCAGCTACATTTATTGTGGCCTTCTCATATGAGAATCACGACAACATTTCAGTGCTTCAATCTTGCAGCCAAAACAGAGAGCTGGGTTATCTTAGCGAAACGGGAGGGGATGAACATCCTCTTTACAGAGTGGCCATATAATAAAAAGTATTTTAACCCTTCCTTACTGGAGGTAGTTTATTATACAAGAATAAAAGAGGGCACAGAAAAATACAAAATACAGTTTATAATTCCTTCTAAATTTTTCCTCACAAAGAGGGTTACATGTATAAGAACAGATATACAGGTGCTGGTCATATAATTAGAACATCATCAAAAAGTTTTTTGTCAGTAATTCCATTCAAAAAGTGGAACATGTATAATAGGCTATGCATTCATTACACACAAACTGTAAATGTTTATTTATTTTAATTTTGATGATTATTAATGACAGCTAATGAAAATCCCAAACACTTGACATTGACAAAAAGTAAAAATGTCAGACTCAGACTCTGAGCATCTTTTTCTCACCTTTTTATGTTTACGCTCTATCTGTGTAAAGCATGTTGTTTAGTTCTGATTGGCAGGCTTAGTGTTTCTTTCTCTGAAGGAGTCTTTTTGGTTAGCTCCAGAGCCATAGAAAGAGATACTTGCGACTCTTTCATATCGCCGCCACAGGATCAAAAGTTCCAAAAAACCTGCGCTGAAGGGCTGAATTACAGGAGGGTGGGATGTAGGCCTACTTCTGGACGCTGGAGGGTGTAATCAATTAACTCATTGATACTGACCAAGAGATTGGCTGATATTAGTTCCAAAACTCTCATAACACGGTATGTAGCGGAAAAAGCCCTATAGAGGTCTATGCAGTTTTATCTTTGTTTTATCTACCGCTCTGGTTTGGCTATGTGAGGACCCTTAGCAGGCTGCTTATGTGTCTGCACCACATCCTCTGCAGGTTTCTTTGGTCAAGTGTCCTAGTTTCAGTTTGGTTACACAAGTACAGCGCCCTCCACAATTATTGGCACCCCTGGTTAAGATGTTTTCTTTAGCTTCTGATAAATTCATTTTTTTTCCAAATAATATAGGACCACAATGAAAAAAAGCGTAAAATCCAACATTTAATACAAGTGCATTTATTTAGAAGGAAAAAAATCCCACATTAAGAAATAATTATTTTACATCAAATCATGTGTGCCACAATTATTGGCACCCCTGATGTAAATGCTTTGTACAACCCCCTTTTGCTAATAAAACAGCACCTAATCTTGTCTTATAATGTTTCACAAGATTAGAGAAAACAGAAAGAGGGATCTTCGACCATTCCTCTTTGCACAAAATCTCCAAATCATCCAACGATCTGGGTTCTCTCCTCTGCACTCTCCTCTTCAACTCACCCCACAGGTTTTCAATGGGGTTGAGGTCTGGGAACTGAGATGGCCGTGGTAGGAGCTTGATACAGTGTCTGGTGAACCATTTCTGTGTAGACTTGGCCATATGTTTAGGGTCATTATCTTGCTGAAAGACCCAGTGACGATCCATCTTCAGCTTTCGGGCAGAGGCCACCAGATTTTGATTTAAAATGTCCTGGTATTTCAAAGCATTCATGATGCCATGCACCCTAACAAGGTTCCCAGGCCCTTTGGAAGAGAAACAGGCCCACAGCATCACCGATCCTCCCCCATACTTCACAGTGGGCATGAGGTGCTGTTCTGCATACTCATCTTTTTGTTATGCCAGACCCACTTAGAGTGTTTGTTGCCAAAAAGCTCTAACTTGTCTCATCTGACCAAAGCACACAGTCCCAGTTGAAGGCTCAGTACCGCTCCAGACGTTTGTGATTATGATTTTGAGTGAGAAAGGTTGTTTTCCCTGCATGCCTCCCAAACAACTTGTTGGCATGTAGATAGTGCCTGATGGTTGTTTTGGAGACTTTGTGACCCCAAGATGCAACCATTTGATGCAATTCTGTAACAGTGAGTTTTGGAGATTTTTTTATTTCACTTACCATCCTCCTCACTGTGCGTGGTGGCAAAATAAACTTGCGTCCTCTTCCAGGCTTGTTTACCACTGTTCCAGTTGTTTTAAACTTCTTAACGATTCCTCTGACCATAGATATGGGCAGGTGTGCGAGTGGCTATTTTCTTATAGCCATTGCCTTACTTGTGAAGGTCAACACACATCTGCCTTACTTGAACAGTGTGTTCCTTTGTCTTTCCCATGTTGAAGAGAAATGGCCTCTGTGTCACGTCATATTGATAGCCCAGGGAAACAGGATGTTAAGAATTACTAATTAAATGTTCCTACATACTCTGATTGACTTTGTAAACTACTGTAGAAATGACAGAAATGACAGAAATTCTTTAATTACATTTATTTCCAAGGAATTGTTAGGGGTGCCAATAATTGTGGAACAGGTGATTTTATGAAGAATAATTATTTCTTAATGTGGGATTTTTTTCCTTCTAAATAAATGCACTTGTATTAAAGGTTGGATTTAACGCTTTTTTTCATTGTGGTCCTATATTATTTGGAAAAAAATGAATTTATTAGAAGCTAAAGAACACATCTTAACCAGGGGTGCCAATAATTGTGGAGGGCGCTGTATTTTTCATACACATTTTCTATTCAAGCTTCGGTCACAAGCATTTCCTTCATACATTTTTCGTCACACATTTTTACTCAAATGTGAACATATTTCTATCACACCTTAGTCAGTTTAGTTTTGATATTACCTGCGACGGACTCAAGCTATTTAAGTAGGCTATGACATGGTGACAAACCTCACTGATGACAACTCCCTGTCCACTTACAAGCAGTATGCCAACACAATGGCACTTTGGTTCAAGAGAAGCCCACTGGAGCTTATATCACCATGACTAATCTTTGATTGGATCTTTGAACCGATCTTGAATTTCCCTTTGGGGATCAATAAAGTATCTATCTATCTATCTATCTGGGTCATTCCACGCCAAATCAACCAGAGCCCACGCACTTGCGTCTCAAAAAAATCTGAAAAAAATACCATGTGTGCCTATGTTACCCAGGAGACACTCTGTAAAATGTTTTTGTGTGAAGATCAATACTTTTCAAGTAACAGCCAGTTTTACAGGGGGAGGGGGGTGTCAAATTTGTTCTACCTCTTTTTTTTGTCAAAGTTCACAAGCTCATTGCTCAAGAACTAGAATCTGTAGGAGGCTCAAATTTTGCAGGCTGGTGCATAAATAGGAATAGTATGCAGTAAAATCACCACGAGTAGTCTGGATGATCCTGCATGGTCATAACAGTCCCTCAAAGTTGATCAAAATGTTATTGGAGTTCTTGGCTGGGCTCTGTTTAGGCTTACAGAAGACATATTTTTACTCAACATAGGCTCTTGATTTTTTTTCTCTTATTGAGATCAGTAGAAACACTCTCCGGAAAAGCAATGAAGAGAAAAGAAAATCCATCAGGGACCGAACAGCAGACCTCACAAGTTTGAAAAATAAATTTGGATCTCATATTCAGAGCACCCTAACACCTAGTGGGAATATACAAAGTTTTTTTTTATATATTTTTCTATAATCTGCATTACCTCTTCTTTTTCAAAACACCAATTTGACTTGTCTTATGCGAATCTTTCTTTTTCATTTTCCACCCTAAACATGGACAAAATGCACCATTGAGATCAATATGTTTTGTCCCCACCCGGCAATTTCAGTGATTCAGTGATTTTAGTGGCACCTAGTGGTTACTCTATACAAAACAAATCTCTCAATAGATCTCTATGGTGTATTTTGCCCTTGTTCAGGGTGGGAAATGAAAAAGAAAGATTTGCATAAGACAAGTCAAATTGGTGTTTTTAAAAAGAAGAGGTAATGCAGATTATAGAAAAAAATATAAAAAAAATCTTTGTATATTCCCACAAGGTGTTAGGGTGCCCTGAATATGAGATCCAAATTTATTTTTCAAACTTGTGAGGTCTGCTGTTCAGTCCCTGATGGATTTTCCTTTCTCTTCATTGCTTTTTTGGAGAGTGTTTCTACTTATCTCAATAAGAAAAACCCCCCAAGAGTCTATGTTGAGTAAAAATGTGTCTTCTGAAGGCCTAAACAGAACCCAGCCAAAAACTCCAATAAAATTTTGATCAACTTTGAGGGACTGCTATGACCATGCAGGATCATCCAGACTACTCGTGGTGATTTTACTGCATACTATTCCTATTTATGCACCAGCCTGCAAAATTTGAGCCTCCTACAGATTCTAGTTCTTGAGCAATGAGCTTGTGAACTTTGACAAAAAAAAGAGGCAGAACAAATTTGACACCCCCCTCCCCCTGTAAAACTGGCTGTTACTTGAAAAGTATTGATCTTAGCACAAAAACATTTTACAGAGTGTCTCCTGGGTAACATAGGCACACACGGTATTTTTTTCAGATTTTTTTGAGACGCAAGTGCGTGGGCTCTGGTTGATTTGGCGTGGAATGACCCATCTATCTATCTATCTATCTATCCAAGGAATTGTATTGCTATAGGGGCCAACTGCTTGATACTCCTCACATTCCACACCATTGAGACTAGAATGGCAAGTGGAACAGGTTGCAAATTTCAAGTACCTATTTTGAGTGTACAGTAGGTGTAGTAGGGGGTTGGATTTTTGTATGTTTTTATATTACTTTTATTATATCCTGCCAGGGACTGCAGATATAAATTAGCCTCAGGCTAACTCTGGTACAATACATCAAATAGCAACATTTGAAATTGTACATGGTCCCTAATAAAAACTAAATAATAATAATAAGAAAAAGACTTTGATTGACCACCGTCTCACCTTCACCTTGACACCATTTACGAAAAGGCCCAACAGCGCATGTGTCTCCTCAGAAGGCTCTGACACCTGTCAGAGTCTGCCATCGCTTTCAATATCACATCTTGGTACAGCTTCCTGCAAAACAAATGCAAGAGAAAGTTGGCTAGGACACCATAGTACCTTTGTGGTTACATCATCTGTTTTAACTGATTTTCCATATTGAATGTTTTTGCATTTTCATAGGTGCTGCAGGTGGGTGCTACACATTGGTAGTGGTTAGCATTTGGTTTCCAAATGACATGCAGTCATTGATGGCAAAGGACATTCCTAAAAGTATTAACTATAATGATGATTACAGTTATAGGACAGGACAGTGCCACAGGACACAAGGTAAGGCAGTAGGAGCAAAAAACATACTTTTGTGGGTGGCGGCCGTCCACTCTCCCATGGCACTCACCAACTCTCCTGTGCCACTGGCCCATGGCACTCACCAACTCTCCTGTGCCACTGGCCCATGGCACTCACCAACTCTCCTGTGCCACTCTCCCATGGCACTCACCAACTCTCCTGTGCCACTCTCCCATGGCACTCACCAACTCTCCTGTGCCACTGTCCCATGGCACTCACCAACTCTCCTGTGCCACTGGGAACATGTGCTTGGGTGGGGATGGTGATGGGGATTTAGGGGATCCTTTTGAGTTTGATTGGGTGGTGGGAATCGTGGGATGATGGGGTGTGGATGGTGATGGGAGATTCGGTGGGTTTGGGTGGCTTGGGGAGTTTGATTGGGTGGGATGGTGATTGGGTGTGTGGGTGGTGATGGGAAATCAAAGAGGTTGGGGTGGAATATTGGTCCGGAGTCTCCATCAGGTACTGGGGAGTTTGTTGCGTACGCTTCGCTCTCAGCAGGTACAGTATATTCCACTTAGTGCATTCCATGTTGTTGTGGCTTTGTGGTGGCAAAGGAGTCAACAGAGGTCGGGAGGGGGCACAGGTACAGTACATGACCCTTCCTTTCTGATAGCCTTCCAGCAACTTGGGTTGGTGCTATCTCCCCATGCTCATTACATCCATTTGTTTGCTGAGATTTCGTGGAGTTTGACACCAGTGATAGACTTTCCGTTATTTCAGCAGCACCCATCGTATCATGTCCAGTGGACATACAGTAGCTGGACATTGTTGCTCTGGTTGTTTATGCTTCTCCAAGGTCTGCATTTCAGTGGAGGCTAGAGGGTGATTACCAGAGGGCCCCACACCAGGGGGGGCTCAGCATATCTCTGTTTCAGCTTGTGCAGTGTTTTGATTTAGACTTGTTGATGTCCTCATCTAGTTCCGAGAGAGGTGATAGTTTTGGGTTAAGATCTTGGCCCCAGTCCAACTCAGCTGTGTGCTATTTGGTCTGAAATATTTCCTGCAATTCCAGAAAAGGTGAAAATTGTCAATAAAATTCATCCCAACTAAAAAGCATGTTTTTTCAAGCCAGGTGTTTAAACTGAAAGCTTCCTTCTGCTGGGAGTGGGCCACAGATGAAAATTCCCAGCTCAAATAGGGCAGAGATATTGGACATATAGCTGCTCTTAGCAAATGTTGTTTGCTCAATAATGCGCTTACTGTAGTTGCATATTTTTACACCAGTTCTGCAAGTTCGTTTTTGTGTCAGACACTGAAACATTTTCAATCAACATACAATCCCATTCAAAAGTCTCATAGTAGAGTCGCCTATAGGACGAGGGTTGTGGGATGAATAGGTGCAGAGTGCTGCTTCTTGTCTGTGCCCGTCTTTGTAGTGGTTTGATCGCTGCCTGCTTTGGGTTTGTTCCCTGGGAAATTCCTCTCTTACACTACATCCTGGAGGTACTAATATCTGTTCCATATAGTTTTAAGGGCTCTGAGTTTCCCTTAGGACCACAAGCCCTATAGCAGTTTGCTGATCTGTCTGTATTTCTGAAGGCCTGGAGTTGACATCTGAGTTTACTCTGAGGTGCTGAGGTGACACTAGAAACACAACCAGTAGGGGGCATTGAGATCATTTTCACAGAAAGCAATCTCATCACCCCCTACTGGTTGTGTTCCTAAAGTTTAGAGTTGATGGAATTTAAATAATAATAATAATAATAATGAACAAAAAAAAAAAAAAAGATATATTTCTCCCATACCGGGAACTTAGTTGAATGCCTTCCATATGATATGCATTGCTTCTACTGGTCATACTTCATTTTTAGAACCAGTATGACTTGTTTTTTGATGGTGATAACTACAGTTGCATGTGACGTCACAATAGCCAGACACTTGCCAAGACAAATCTTGCTGTTCAACCCAACTGTTTCCTTCCTTCAGTGCTCTCAGGCTCCTCCTTGTTCTGTGTGTCTGTGTCGTGTGTGATTGATTGTCAAAGTCACTTTTGTATTGGAACGAAAGATTGGAACAAACATTCTCTACTATTTGGATAGTAGAGAGGACAGAGAGAGAGAAAGATCGTAGAGAATGGCACAGCACATCCACTCATCCACTATCAACACCATTGAGACTGGAAGGGCAAGTAGTGGAACAGGTTGAAAAGCACCTCGGTACTTTGATTGACCACCGTCTCACCTTCACCCTGCATGTTGACAACATTTACAAAAAGGCCCAACAGAGAATGTATCTTCTCAGAGGATTTGAGGTGAGACAGGACATTCTATGCAGAGAATACCAGTCACTGATAGAGTCTGTCATCGCTTTCAACATCACATCTTGATACAGCTTCCTGCCAAACAAATGCAAGAGAAAGCTGGATATCCAGGCAAACCGTAAACATCATAGGCAAATCCAACTTCATCATCCAGGATGTCTCCCACGCCCTCCACCAAAGCGTTGAGCCATTTCCATCATTATACTGTACAACAAATCCTTCATTCCCAATGCAATAAATACAGCATTTTCCAACATAGCAACATATTAGACAATAAAGCTTTTTGAATCTTGAAGAGCTCATTAGGGAAGGTCCCCCTCCAAGGACTCCACTCCTCCATGTTTGTGGGCGCCACCATCTTGTTCAACAAAACCAAAACACTTCCTCTGGGCAGGGCCTTTTTCCATTGCCACTTGACAGCATATGTCCCCCATACGCTTGGTGGTATTCATTTGGTTGCCACTCACCGCTTCATGCTACACAAAATGTAACCAAACCTGGCACCAAAGCCAAGGGTAAACTACAAAAGTTAGACACATATTTGTCTTATTTTCTTAAAAACTTGAATATTGCACCATTTAGCATTGTAGTGTAATCTTGAACTTCTTAAAGGAAATTGCAACCCTCAAGCAAAAGTAAACGGTCCTAAGGATGTATAAACTTAATAAAATGTAAGCATAGTAATGCTCTTTCTACATGACAGTGTATTCTTTGACAGTGTACATTTCAGACGGTGGGCATATAGTGAGTGACAAGCACTCACGACTTTATCAGATACTGTCTTTACAGTGCAGTGGACTGTGACTGAGTTTGAGCAGGAAAGTGATTTCAGTGTTGTGTTGCTTGTGTTCTCCAGCCCTCTGGCCAAACACATGGATGGACATATTTCTCTATGCTGGGCAGCAAATGTTTTGGGATTATGTATCACTATTAGAATAGAATTATACAGTATGTCTTTCCCACTCGCTTAATGTTTTTCTCTCCATTATCATGTCAAAAGAATACAGATTAAAAATAATGCAAATGAAAGACTAACTCAAGCAAATGATGTGTTGACTACATTTTGGTACACCACATGTCTTTACTCCTCTCTAATTTACTAGGTGGCAGCAAACAGATTCACAGATTATCAAGTCAATTAAGGTTAAAATGTGAGTATTGACTACAGTAGATCTTTGCTTTGTGTTTTAAATTAAGACTTGAAAGTGTGTTACATAACAAACTACGTCAGATCATGTCACAATTCAAAGTTAACCCAGTGACATTGCAGAATGGAGATGAACTGCTGGATGTTTTAGTATTTTGGGCTCCCTCTGCTGGTTGTTAGTGGCACAGCCTGAGCCTTGTACTTACTTTCACCATTATGACCATCATTTAGATAATACACTTTTACTGTTATCAATGATCATTTTATGATCTGAAAAGTTGCCATGTCTTCTGAAAGCAAAAGTCAGTCAAGTTTACAATGTCATTAGCCTTGTTGCCAGTGTGGGGGTGGCAATGATGATCTTGTTCTTCTTTCCCCTTGTTGTTCCACTGTCATTCACTGTCCAGAAGCCTGTAATGTCTGTAATAATAATTAATGCTACAATTTAGAGGCTATAAAATTGAGTCGCTGCAGTTTAAGGCCTACTATCTCTTCTCAATTACAACACCATTTACTCTAGTCTTTTGTTCTCACTATAGTCAAAGATTTCACACTTGGTCTTGTGCCGACTGACCGATAACAGGTGCCATTAGATAAGAGTAAGACTGAAGGGTTACACATGCAATGGAGGGCAACAGGTATTTACTCAAACCTCTTGGGCACCAGAGGACAACCTGTGAAGGTTACACTCACCTCAGTGCCTTGGAATTCCTCCTCACACAGGAAGGAAAGATCTCCCTTGATTGTGAACTTATAACAATGATTTAAATAAAGGCCAACAGAGCAATTTGACATAAACCAGGATTCACTGAGCTAGACATAGCAAGCCCACACAGCTCTGCTGAATCACACACCTCAGACAGTTTAACAGTGCTCTAAGAGTAGGCTAGCCGTGCAAAAGTGCTACGAAACCATTTAAGCACACAGTTTGCCAGAGATGTGCTATAGATGATTTATATAGAAGGAAAATTCTCTGTGCATTTACACTCAAGTAAACATGGAAAGAAGTCATGGTTAACTGATTTCTTCAATATGCCTTACTTTTGAAACATATACACAAATTGACTATTAAGTGCTAAAAAGTAAGCTTCTAATCTTTTAAGCCACAAAACTCTTTACATACTACTGTTTTGGAATCGCCTGCGTAACCCCATCTGAGTTCTACTATACAGTACTGAATGAAGGCTGAGGACCTTCTGTTTTAAAGCATGGTGTGAGTTAATATTCAACCACTGAACTAAGAATTGGCAGGAGTGGTAGGACACACTCAGTTTGTCTACACTTTAGTTTGACTCCAAAAGATATGAATTTGAGTGACAGGCAAGGGTTTGCGTGAGTGACCTACGCACAGATAAACAGTACGAAGTAGTGACAAAGGACAGCCATCTGACTGTCTGTGCCCTGTCACTGCGTGCCATGCTTTTAAGGCCATATTTCATTCATTCATTCAATGTTATTCAATGTAATTTTCGTTTGTGGGTGTACAATTGAAGGCAGCTATCATTTTCAATGTAGCCAAGATAGAAACATAAAATGATAAATATCATAACAACAGCCACTGAAATCACAACCATAATACATAAATAAATCAAATAAATTACAATTGACCCAGTGTAGATTAAAAAAAAAAAAAACAATTAGGCCTAAAATAATCAAATAAAACAGTTACAGACTAGGACAGGGAGGTTTGTTAATAATTTTAATTTCCCATAAGAAACTAAAGAGTTTAGCTTGAGGGTGTGTTGTAATGACACTTGTACAAGGTACACCAATGTAAAGGATTCAGACTAGCAAATTTACAATGGGATAGTTCAGTTCAGTGTGTGGCTAGTTCAGGGGCAATGGTGACTTGGAGGTAACATTTCACTATGAAAGTCATTACATCAATTATCATAGAAGTCTGAACCGAAGAAATTGTCTTAACCATGGATAATAAGTTACACCACTCACTGTGGTAGCTGCTACTCATATTTGATGTGACCTTGTCATTGCCAAAACGTAGGATTGCCCACGGTATGAAACGTGCACGCTTCTGTTACCTGCGTAAGCATGAAAAAAAAAATGTTTTCTCAATGATAACACAGGTAGAGTTACGCACATAGTTAAAGGCGTTGATACAAGATGGAGAAATGCCCCATCATGCCCTTAAGCTTGCTTGACATTGTCAATGGCACATTTGGGCGGGCTGTTGTAGGCGAAGGACTTTAGCTTGCTATATAAACCTATCAAGGCTGGTCAGTCTTGTTCTGTGGCGTTGGGAACCATTTCTGGACAATTGTGTGGGAATATAAAAAGGTTTCAAGATTTCGGGGGGAAGGAGTAGTGGCGTTTGGACAACAATCGATTTGGACGGTGACTCAAAGACAGGCATCATGAGTAAACAGGTGAGAATCTCTCAAATTCTCTAATTCTCTATGTTTTGAGCAAATTTTAAATTAAATTCTAACCCAGTTGAACGATCCCAAATATTAGGTCCAGAGTAAATATATCAATATTTCAGCAGGTTGCTTGACTGGAAGTGCAAGCCCAGGCATATCAGTAAATGCCTCTTATTGTTTTGTAACTACTAATTTAAATGGTGGGCAAAGTCAAAGGTCTAGCTAAAGCTAATTTAATAAGGAGGCAAAACCTATTTCCTATTTTTTTAAACAACACAAGCAAGATACCCTGTACATAACATCAGTGGAGCAGTTCACTATTGACACAAACTACACAATAGCTTGAGCTCAAGCATGATACACTGAGTGGCTTTGCAATTTATCCATCATTCAAATTAAGATCCATTATGCCCTTCAATGCATAGAACAACCATAGAAAATATGTCTCATATCAAACAGTTCTCCATTGAAAGTACAATATAAAGTTCATTTTGAAAGTTGCTTTTGTCTTCCCATAGGATTCTTATGAAATGTTTGCCGAGATGGACAAAAAGGGGGGAGACATGGATGTCAAAATCAAAAAGAAGGCCAAGAAGAAGGAGAAAATAGAGAGCATGAAAAAAGAAATGGACATTGTAGGTGACGTGACAGCTGAATAGATCAACAGATTCTTCCATATTTACTGAAATGTATTTGACCCCCTTTTTTAAATCATTGTCTTTCCCAGGATGACCATGCAATCCCCATTGAAGAGCTAGAGATGAAGTATACCACAGATGTAAACAAGGTAAACACAAAATCTGTAGTGCAGACTGGAATTAATATAGAGAAAGTTATTTTATTTCCTGCTCCAGATCTTCTGAGTGAATAACGTCTACTGAGTGGGCAAATGCACTGGGGCCTGCAGGCACAGTGGCACCTATGGCACAGTCTCCGCAATACTTGATTGTTCCCTTTTGGTCTAAGCTGCTTTGGACAAAAGTGTCAGCTAAAAATGACTAAATTGACGAACGTTTTGAGAGGAGTTCACTGAATCATGTTTTCTCTCCTAAAAGATTTCCCTAACAATTTATGACTAGAAACAATCCAAATGCGTTATGCTATAGATTCCTTTTTTTGTCCTGAACTCTCTACTCTTACTTTGACCTCTCTGACTTCCACGTCTGGCGCCATCGATATTCTTTCTTTTTGTGTGTGTGTGTGTGTGGTCATGCAGGGACTCACCACCACATTTGCCCAGCAAGTCTTGGAGCGCGACGGTTTCAACGAGCTCAAACCCCCCAAGGGCACACCGGAGTACGTGAAGTTCGCCCGGCAGCTGGCAGGAGGGCTGCAGTGCCTGATGTGGGTGGCGGCTGTCATCTGCTTCATCGCCTTTGGCATCGAGCTTGGCAAGGGCGAACCCTCTTGCTACGACGATGTATGTGTGGAGAGCAACTTTGGACATTTAATTGTTATGTTTGCATAATTGGTTGTATACAAGATAGATAGATAGATACTTTGATACACTATGGCTGACATGTAAAACATTTGTGTCTTTTTCTTTGTCTCTTGTGCAGTTGTATTTGGCCATTACCCTGATTTCTGTGGTGGTGGTGACAGGGTGCTTTGGATACTATCAGGAATTTAAAAGTACAAACATCATTGCCAGTTTCAAAAATCTGGTGCCACAGGTAGTCTTGATCCACTTTTATTTTTTTGTGATGATTGCTATCATTTTTACAATTATATAATGAAGTCAAAACTATTAGTCATTCTAACTTTTTTCTTTTTCCATTTTCGTACCAGCAAGCTGTGGTGATTCGAGATGGTCAGAAAAATGAGATTAATGCCAACATGTTAGTGGTGGGTGATCTGGTGGAGATCAAAGGTGGTGACCGAGTCCCTGCCGACATCCGCATTATCACCTCACAAGGCTGTAAGGTGGGCCCCAAAAGGAACTACTTTATCTATAACTCGTAACTCTTGCATGGATTTACAATATGACAACATCAAACAAATACCTACCCAAATACTTTTTTTTAGGCTTCATGAACTCAGTCCATTTCACCGTTGTTTGGTTTGTCAACAGCTGCAGCAAAGGGACACTGCTGTCATAAGCATACAGGTTGTTGTTGTGTGGTTGTGAAGATGCCACCTTGTCATGTGCCTCTGTCTGTTTCATGTTCAGGTAGACAACTCGTCTCTGACAGGCGAGTCGGAGCCGCAGAGCAAGACTCCAGAGTACACCCACGAGAGTCCCCTGGAGACGCGAAACATCGCCTTCTTCTCAACCACCTGTCTAGAGGGTTAGATTAAACAGCACTCAAAGCACTCACGAAAGTACACACACACACACACACACACACACACACACACACACACATACACACACACGCATGTACACACACACACACACACACACACACACACACGCGCGAACACACACAAGAGGTCATTTGAGGTCAAACACACACAGATGCATATCTGTCACAATCATAGTGTTTACCTCACTTGACATCAAACACTGCAGTGATTAAAAAAAAACTCCAGCCATCTTGGTTTTGACCTTTCTATTATCTTCTGTCTCTTCAGGAGTTGCCACTGGAATTATTGTCAACACAGGTGATAGGACAATCATTGGGCGAATTGCCACTTTGGCCTCAGGAGTGGGAAATGAGAAGACACCTATTGCCATTGAGATCGAGCACTTTGTGGACATCATTGCTGGCCTGGCTATCTTCTTCGGGTTCACGTTCTTTGTGGTGGCCATGTTCATTGGTTACGCCTTCCTGGAAGCCATGATTTTCTTCATGGCCATTGTGGTCGCCTATGTGCCAGAGGGTCTGCTGGCTACTGTTACTGTAAGTGCACATACTGACAGAAACAGCATCAGATTCAGAAACATATGGCTACTGATTGCTAATTGCATGAGCTGCATTTACATACTACAGTCTAGATGCACTGAGATCTATGTCTTAGGTTTATGTTTATAGTACATAGCAGGCGCTTTTGTCCAAAGCAAAAGATTTGACTGAGTTGCATGCCCATCATGAAACTTTGTGCAACAGTCAAAGAAACAATATCTAATTATTTTGGTGGTAGGTGACATACTGCCTACATCTCTGCCTACAGCGAATATGCAGAATCCAGTCTATACGTTTGGGTCTGACTAAAACATAATATTCAACCATAAAAAAAAATAAAAAAAATAGAACAGTTTTTAGTATCCTTATCACCTTGTTCCTCCCTGGTGATAGACACCCCATCAGTCACTCTATCCCCACTCTGCCATCAGGTGTGTCTGTCTCTCACGGCCAAGCGTCTGGCCAGGAAGAACTGTGTGGTGAAGAACCTGGAGGCTGTGGAGACCCTGGGCTCCACCTCAGTCATCTGCTCCGATAAGACTGGCACGCTGACCCAGAACAGGATGACCGTGGCCCATCTGTGGTTTGACAACATGATTCATGCTGCTGATACAACAGAAGACCAATCAGGTGAGGTATAAAGTCCAACTGCTGCTTTTTTAGTCAATTTGAACCATTTTGTTTTCTCTTCTGGCTCGCACACATTTAATAACTATAAAGGTGAGTTTCTAGTCTAGATTCATGAGATTATCCCTAATACATTTTGTTCACTATCTGGATAAGGTAAGTGCAATTGCCATGAAAGATATGAAGCGTCGCCAAGAGTTTAACCAGGAAGAGCAATTGCCATAAAATTTAGGAAGTGTCGCCAAGGATCTGTCACCCATCCAAACACCGTGGAAAGTGTGACAGAAGATTTATCTGATACGTAAATAATGTTATGAGGAAGTCAACTGAGACTATTTTTGCCTTTTATGTAGGCCAAAGCTTCGACCAGTCATCAGAGACATGGAGAGCCCTAGCAAGAGTAGCTGGTCTTTGCAACCGAGCCACCTTCAAACCCAACCAAGAAACTGTCCCTGTGCCGAAGGTGATAATACACAGATCACTTCTTCAACACATACTCTAACACACACACACACACACACACACACACACACACACACACACACACACACACACACACACACACACACACACACACACTGATGCAGATGCATAATTCGGGAATGATTAACACTTGTTTCATCCACTCAACTCCTATAGAGACTTGTTGTGGGTGATGCCTCAGAAACAGCCCTACTGAAGTTTACAGAACTGACTGTAGGCAATGTAGTGGACTACAGGGCTAGGTTCAAGAAGGTCACTGAGGTGCCATTTAACTCCACAAACAAGTTTCAGGTAATCTTGAATATACACTTCAATAACACCACATTGTTGCTTCGTTTCCAATTAACTTGTTTATTTACAACAACAAAGTTCTAAAGCAAATATGCTTCATATCAAACCACCAAAATCCCTCATTGAGAGCATTCATAAGAAGTCATTGTCTACATCTCTGTCAAACCTCTGTCTCCCCCGTGTGGCACACAGCTGTCAATGCATGAGCTGGATGACCCACTTGACCTGCGCTACTTGCTGGTGATGAAGGGAGCCCCAGAGAGAATCCTTGAGCGCTGCTCCACCATTTTGATTAAGGGCCAGGAGCTCCCCCTGGATGAGCAGTGGAAGGAGGCCTTCCAGACGGCCTACATGGATCTGGGAGGCCTGGGGGAGAGAGTGTTGGGTAAGACGTCTTGGCGCCTGGGGAGAGAGTGTTGGATAAGACCAGCCTAAGGGCCTTAGGGAGAGAGTGTTGGGTAAGATGCCTTAGGACCTTAGGGAGAGAGTGTTGGGTAAGATGCCTTAGGGCTTTAGGGAGAGACAGTTGGATAAGACCAGTCTAAGGGCCTTAGGGAGAGAGTGTTGGGTAAGATACCTTAGGACCTTAGGGAGAGACAGTTGGATAAGACCAGTCTAGGGGCTTTAGGGAGAAAGTGTTGCGTAAGACCAGCCTTAGGGCCTTAGGGAGAGTGAGTTGGATAAGACCAGCCTAAGGGCTTAGGGAGAGTGTGTTGGGTAAGAAGCCTTAGGACCTTAGGGAGAGAGTGTTGGGTAAGACCAGCCTAAGGGCTTTAGGGAGAAAGTGTTGGGTAAGATGCCTTAGGGCCTTAGGGAGAAAGTGTTGGGTAAGATGCCTTAGGGCTTTAGGGAGAGAGGTTTGGATAAGACCAGCCTAAGGGCCTTAGGGAGAGTGTGTTGGGTAAGAAGCCTTAGGACCTTAAGGCCTGGACACACCAACCCGACCGGCCGACCGGCGGCAGAAAAGCAGTCGGACTATCAGTCGGGCTCTCGTCTCCCCTGGTCGGTCAAAAAAGTGCCACTGCACACACCGAAGCGACGCCGACACCGATTGTACGTTCTGCGCGTGCGTGAATTCTGATACATTACCCATAACTGCAGGCTTCAGAGTCAGCCGAGCCGAGTAGATATCATGCAGGATTCGCGGAACTAATTGCAACTAGTTTTCGGACTTCTCTGATTAAGCAATAAGAAAATATAAATAGAATTATATAGTGTGTATTATTTTATTGCCATTGCTTGTGTGTGAGGCCAACGAAACACTCTCTTGGGCACGGAATAAATAACTTTTCGCCCGTGAACCTAGCTAGCTTGCTAGCTAATATTAGCACAGTAAACGAAAAGTGAATGGGAAATAACCTGAAATAACACACGTTCAGAAACTTAGTTCTAGCAGAAATAGTTAAGAAGGTTTATCAAAATGAGTTTGAAACTCACATCGCTGAATGTATGGCTAATGGTTAGTTTAAACGAAGTCCTCTGCTACCTAGATGTTTCAAAGGGTAGACTCAACCAATCAGATTGGTAATTGAGGCCGACGGACACTGGGTGACTCTACATGTCAGGTCGGCTAAAACTGGCCAAAATTAGCCCCGACGCTGACGCCAACTCCCGAGGGCACGGGACACACCAAACCGATTCGAGTTCCCGACCGCTCCCGACTACCCGACGGCCGATTATCGGGTTGGTGTGTTCAGGCCTTTAGGGAGAGAGTGTTGGGTAAGACCAGCCTAAGGGCTTTAGGGAGAAAGTGTTGGGTAAGATGCCTAAGGGCTTTAGGGAGAAAGTGTTGGGTAAGATGCCCAAGGGCTTTAGGGAGAGAGTGTTGGGTAAGATGCCTTAGGACCTTAGGTAGAGAGTGTTGGGTAAGACATCTTGGCGCCTGGGGAGAGAGTGTTGGATAAGACCAGCCTTAGGGCCTTAGGGAGAGAGTGTTGGGTAAGAGGCCTTAGGGAGAGAGTGTTGGGTAAGAGGCCTTAGGGAGAGTGTGTTGGGTAAGAAGCCTTAAAGGGACACTTCACCGATTAGCATTAAGCTTTGTATCTTTAGAAAACCAGTCATGTTTTTGAATGGTCGTGCATCATTCCCTCAGTTTGCCTTGAGATGGGAGAAATACGGATTTCAATGAAACTCATGAATAGGACTTCCTGCTTTCAGTGATGTAAAATGATGATTTTTACATCATTGAAAGCAGGAAGTCCAACATTAAAATCCGTATTTCTCCCATCTCAAGGCAAACTGAGGGAATGATGCACGGCCATTCAAAAACATGACTGGTTTTCCAAAGATACAAAGCTTAATGCTAATCGGTGAAGTGTCCCTTTAAGCAGAGAGTGTTGGGTAAAAGATGTTCTATAACCCACACAAATTATATAGGAACCTTTGGGGCCATGACTTGCAGATATTGAGACGAAGCATGTAGTAGTACATCAACATACTGTATGTGTCATTATGTGGATTAAGCATAACTAACAGATCTAACAGATCTTGTTAAATAAAATGCTCCTGAGAACTCTTGTAAAAAGATATGTATCCCCCTAACAGGCTTCTGTCACCTGTACTTGAACGAGAAGGAGTTCCCCCGTGGCTTCAATTTTGACCCCGACGAGATGAACTTCCCCACCGCTGGCCTCTGTTTCGCCGGTCTGGTCTCCATGATTGATCCGCCCCGTGCCACTGTGCCTGACGCCGTCATGAAGTGCCGTACTGCTGGGATTCGGGTAACAAGGACTTCCGTTAACAGCACGGAGTGGTGAAAATAGTTTGTGCGCACCAGTCTTGTGACAGTTATGTATATCATGCCCTTTTTTTTCTATTTTACAATCCTCCTAGGTAATCATGGTGACAGGAGACCATCCAATTACTGCAAAGGCTATCGCAGCAAACGTTGGCATTATTTCCGAGGGAAGCGAGACAGTGGAGGACATTGCTGCCAGAAAGCGAATCCCTGTAGAGCAGGTCAATAAGAGGTGGGTACCATTTTCACCAACATTACACCAACACTAACATCTTACTGTACATCACATTCAGTCCCAATTGTAATATCCAGTCCTCTAGCTACACACCAACACAGTAATTACACAAAATTACCATTTTGATCCTTAGGCAGTTTCTCTCTATGAAGTAGCTTCAGCTAATAAAATGGGTGCAGGATCAATACATACCTCTATGAGAAAAAAACAAACTATTGAAAATGTTTATTAAAACAGTTTACATGTATTTCTACCGACACCCTTTCATACAGTATATCACAAATGTGCTGGCATTAAAATATTCATTCAGAAATAAGAACGTAATTCTGACTCAATGCCAACAGAGATGCCCGTGCCTGTGTGATCAACGGTGGTCAGTTAAAGGACATGAGCAGTGAGGATCTGGACGAAGCCCTGAGGAGCCATCCAGAGATGGTGTTTGCCCGCACGTCCCCCCAGCAGAAGCTCATCATCGTGGAGAGCTGCCAGCGCCTGGTGAGGACTCACTATTACCCATTGGGTAGCGTGACATACTAGCCCACGAATGGACACTGAAGGGGAGACCAAACGCAATTTTGAAATAATAATAAATTCATTAAATACAGATAACAGAGAGTATGATTAAGGAGTAAAGATAAAAAACTGTAGTGCAAGTCAGTGTGATGGAGAGTAAGCAAAAATTAAGTCTCGGGGAAAATGGTAAAGAAAGTAATGATCATGACAAAATTATTGAGCAGTGCGCTTAATTGCAGCCTTTGATTTGCGTTAGTTCGAATTGGGATTTCAATTAATACAAATACAAATCGAATCGATTGTGCAACCCTAATCTAAAAGACTGTGATTACCAAGTCAAGAGGAGCGCTGTTATGTCACTTGTGTGATTATGCTTCAAGGTGACACGTGACAGGGTCACAGACTTTCTAGATACAGTATGTTTTTAAAACATCTTGTGTTTTTTTATCCATTTGCATTTTGTACTGTCTTCTTATATATCTTATATGGGTTGTATTGTACTGTCTGTTGTGTCTCCCTGTATGTTCTGTCCCCAATCCTGAGCCCTACACTAAACACAAATTCCAGACGATGCTCCATCATGTTGGCATTAAAGCGTTGACTTGATCTGACTTGACTGCTCTCCTCGTTCAGGGCTCTATTGTGGCTGTGACAGGGGACGGAGTGAACGACTCGCCCGCCCTGAAAAAGGCAGACATTGGCATTGCCATGGGCATCTCTGGCTCTGACGCTGCCAAGAATGCTGCCGACATGATCTTGCTGGATGACAACTTTGCCTCTATTGTGACAGGGGTGGAGCAGGGTGAGTTCGGCCGAGTGTCTGGCTTTAACACACCAAGCTGACTCATGGGTTACATTGGACAAACCTCCTACACAAAACTGAAAATTATAAGATATAGATAGATAGTACAGGTATACTGTCTAAAGGCTGCTCAAAATGACTTGGCCATAGGAGAGCCAAACCCCTCTGTGTACAGCAACATGCAAACTTTCTGGTCTACAGGTCGCCTTATTTTTGACAACCTGAAGAAGTCTATTGCCTACACTCTGACCAAGAACATTCCAGAGCTGACCCCGTACCTTATTTACATCACCGTCAGTGTCCCACTACCTCTCGGCTGCATCACCATCCTCTTTATTGAGCTGGCCACTGACATTGTGAGTATCCTTTGACCTTCAACATGCTGCCTATGTGTTGAAGAGACGTATGGTCTACGCTAAACACTATTATACATATAAAATTATTTAAAATACACTAAACTTACATCCAGTGCAGTTAAGGCATACAATGCAGTTGCATTGTTATTGTGATTGGCTAATTGGATACTTTTGACAAGAATAAATATGGTTACTATGGCTGTTCTAAAACTTTGATTTTGATGCATCCCTACATTTTGTGTATTCTCATTCTCTCTCTCCTGAAGTTCCCCTCGGTATCTCTGGCCTATGAGAAAGCAGAGAGTGACATCATGCATCTCAAACCAAGGAACCCCCGCAGGGATCGGCTTGTGAACGAAGCTTTGGCTGCCTACTCATATTTCCAGATTGGTCCGTATGAATGCATGTCTGGCTGCATTAAAATGCCTACACTATAATTGTCAGATGATATCTCACAGGATATGCAACTACAGAAAAGCCTTCACTGACCTTGGCCTGCTTCTTCCCAATGTCCAGGAGCGATCCAGTCTTATGCTGGCTTCACTGATTACTTCTCCGCTATGGCCCAGGAGGGTTGGTACCCGTTGCTATGTGTGGGTCTCAGGGCACAGTGGGAAGATGTCCATCTACAAGACCTGCAGGACAGTTATGGCCAGGAATGGGTGAGAGGAGCAACTGGAGGGTTTTTTGGGCAAAATTCTCTCTCTCTCACATACACACACACGCACGCACGCACGCACGCACGCACGCACGCACGCACGCACACACACACACACACACACACACACACACACACTGTTTGTATTATTCTAATGAACTACATCTGTATTTGTATACCGTAAGTATCCTCATAAAGATGTATGAACACACTGAGCATTCCTTGTAACAAATATGAGATGGCACCTTATAGGCTACTAAGTTACACTAAAAAGAAACACCTCTCTTACAGACTTTCAACCAACGTCTGTACCAGGAGTACACCTGCTACACTGTCTTCTTTGTCAGTATTGAGATCTGTCAGATTTCTGATGTCCTGATCAGAAAAACTCGCCGTCTGTCTGTCTTCCAGCAAGGCTTCTTCAGGTCAGTATAGGCAGACCAATGACTGGCCTGTTGGTGGTCTGGGTCTTGAAAGCCATGGTGCTTTTTTTGCCCTGCGCTACTGAGACAGCAGAAACCCATTACTTCAGTCTCCAGAGTAAATTTCTATCGTTAACAACATCTAGAATGCCTCAATACATTTCAGATATTCGCCATGTCATAGCCTCTTCTTTTTCTGCACGACATGCTATGGTAATTAAGTTAATGACTATGTTGGTGGTGTGTGGAGATACAGTATATATTTACTGAGATGAGTGTTGTTTCCCCTGGGTCACAGAAACAAGGTCCTGGTATCTGCTATTGTTTTCCAACTGTGTCTTGGTAACCTGCTCTGCTACTGCCCTGGCATGCCAAACATATTCAACTTCATGCCCATTCGGTAAGATCCCTCCAGTAATCCTTTCTGTTTTAATAATCATTATCATGAGTGCAAGTTTATGTCTAAACACACTTACCGCATGACTTTGTCTCTCTCTCTCTCTCTCTCTCTCTCTCCCCCCATCTTCCATCTTCCATCAGAGTGCAGTGGTGGTTTGTGCCACTGCCCTACGGAATCCTAATCTTTGTCTATGATGAGATCAGGAAACTTGGAGTCAGGAGACATCCAGGAAGTGAGTTTATTTATGTGTTGTCTTAAAGCAACAAATAACATGTTGTTGTTGTTGTTGAGGCAAGACGACAGAAATAATTGGATGAAATGAACTAATCTCCTTCTTATTCTTCACAGGCTGGTGGGACCAGGAGTTGTATTACTGAAAGAAGACTGTTTATCTAAATATTACTAATCTAAATAATTATTACTGTTATTTTATTCAAATATTCAACACAAATGAAAAATATTATTAAGGTTTTTGAAAGCCTGAAAGTGTCAGTATAAGAACCGAAATGCATGTGTTAAGTAAAGCATGATATTGTAAAAGTGTAGGCCTATCGGTAGGAAGCACTATCAACATTGTAGCTATAGGCCCAGGTCGAATTTCCTGATGACCGCGTTCTTTCTTTCAAGACTTCACTGAAATTCAAAATTGTTAGCATAATTGAGAGTGTGGTTTTTCACTGTATTCTTTGAAATCATTTGTGATGTGCCTGTTTTAATCGTTAGACTTTGCTTATGTACAACATGTTTTAGAAAATCTGACAGATAGGTGTGTAGGATGTGTGTGTGATAGCTCATTGTTTGAAAGATCTCTGTAACCTGTTCAATGTAACAGCTGAATGTGACAAGTTGACTGGCCTAAATTAACAACTACATTTTTACAAATAAATTAGGTCTGAGAACGCCTAAGTTAGGCTAATTTTGTGAATATTGTTATATCAAAAATGTTGTTGCAAGCCAAAGTTAGGGCCTACATTTCTGCTCTTCTAAAAACTAGTCCTATACCGTAATTGTCCACAAGAGGGCATAGCCAACTATTCTGGTTGTCAGGGTGGTTGATATATCACTTTTCGATTTTGCGTCTGACACACAATATCAAATGATTGGGTTGCTAACACCATCGGATAGGCCCATAATGTTGAGTAGAATTGTATTTCCTCCGAGTAGCCTAACTATCATTTTTTGTCTTGTTCAATATTAAACCAAATATTATTCCGTCTCGTCGGTCAAATTAACCTGGGCTTAATGTGTCTGTCTAGGGAACTGGCAGAAAATGAATGTGATGTCGTCTCAGCATCACCAGAGCTGGCATCATCCAAAGCAACTGGTTTCTAGGCATTCTAGGCCTGGGCTACGCACAAATGCGCACGTAGTCCACTTCAGGATGCGTTGGTGTGAGCGTGGTGTCACGTGCTTCAAGCAGCGTGGAATATCTTTTACTGTCTATGGGAATTCATAGGCATTTCTATTAATTGACTAATTCTATAGACTACTTATTTTGGCCGTATAATTCTGTAACAACATTAGCTATGTATTTCACGATACATATGGATGAATTCAGGCTAGCCTACATCTAAAACATCTGCGGCCATCACGAGCGCCTCCAGTTCCTTACCGCATTGCCTAGCCTATGCCATAGCCATAGCCTATGAAGAAACGTCATTCTACAGGGTACACGGTGTAGGCTACCAGCTGTATCTAGATAGCATCCTATGGATATGCACACCATCCCTTGCTCTACAGTTTCCATGGCAGCCGTGACCGTCCACTCGTTCCTCGTCTGCTCCTGTAAAAATCGTTCCCTGTCGTAGAACGTGACGTCACGTTTCCAGGGAGACTGAGCGGGTGCACGTGCCTGGTATAAAAAGGGGAGGCGTTGCTTGTAAGCTGAGCAGACACTGCAGCATCTTGTTGGAGGTGAGTAGAAAGAGTCACTGCATTTCATTTCACAGTATTTTATTCCTGTCTGATCACTATTGTTTCAAAACTGTAGACTATTGAAAACGAATAACTATAGGCTTGGTTCATTCCGCAGTGAGACGGATGTGAACAAATTCAATGGGAGAGGATGCGCCCCTCTGTTGGCCTTGTCGCAGTAAAGATGTTATGTAATCTAAGGGATTGCCTTTAACTTCTCTAACCACCGACGATTACCTCGGCTATAAAGTAGCCAACCAGACTATTTGGACATTTTGCGTTACATCCACTTAATATTTGGGTTTTAATTCAACGGATGGCATGGGACACGTGTAACTTGAAACCACCCGAGTTTAAATGGTGAAAGCTAGCTACATTTTGCGGAAGGAGGTATCTCGTGATGCAACGCAGTGTGTAATGATGAAGAATAGTATTAATTTAAGACTATGTATGCGCATTATACTGAATAGTATTATTGAAATGCATGATATACTAACTAAATAATAGTAAAGTCGAAAACTGTGAATGGTTGAATGAATGAATGAATGGACATCCTACAAGTTAGCAAGTCCGCTAGGTGCCAGGCGCACCTCGACATAATTCTCAAATTGCGTGGAAAAGCTGGAGGATCAACGAGTACGTGGTCCAAGTAGTCTTATCTTTAGGTATATGTCGTATTAGCTTGTTTTAAAAAGTGAATGTCGTTTTGCCTGCCAATATTCTTAATACATAAATATCGTATTGTAATATTGTATCATTAAATAGGCCTACTGTTATCGATCCAGTTTGATCCACTATTAAATTGAGTGTTGCTAAAATAACTTGAGTGCTGTATCCGACCTACTACATAACGCAACAGGTAAATTGCCTAGGCTTCAGTACCGAAAAGATGGTAATGTAACATTATCCATCATCGAGAAGTCTGCCTTTGATGAAGGTCAAGGTCAATGTTGCTAGGCCAGTAAAGATGCTGCATAATGATAACGTTGTAAACAACTTGCCCAAATGTATTAATATCCTCTCTCTGAAATAAGCAAAGCTATTCATATTTTTTTCGAGATATTTTAAAGTCACTATTGCGCGGCTATGGGAAGCTGTTAGCCGACAGTCCACACGGTGGAAAAAGAACAGCACGTTTGTGTACGTGCTCAGCATCATGTAGCCTACATGGATGCGCGTGGTTTGAAGCGATGCGCTTTTCAGATGATCTTACCTTTTTTTCTCCCCCTTTACGTTCATGTTCGATTTGACTTGTTCGATTATGTTGCTCATGCTTAGCATAATTACTCATTCATTCCTATTTGCTGTCTGACAGTGTTACGCCCTCTTCCTGTAGTTCTGAGCTGTCAAATTCTTACATCATGCTATCAGCTCTAGCTCTCCGGAAAGCTAATTTGGAATGAAGGCAGATACTAATTGACAATCATTGATGCAGAATCAACTTTTAAAATATTTAATGTTTATTGATGTAAACCTTTTAGACTGTTACAGTAGGCACACACTGAGGCCTGTTAGGAAATCTGCAACACATGTACAGTATGTGAAATGGGCATCAACAAGAGACCAAATATCTCCTTTTTGAGATACCTTTATTTTTCTTGTACTGTAGGTGTTCTTGTAGAGCCCAAACTGGCCATTGGCCCTTGCTAGGTGTCGGTTACCTGCAGTGTGACACAGCAGTGTGCACTGCAGGAAGATCATATGAAGGATACAGGCCACGCCTCCCTGGCTGGCTCTCTCTCTGCTCAGCAGTTAGCAGGCGTACAGGCATCTGTTCCCTGGCATTACTGTCCCTGGCTTTAATGTCAAATCTATGAGTAGGTTTGTCCACTGCCTGTCCATGTTCACAAATGTAGGCAGATTTAGTCTTTTTGTGAATTGCGTTGTGAAGTAATTACCTCTAAATATCTCAAGTTGGCTAAACACAATGTACTGGCCTGCCATGTCTCATAGACTGAACACAGCATCCTGTTTATAGTAGAGTATTATCCTAATTAGACCACAACAGTAGTTACAAACCAAACTCTTATTAAACCTACTGTAGGGCGTGGCTGCGACAGCACCTGTAGATAGACACCATGAGGGGCTATGCAAGAGGCCGTGGTTGAGCTAGCCTCCTCCCCAGGCGCCAGACTATCGGTGGCATGTGGAAAAGTACTGGTTTGTGCTCACAGAGAGGAATGTAGGAAGTGAAAGTGAGTCAGAGTGGTAGGTGGTTGGTTGCCCAACCCCTCTCTCTGTCTCTCTCTCTCTCTCTCTCTCTCTCTCTCTCTCTCTCTCTCTCTCTCTCTGTCTCTCTCTTTCTCTTTTTGGTATTTAACTATTTAACACTCTTCCTCCTCTCTATTGTAAGGGATTGTTTGTCCAGCATTTTGTTGGTCTGGTTGGAGTGTCCTGTTTGGATGACCCTCTTTTATAAAGGGCTCTGCATGACACAGCACTTCCTCAAAATGGCGTCGCTCCTCTGAGTCTGCAGACATGCGTTGTATCCTGTAATATGGTGACTCGCAAGGACGGGCACACACTCTCACACGCTCGCTCGCTCTCACACACACACACTCACGCACGCTTGCACACACATTATCCACACACATTATCCACACACATACACACACACACACACACACACACACACACACACACACACACACACACACACACACACACACACACACAGACTCTTCCACTACAGCTATCACCGACACCTACAACATCACTCATTAGGCCACAAGCAGTCCTAAGTATAAATGAGACAAAATTCAGCCATCACCCTCTGAAAGCATTAAGTAAAGTTCCCCTATTTTTGTCCTATTGTTCGGTTTTTGGTCCATCAGGCGTCTGTGAAGCCCCGGGGGGATTGACCCAGTTAATCCGGGCTCCCCTTTTTTCTGTTGTCCTGTTTCACAGAGGGAGAGACGGGGGCAAAATCTGGGCTGGGGCTGCAGCAGGCTTTTGTCTGGCTTGTTGGTGGGGGTGGGGGGTGGGGGGGGGTGGAGTGAGGCGTGGCGTGGCACGGTTTTAGAGGTGTATGCCGTCTGTGGACAAATTGATAACACGAAAAGGGAAGCATTCCAGAAACAACATAGCCTAAATCAAACACAGTGAAAAAAATTATGAAGTTGTGCAAGAATGAAGGTTAACAAAATGGTTATTAGGCTACTATTTCAGTTAATAAACACCACATGGTGACAGTTACGTGGTGGTGCACTGGAGCACGTGGTTATCACTTAATTTGGGGGTTGGGGAGTAAATGGTTCAAATTTGGAGAGATACAGAGGTGGACTGCTGTGGCCTTGGATCATCACATGTCCACCTAATAGGAGACACCATCCTTTGGCTGCCACTGCCAATATTATGCAGATTTGCACTTAAGGCCGGTACCGATCGGGTTGGTCTGCCCACAACAAAGAATGTCACTGGTCAGCCCACATTTTTCACCAGAATAAAGAACAAGAAGGGACTGTGTTATGTTTCAACAGTGTTGCGTACATGCAAACAAAGAGATGCACTCACAGAGTGGAGGCCTTTTGGAGGCCAAAGAAAGAGTTGTGAAGTGCGAATGAACTTCAATTACAGTTAAAAGGAGTGTGAACTCTTAAAGCAGCAGATGCTACTATTCACTTTTTGACTTATGTTCTAGTCTACCACACAATCCAGTCTCTCCGAAAGAACCATACATATTTACAATAGATAGAATTTCAGCTTTACTTGCATGCTACACTATATCGAAAAGTGGAATACTATTCTACAAGTGAAGACAAATGGATATTTCTGATTACTTCAAGACCTTGCAGTCCTACTCTTAAGGCAATGCACATACTGTAGATACACCAGTCCAAATATAGGGAATTGCAGATGCCACTTGGTTGGACATCGTGCCAACTGTGAGCTAGAATCTTTGAGCCAGGTTCATCTAGGGCAGTCAGTCAATCCATGCGCTCAGCTCAGGATACTGGGGCTCTTTAAAAAGACCTTGCAATCGTTGCTAGTGAGATTAGGATTATACAGATGGGTTAGGTGCCTCACAGCCACCCCCCCCACCACCACAAACACACACACACACACATGCACAAACACAGATTAGGAGATTATGGATGGGGATGTCTTCCTCACGGGTAGATGCAAGGGCAATCCTTTGTGTCCTTTGAGAAGCTCAGTTTGGTTCCACACAAGTGCCCCTGCTGTAATTCTTTGCCTTTTTTGCAGTCCTTTGGCGTGTGGGGAAGACATTACATATCCCGAGGGGACTCCAGAAGGCACCTGTCTGGGCCCTATGCAAATTCTGCACAAGACATGGAGTTTTGCATTGATTCTCGTGTGGAATGGATTGCCTTGCCTCCCATTGCAAACATTCTGCAGTGTCATGGTGCATAGTGCATCTGTCATGTTGGTGGGCAGAGGGAGGGTGGTACCAGGCCGCAGTTCTGGGTGCTAGACTGGTAATCGGATAGAAAAGCCATAACCATTAAGAGAACGGTGGCTGAAGTGTTAGTGTTCGATTGGTTTGGGGGACCCGGAGCCTGAGGGTGGTGGTCACCTCGGTACAAACACCGCGTGAGCTCTTTCCATTGGCCCATGGATCGCTCGCCTGTCCTCAGAGCAGGGGGTATAAATTGGGTAAAGGTGACTGGTAGCTGTGGTCCTCGGAGCAGAGGGTGTAAATTGGGTAAAGGTGACTGGTAGCTGTGGTCCTCAGTCAGTGCCAGTGGTGGATGCCAGCTGGTTGTGTGAAGTGGAGAGACGAGTGGAGATCAATTTGGCCCAAGGGTTTGATAAGATAGGAACGAAGCGACACTTCACTTAGCTTCACATAAGCGCATGCTGTGCTAACATGGCAAATGTGTGTGGCCGTGGGCACTGATGAGAGAGATGTTTGGTTTTGTAAGTGTTTTACAGTGAGGATTTGGTATGACGGTAAAATGGAAAAAGCTCAGAATATGCCAAAGTGAAATGAACTGACTTTTGGCCTGCCCTGTCTCATGGGTTGATGGGGGAAACTGGGATTGATTTTAAAGGTGTCCCTTTCGGACAGTTCGATTGGACCTCAGTCCACCCTGCACACATATCCAAAAACCAGCAAATGTCAGTACAAGTCAGGACAAATCAATTAGGTTCCTAAGTAACATTAACTTGCTCTGCTAATGGACTGGTGAAAAAGCAATAGGCTGACACGATGACCTCCAAATGGTTGAAGACTTCTCTTTAAGGTTGAGGTTTAACTCTTAGTACCCAGTAATCAAGAGTTTTATTAAATCACACATCTACATAGTGTTAATTTGAAATCATTTCAGTGCGATTGAGGAAAATGCTTCATCAATTGCATGTTAAACATTGGGTCAAAATTCCTGTGGTGTCCGTTTGAATCTATCAACCCTTGTGGTTCATCAGATTTCATCATGTTCCACTTAAACAGTGTTGCAAAGAGCTCAATCAAGAACATCAAGTGTTTTTCGTAACTTCTCTTGCAAGAAGTTGTGCCACTGTAGGCCTGTTGATTTTTACACTCTCATCGCTTTAATTGCTAATGATGGACAAAATCTCTCAAAAAACACAATCATATTGCAGTCATCCTGTTAGCATTTATTCATGCTAAACCAGATTCTGTATGTTCCAGTTCTGAGCAGAAAATAGTCCAAAAGAAAAAAAGTTCTTTCGTTCTCAAACTAAGGACCTTTGCTTCCTATGTCCTTGCCTTGGTTCCTCCCCCTTCCTCTGCTCTTCCCTATCTAATGGCACCTCCTTATAAGGGCACTGAAGTTAAATATTTGGGTTCAATCCAAATCTGTCTATCTTGTAGTTGATGGCTTAGCCACATATCCTTTCTCTCTCTGTACTCTTCCGCCTACTCGCAAACCATGTTTCTGCATGTTAGGCATAACTTCAGGCAAGGCCATCAGGGCGACCTTGCTTGCGCTGTCTTGCTTGCCTTCCATTTTTTTCATTGCATACTGTGCAAAGTCTTATATGCTTCCTGCACACTACCCCCAGCCACCACCACCACCAACCCCCCTCCCTAATACACACCGGAACACCAAATCTGGGTTTTGTACAATTCCAGGGACTTGAGGCTTAGAATACATAGAGTTGATGAGACGTTTTGCCTATTCTAAAACAAAATATCACTGGAAAACCAAGACCCCAGCAGCACAGCTTATATAAAAGTTTGGGCGGTTGCCTGTAGCATATAGATAGTTGAACGGGAGTGTTTTGTCAAGCAGGTTCCAACAGGCTGTGTGCCTATGTGCTGATCTTTGCTAGCTGTTCCATTCCTCTGGATGGCTCACAATGGGCTGTTGAGCTCCTGCCAAGTGCACAAAGGAGGCTTGGCATGAGTTTCCTCGGTCTTGGACCTCCCCGTGCAGCATTCAAAACAGGTCCCTTTAGAACAATCGAAGCTCCTGAAACCACGGGCTGTGCTAGAGACACGCCTCTTAAACTTCCACTTAGAAAAGGGGGTGGACAACTGTACTTTATGCCAGTGTTCAGGCTTAGTCTTGCCAAATAATTGCAGTTTAGTGTGAAAACACCGATAATGTAGAGATTACAGCACTGTTCAGTAATGGTTGAATCCATTATTCTTAGTAGCCTGATGATTAAGATTTATATGTAACTGTTTCTTACTAATATTTTTATATGTATATACTGTATGTGTGTGTAATAAAGTTGGAATACTTTTCAGTGCAATTAAATAGTGTTGTGCTCAGTATTGCACAGATCCACGCAAGCTGTTGTTATTCTCAACACAAACCTGAGTACTGGCAACAACAGTGTGTGGTGACCTAGCCTGTGGGTTGTACTGTACACTCTGCCTGTGGTGGTTGTCTTTGTAAACTGACCCTGAAACCAATCTGAGGTGACCTCCTCTCTCAGTGCGAAATTATGGTGAACAGTTGACTCATTGCCTCTTCTCTTCCTGTAGAGCCACCAGAACCACGACCCACTAAACAGTCATCATGTCAGATCTCTGCGTTGGAATCAATGGGTGAGCCGCCGCCGCCTCCTCCTCCTGCACACGCACTGCACGATAGGATTAAAGCCTTACAGCTTTTACCTGTGTGCAGGGTTCACATCTCATGTTACAGGGACTGCCATGCACTGGAGAAAGTCAAAACATTTAATGGAAACTCATAGATGAACTCTTACTCATTAGAGATAGTAGCCTGGGCATAGCCATACGAACCTTTGACAAATTTGGGATTTGCTCTGCAGGTCCTTCTGGCCAAGAGGCCGTTGAAGCCCATTTCCAGTGTCCCTTAAACAGGGGCACCTAAATATAATCGCTAATCCGGCATGGGCGTGTATTTTTGGAAACGCTGAGTAAGAAACTGCATTAAGTTTACTAATTGCAGACTGAAACGGTTTGATGAGAGTTTAATGCACCAATTTACACGCATTCATTTAGCAGACACTTTGCAATTCAAAGTGATTTGCATATACCAATCATATAGCAAAAACCAGTGTCCCCGAAGCAACTTGGGGTTAAGCGCCTTGCTTAAGGGCACAGCTGCAGAATATTGAACCCACAACTTTTCAGGCTACTGCAGTCGTACGTCAATGAACCAACGAACCTTTTCCAGACTCACTCACTCAATTACAGTTGAGAAGGTCTGTGGGCTAACCAGGCTGTAGAGAACCCAACTGAGCATTAATGTGCTCAATTACAGCAATGGCAGCAGTTATAAGATATTTGTGCGTAGGTGTTCAGATCAGTTCTCACCTACACTGGCCCCTTCAGTGGACAAGCACGCCCTGCTGAACATTTGGCCTGAAACAGCAGCTGCAGCTTTACAATCAGTCGGCCTTTCAGCAAATTGAATGAGCTACCTTACTGTAGTGAACACTATGCCAGTTGCATAAGAGGAGTAGTGAGGTGTAGTCCTGAGGCAGTGAATAGATGGCAGTGATGCTGCACTGCGCCCTCCCCTGAAGACCGGTGACAGGGGGAGGTAACAAGATGTTAGAGTCAGAGAGCAGCTACCTCTGGGGTGATTATTACAACAAGATTACACCAAGTGGGATGAACAGTAAGCCCACCACAAGAGTGTGTGTGTGTGTGTGTGTGTGTGTGGTGGTTGGGGGGAACCTGCACGTACACAGAGATGAACTGCTGCACACGTGCTTGAGGACTGAAATTGCATAACTTGGCTGAATACATGATGTAGAGTCAGTCACATAAGGCTATACTTGCGTGTCTGGGCTTGTGTCCTTATGATATTGGTATGACTGAATGATTTCAGTCATACCAATACCATTATACCGATAACATTTTTCTTTATCATGCATAAATAGTTTGTACTCTTATTCTGTGTAGCCTTGCTGATAGCGTAGTCTCACATACAGTTATGGGTGTCATGCCGCCACAGCTCCCTTCCCTAACGTAAACAATATTACTTATCAATTCTAGGAAGGTTTTGAGTTTATACTGAAGGTTAGTTTAAACATGGGCATTTTCAGCTTTCTAGCTAGATTGCACCACAGCTTCAAGTAAGACGAGGCTTTACTAATTACTAACATAGAGTTGCGGTAAGACTGCAGTGTATTTGCTGTCTATCCTGCAGACTCGTATGTGTCTGTGCATAAGGCTTGGAACCAGAGGGACGTAAGTTACATTTGACCATCTTTACAGAAGGTCCAAAACAACACCAATTGTTCGTTGTGTTCAGTGTTACGTTCTTTAGTTTTTCAATAATAACTCTAAAATTATTTTCTCCATTTGACAATCGAAAGAGCTGATGCAGAACATTCATTTGATGTAAATATCTCAGTTTTGCCAAAAATGTAACTCGTGTGCCTCTGGTTCTCACCCCTGTATACCCGGGGGAACCGCTGGAAATTTCCACAACACTTCCAATAAACAGCAGCCCCATGGGAGGTTAAATGCAGTTGTGATGGCCAAGAAACAAAAAGCAAAATGCACTGGAGATATATATAAAAAAAGTAAATATATGAAATTATGATATGATTAATTGATAATCTGTATGTAATTATACATTACTAAGCAGTTACAGGCTTGTGGTGCACAAAATGACACAAAAGATGACAAAGTGTAGAGAGATGCGAATGCAATGATCTCAGCCAGATGCTGTGCCAGATATTGCAGACTCTACTTTGTCCAGTCTGTTATTGTGGTCATGGTCCTCTGAAGAGGTTGGTTGACCAGTGAGTAATTGCCGTTTTTGTCTTTGATTGTGCGCAGCTTTGGCCGTATTGGCCGCCTGGTCCTGAGGGCCTGCCTGGAGAAGGGCATCAAAGTCACCGCCATCAACGACCCCTTCATCGACCTGCAGTACATGGTGAGTCACGCCAGACCCTCTACAACACACACACGTCACTCTTCTACAGGCAAACACCAGACCCTCTACAACACACACACGTCACTCTTCTACAGGCAAACACCAGACCCTGTACAACACACACAAGTCACTCTTCTACAGACACACCAGACCCTCTACAACACACACACGTCACTCTTCTACAGGCAAACACCAGACCCTCTACAACACACACAAGTCACTCTTCTACAGACACACCAGACCCTCTACAACACACACACGTCACTCTTCTACAGGCAAACACCAGACCCTCTACAACACACACACATCACTCTTCTACAGACACACCAGACCCTCTACAACACACACACATCACTCTTCTACAGACACACCAGACCCTCTACAACACACACACATCACTCTTCTACAGACACACCAGACCCTCTACAACACACACACGTCACTCTTCTACAGGCAAACACCAGACCCTCTACAACACACACACATCACTCTTCTACAGACACACCAGACCCTCTACAACACACACACATCACTCTTCTACAGACACACCAGACCCTCTACAACACACACACGTCACTCTTCTACAGGCAAACACCAGACCCTCTACAACACACACACATCACTCTTCTACAGGCAAACACCAGACCCTGAACAACACACACACGTCACTCTTCTACAGACACACATCAGACACTCTACAACACACACACACACACACACACACACACACACATCACTCTTCTACAGACACACCAGACCCTCTACAACACACACACACACACACACACACACACACATCACTCTTCTACAGGCAAACATCAGACCCTCTACAACACACACACATCACTCTTCTACAGGCAAACACCAGACCCTCTACAACACACAGACGTCACTCTTCTACAGGCAAACGCCAGACCCTGTACAACACACACACATGTCACTCTTCTACAGGCAAATGCCAAGCCCTCCACAGTACAATTACCTCACCCTTTTACAGACAAATGCCAAGCCCTCCACCGTACAATTACCTCACCCTTTTACAGACAAATAGCAGGCCCTGCCTAACACACGTATATGTATCCATCACCTTTCTAAAGGCAAACACCAGGCACTTGATTGACATGTGCCCTTTTTTACTCATTTTTTTGTCTAACGAAAATTATAAAGCAGTTATCCTGGAGGTTAGAATATGTCACTTCTGTATTACAGTGGATGTTTGCAGGAGCTGTTCTTGACCCATATTTCTTTTGCGTTTCTTTTTCTTGTGCTTCACAGGTCTACATGTTCAAGTATGACTCCACCCACGGTCGCTACAAGGGCGAGGTGAGTCACGATGGCAACAAGCTGATTGTCGACGGAAATGAAATCGCCGTGTACCAATGGTGAGTAGCCTGGAATGGGCACATACACAACTGTGCACATGCAGCTCACTATTTGAAGGCCTCATATTCTAGTATATGTGCAAAAAGTATTGGCACGGAGGAGTGCAGGGAACAGTGTAATTGATAAGCCCTGCAGTTCTCACTTATATAGACAATGTATAATATATCCATTGTTTATATGTTGTCATTGTCTATTTACTTTATCGCTACAGCAACATCAACAGCCGTAAACAATTCCTTGCGTGTTGAATATAATCCTTGACGAATAAAATGCGATTGTGATTAACCTTCATTGGGTCTTCTTCTTGCTGCTTGTTGACCAATGGCACCTTATCATCTTCCATCTTCTTCTCCCATCCAGTATGAAGCCAGCTGAGATCCCATGGGGTAATGCTGGTGCCCTGTACGTCGTGGAGTCCACTGGTGTCTTCCTCAGCATCGACAAGGCCTCTGTGAGTAAAACCCACCTCAAGAACCACACTGTGCCCAATGCTAGCTTAAAATAGCAATCAGCAAAGAGAATCCTTGTTCACTTTGTGATTAAATACTATGATTCCAGTGTGTTTGATTGGATAGCTCATGCACAGACCATCATTTGTCTCTGGTTTTCAGCCATTCATGAGTGCAAAGTTGTAATCATTTATATTTTATATAAAGCATGACAGTGGTATGGATAGTTTTACTCATATTACGAATATCATTATCATCATGACTGTAAAGCTATCAAGACGAGATGTTTTACGTTATTTAAATATTGCACTGTGTGTGTCCATCTGGTTGCAGCTTAACTGAGTAGTATTTTGTTGTCCCTACAGTCTCACCTGCAGGGAGGTGCCAAGCGTGTGGTTGTGTCTGCCCCCTCCCCCGATGCCCCCATGTTCGTGATGGGAGTCAACGAGGACAAATATGACCCATCCAGCATGACCATCGTCAGGTTAGCACATACAGTACATGTAGCCATTTCCCTTTATTTCCCAATGTGAATATATGTTTATCAATAACTTATGACTTACATGTACCACTTGTTCATTTACAGTACCTACTGTACTCAGCCTGTCAGAGGATATGTAGGTTTTTAATGGGCCTATAGCTCCACATATTAACACTAGGTTCTATGATTGGGTTTCATCCACAGCAACGCATCCTGCACCACCAACTGTCTAGCACCTCTGGCCAAGGTCATTCAGGACAACTTCGGCATTGAGGAGGCCCTCATGGTAAGAGTTAGTCCGTGTGCTACCAACATTGAGCATCTTTGTTGTCACAAAAATTATGTGGATTACACAGCTACTCAGAATGTGTTTGTTGTCCAGGTCAGGTGCTTCTGTTAGTTCTGTTAGTGTTAATCCCTGTCGTTTGTTTTTTCTCTTGCTCTCTGTCAGACCACAGTCCATGCCTACACCGCCACCCAGAAGACAGTGGACGGCCCCTCTGCTAAGGCCTGGCGCGATGGACGTGGTGCTCACCAGAACATCATTCCCGCCTCCACCGGAGCTGCCAAGGCTGTTGGCAAAGTCATCCCTGAGCTCAACGGGTCAGTATCTGAGCTATTTCTTCCATCTTATTCCTGTCTCATTGGTGGCTGTAGTAGAGCTGTAGTAGAGCATCATAATTGTATGAATGCATTGTATGTATGCATGTATCATTTATTTTTGATGCCCTTTAAAGGCAAAATGGACTTACAGACTTAAGAAGGCATCCGTGAGGACACTGAAACTAAACCCTTCTTCTCTTCTCGCTGCAGCAAACTGACTGGCATGGCCTTCCGTGTGCCAGTGGCCGACGTGTCCGTGGTTGACCTCACCTGCCGTCTGTCACGGCCCGCCAGCTACGCTGACATCAAAGAGTCTGTAAAGAAGGCCGCACACGGGCCCATGAAGGGAATCCTGGGATACACAGAGGACTCCGTAAGTTTGGAAGAAGGATTTAGGTGTGTTTTTAGGTGGTTTTGAGTGTCACATGGGCCCCAGTATAATGGTTATGTGCTTGTCTGTGTGTTTGTGCCTCATAGGTTGTCTCCTCTGACTTTGTCGGTGACACCCACTCTTCCATCTTTGATGCTGGTGCTGGAATTTCCCTGAATGACAACTTTGTCAAACTCATTTCTTGGTGAGTCACCATGCACTGAATAAATCTTTTTGATACCATGATCACAAGAAAGTCATTTAAAAATCCCTGCTGTTGTTGTTTTTTTTTTTTAACAAATGCAATGTGTTGCTCTGTTGCAGGTATGACAATGAGTATGGCTACAGCAACCGCGTAGCTGACTTGCTCTTGTACATGCATACTAAGGAGTAAGCTTCTGCCTGACTCCCCACCTCCACCTTAGAGAAGAGGCAACAATGGGACCACCGTTCCTCCTTTTACATGCACTCACCTCATAGCTCAAGCCATAGTGCCCCCACACTAGCACTCCCTTTTCCTCTCCTCTGAAAACTCTACAAGGCGTTTTTAGTCTCTGTAGCAGTCTGTGTGTGAATCTTAGTTTGTTCCTTTTACAAATGAGTCCCACTTGGAGGCGGAACTTTTGAATTGGCAGTATTTGTGTCTGTGTCGCCCCCCGCGAGCATTTGTTGCTGTAGATGTTTCCATTCTGGGTGTTGCCATGTTATATTGGTGTTTGAGATTTAACGGTTAAAAAAGAAAAGATGATGGTCAACCTGTAACGTGATTAAAGAGGAAATCCGAAATAAAAATGTTTTAAAAATACAAAATATACTTGCGGTTGTCCATTTTGTCCTTGTTGTGCTTGTCATAAAATGTGATCAAATGAATCATACAGTTGAAAATGAAGTGCCAGTAAATGCTAATAATAGAAAGGTCTTGACATTTCTGGTTCTAAAGCCTTAAATGAACATTGTGTCTTTTCAAGCTTTTACTACTAGATGAATCAGTGAAATATCTGAGCAAGAAGGGCACTTGAGAAGCGCAGATCTCCACCTAATTTAATTTCCCTTCATTGCAATATTGCAATTCAATTAATTAATGGAACTGCTCCTAAATTGGATGGACCACCACCATCAAATTCCATAAAAGTCAGTTTGTTAGTTCTTGTGTAATCCCCCTCCAGAGAGAGACACAAATAATGTCTTTGGTAGGGATAACGAAGGTCGGAGATTTATTTATTTGTTTATTTATTATTATTGATATTATTAAGAGTACAAACAAAACCCTCATAGTCATATAAAAATGTGTACAATACTAGCCAGGAGGTACAGTTACATGTCATTAATCAAAATCAAGTAAAATGACAGAACACATACACATACATACATACATACATCAAAGAAAAAAGGGAGAAAAAAAAAAAAAAAAACAGGAAAGGTTTTAATCACAAATATGAAAGGAGCCCAGGAGGAGAGTTGTCTTAATGGCCTTGGGGCTGGTTAAGGATTGAAGTGTGTTAATGTACACTTTTATGTCATTTAGGCTATAAACACAGAGAGGAGTGGCTTGCTATTGGAAAATTTACATTTATGAATAAAGTACTTTGCCAGAAGAAATATTAGATTCACAATGTAAAACACATTTCTTTCTTCATTACTGAAATCATGGAAACCAAACAAGACATGCTTAAAAGAAAAATCAAAGTTCCGTTTTAAACTGGTGTAAAGAAGGGTCGACAGGTCTGTCCAGAATCTCTCAGGCCAACGACAGAACCAGAATAAATGCACTGATGTCTCTGGGGCTTCCTCACAAAATGAACATGTTTCATCAATGTCTTTTTTCATTCTAATTATAAAACTCTTGGAGGAATAGTATGAATAAGTTTATATGAGATTTCACGAAGGTCGGAGATGGATAGATCCGGATGATCCTCTACGGAGCAGACTTATTCATGGGTTTCATCAGGTCCCTTTGCACAGGTGTATTAATCAAGCACCATGCAGTCTGCATTGATAATCAAGGTGCTTGATTGTATACACCTGTGGAAAGGGACCTGATGAAACCCATGAATAGGCGTTTAGGGACATCTAGTGGTAAAGAATCTTACTGCAGTCATCTAGTGCTAGTACATTTCAAAATCTCACTAGTAAAATTCTCTGCTTTTGTCGGAACCTTGCCTGCTTTCTTTTAGGTCTATGGCTACGACAAATACAAAAAAGTACGCGGTGGTCAAATATTTGTAAAGGTAGGCTACAGAGTCCGTGTAGGGCCACTTTTATTTCTTCAAATAAGGCATCGACATGAAAATAATATTCCAATGCAGTAAATATATAAATAATTTTGAAACAGAAAAAAACACACAAACTCTAAATCCAAGCAAGAAAGCAATATTACTTAGCCTACATTCGTTGGCCACTGAGCGATGGACATAGATGGCATGTGGAACGAATAAGCGATTGTCTTGACTGTGTCCGTGATTTTTCAGTGTGGGACCGGCGTAGAACACTAGCACTTCCGCCTCGAGATCAGCTAGTTAGCTACCCCGGCATTAGCTATCCTCCATTTATCCCATTTATCCTGTCTTGCCCAGTCTATACATAAGTGTTCGAGGAATTTCATCGCCTTCAATCCATTGCTGGATCTGGTAGAAGACAACAGTATTGAAATTAATTTGCACAAGTACGTTTAATGTTTGCTGATTTTTCTTGAGAGCATGTCGAGGCATAGGAGCAGAAGCAACTGAACTTAAGCATGCTAGGCAACATTTATCACCTTAACGTTAACTAGCCAGTTTGCCAAATATGTATTTTGTTGAATCGAAGGTTCCTCATTTTCGTGCATGTTGTGCAGGGGCTGTTAGTTTCTATCTCTCCCTACTTTAACCACATTTTACGTTAGACTGCCCTCTAAACATGTATTATTTCATTGGCAGCTAACTTATGACTGCTAGCTATCTAAGAAGCTGACTGTCAAGTCTGTGTAGATCTGTCTGGGAATATGAATTAAAACGAATCTATATGTTTATCAGGGTGGAGGACCATGACGCTTTTTCACTTTGGAAACTGTTTTGCTTTGGCATACTTCCCTTATTTCATCACGTACAAATGCAGTGGGCTGTAAGTATCAACATGATTTGACAGTTTCTCTGTCGATTTGTCTTGATCTGTAGAGTGATTGTTAAAATGAAATGATGTGGAAATATTACACAATATTGGATTGTTTAATGAAACGATGGGGAAATATTACACAATATTGGTTGAAAGTTGGAAATTGTACAGGATATTTCGTTGTTTGAACAAACAACCTGGTAGATTAGACAGACATCTGAAGGTTGTACCCATGTGGCAGTTTTACTGACAGCTGAAGAAAATAGCCCATACGCCTAGTTGCCTAGTTGCCTGTAGTTTCCCGGTAGTTAAGTTTAACTGTAGCAGCTACCCCTTAAAGAAATGTGAAAATGGGAGGTGATGAAATATGTGAAACGTGTTTCCATACCAGGCATATGCTTGGATGGGTTTTGCTTAATCCTCTTATGTAGTCCACACATGCCTAAGGGTAAGGGTAGGAGTTGTTAGCAACATCTTGGGTTGGGATAAGCCCCACTGTATAGTCTATAGGTTATTTCTTTGTCTAGATGCGGATTACAATTCTATGTTTGGTCCTAAGCCAATCCACAACCACACATGACAATGGCAAGCCTTTAACGTTATTCAGAAGAATAACACAACAGTGTTATTTATTAGAAATAAATGGATATCATAGAATCATTCACTCAGATGATCTAAAATATTCTAAATTAATTAGTTATGTTCGACAGAAGTTTCACAAAGCCCTTCTGAAAGAATAATTACAAAAACACTCTCCATTTCTGAATCTGAATCATTGATATAAAATGTACTTTGTAGGTTACTGTTCTCTACCTTGATACTAACATAGTGATGTTGGTAGTTTATTAAGCAACACAATTGTATTACACAATTATAGAGGTCCCTCTGCCCTGTCTCTCTCAGTCAAGGGACCTCTGGCCTAAAAAGGTGGAATACATCAGGTTTAAATCAAGTGCTTGTAGTTATAACCTCTTTGCCCACCCAGGTCTGAATACAATGCTTTTTGGAGATGTGTCCAAGCAGGAGCAACCTACCTATTTGTACAGCTTTGCAAAGTGAGTTGCTGTTTTCTGTCACGCGTCTGTTTAAGATTTTAACAGACAGATATGTTTGAAAAGCACATGACAAATGACTTCAAGGAGCTCCGAGATGTTTCAACCTAGAGCCCTTTTGACAGAGCTCACAGAGTAATGCCTGCAGGAAAACAACATTGAGGTAGCTGCCATGGTAGTGGAGAGAATGGCCAGACCGCTATAAAGCTTCCTTATGTGGCCAGAAGCACAAAAGCACACTGCTTCTTCTTGTGCCACTGAAGCCATTGCAAGTGCTCTGCAACATGGACAGGAGCTTAACATACCTCAGTTTTCTTTAGTCACCTGTCAAGTCCATACTATTTATACTTGTTGATTTCTGGTACAGTCACCCAATTTATACCATTTCTTTATTATTACTAAGCTAGTACTGTTGCACAGATTGTTTTTCCTCTTATTGTTTTCCAGCAGGCCTCTGGGTTGAAACATGCTGGAGTCTCCTTGTAGCTTTTTCAGTTACTTCATTACTACTATGTTATTATATTACTTTAATGTATATTTTAATAAATGATATTCATGTATAGTCCTGTCCTATAGTCCTATAGTCCTTCTTTCTAGGAATTTGAGTCCACATTCTCAATGGCTCCTCAGCTGGCTTAGAATATGCTGAGGTGTTTGGCAACAGGTTAATCATTGCACACTTTCATGATGTTTTCAGATGCTGTTCCTGGCTACTTTTTTCCCTACATGGGAAGGAGGGGCTGGTGTCTATGACTTTGTTGGGGTAAGAGAGTGCTCTCAGAATTGTATTGATTGATTTTTATTGATTGAATTGTGTTTTGAAATGATATCTTCGGTTCATCAATTCTGCTGTATCTAAGCTCTTATTTCTGAAGAGTTAATGAATATACGCCTTTAGATGCTTTCACCTGATGTACAGTAACATTACCTGATATACTGTAGCATGAGCTGTTATACCACATCATTTATGATACAAAAGTAACTCTATTGAGTAAGTGATTTTAGTTTAAGATGACTGACTTGTCTACATTGACTTGTCCCCTTCCAGTTAATCTCATTAGTACCAAATCGTTTCCTCAAAACTCAGAAAAAAGAGTGAATAAAAGGGAATAGAATTAGCTTGATATTTGTTTTGGGGATGTGGATGATGTTTTAATTCATTTTTGGTTTGTATGGACTGTGTTTTAATTCAGATGAGTGCACATGGTGAACTCTATTGATTAAATGTACAGTATGGGTTTCTTCACTCACCAGTGTTGTTGGAGAAATTAAATCTCATACATTGTGATTTTAGAAGCTCTCAAAAATGCAATATTTGTTTCCAATCCATTGTAGTCATTAGACTGTAGGAACAGAAATCATTTTAATAGATCACCATTTACAACATTGTGCAATACCTTCAATACCTTGAATTTCCCCTTGGGGATCAATAAAGTATCTATCTATCTATCTATCTAGTCATCTTAGATCAACAAGTGCCCTCTAAATCTTAACTGAAAGAATGAACCTGGGAGGGAGTGGGAGATCGGTCAGTATGTAGGCTGTGGGTAATACATGTTATCTTTAACCTTCTCATGTGTCCAACACAGGAGTTCATGAAGGCCACTGTTGATCTAGCTGACCTGCTAGGCCTCCATCTTGTCATGTCAAGGAATGCTGGGAAGGGCGAGTACAAGATCATGGTAGCAGCCATGGGCTGGGCCACTGCTGAGCTAGTAATGTCAAGGTGAGCAGCATACAGATATTCTCAGCATGCACATAAACGGTTGAATGAATAAAGTGCTATTGGCATTTTTCTTGCAGTGAAATAAAAGGTATCACTGGAGATGCCTTCCTTTCACTGCATGATCAATTCTCTCCCTTACAATTTCTTACATGAATTCCCTTATTTTACATTCTCACAATAGGTGTATTCCATTGTGGGTGGGAGCACGAGGAATTGAATTTGATTGGAAATACATCCAAATGAGCTTTGACTCTAACATAAGTTTGGTAAGTAATTACTTTCATCTGTCTTGTGATATCTCACATTTGTGTCAATGGCATTAAGACTGATTACTTTCCCTCTATCTGACTGGTCAGGTGCACTATATTGCTATGGCAGCGGTTGTGTGGATGTTTACCCGGTACGATTTGCCCAAGAGCTTCCGTCTTCCTGTGACAGTGCTACTGGGACTCTGTGTATATAAGGCCTTCCTCATGGAGTAAGTATCTTAACATAACCCCCACCCAGTACACAGTACAGTACTACAGTATGCATCCTGATAAAGTTCCCTTGGCCCTTGGAATTAAAATAGCCCCACCCTTCATTATACCTAGAGATTGGCATGGTTTTCTTTCAGTTAGCCTAATCGCTGGTTTGATTTGCATTGAGAGATAATCTTATGGAAAGTACCCCAACCCAATCTCTAGGTATGATGAAGGGTATGTGATGATTTGGCTATTTTAATTATTTTAATTCCAAAGGCCAAGGGAACTTGATCATGAACATAGGATCATGGATCCATGAACAAACTGGCCTTTAAAAATAAAAATCTGCCTGCCTCTATGGGAATTGAGTATACTTAAACATAAGTTCCTTACTTATTAAGATCAAGTTCCAAAAGATGATTTTTTTTTTTATTCCTCTTTTTAGTCAACTTTAGCATGGGTGTCTTAACTTACATTTTGCATGTAGGCGTACAACAGGTCATAGTCACACCAAAGCTATAGAACACAGTTGAGGCAGAGGAAGTGTTTTAAGACTTAGCATACCGCCTGTTTGCATCAGAGTTAGTTGCATTTCCTTCCTTAAAGATGACAGAGAATCAAAAGCTGTTTTTACCTTGTCTTTGTTGAATAACGGTAGTCTACCCGCATTCAAGAGGATACGAAAAGAGGTAGACATTCTGATCATCTCCGTTTCATAGAAATTCCTCTTTTTGAAATGTTTGCCAGAAATTGGACCAATCTGGACAACGGATACAAATTACGCAAAATGTATCTCACTGCTCCCCCCACTCTCATTCCATTTCCTCCTTTGCACACACCCACCCTTCCACCCCCTACGGCAAGTAAATTGCAGCATTGTTTGCGAAGTTTAAGGCAAACGGTGGAACTTTTCATTACCTTCCCACCGAAAGAAATACATAAGACGCACGACTGCTGTTCATTTTTAATCGGATTCCTACTACATTCAGATATGTCACACTCATGACACATTGGTGAGTACAGATGTATTTGTACATCTGTACGGAACTGTATAAGGTGTTAGCACCGGTTGTATATGTTGTGGGCGAGATCAGCTGGCACCCAGGCTAATGTTATAGACTATAGAGTACAAAATAGAGAAGCTACTGACAGGAATGCAGCAGACTGCTGTCGGTACATTCCCTCATCCCGCTGCCTCCACATACTACAAGCTATACTTATTCTATGCGTTCAAAAACAATACAGTTGGCATGGCTAACATTTTGATAACAGAAATTCCAACAGAAAAGCAGAAACTTGTTTGCCGAACAATTCTTATTCAAACGTATTGCATGTGTTTAAAGCAAAACCCCAGAGTTGTGATAGAAGGTAGAAACAATTGGCAAGCCCAGCACTTCCGGAGCTCACTCTTTTTGGCCCCATAAAGTTATTATCTGTATCCAGTCCAGTTACTCTTTTGCTGAAATTACGATAAGAGCTCTGCACAGTGCTCTAACTGTCTGCTCTGTGTGCTTAAAATATTGTAAAAGAAGACCGTCCTGGGCTGGCTCTGTAAAAAGAAACCAGACTCTGTTCACGATAAACATTCTCTGGCTAATCTAAATGTTTTGAAAAGGAGGACTGACATTTGTTTGGCTGTTGAGCTCAAATTTCAACAGCCTTCCAGTGGACCCTATCTTTCAGTGACCTCATATCAGTGGGCTGGACTTGGCGAGCTAGTCTCACTCTTAAACTGTTTGCCGTTGTCCCATTCCTAACGCACAGTGCTGGAATTTTCTCTTCTGCAGATTGTTTGTCCACATGTTTCTGCTGGGCAGCTGGATGGCGCTGCTGGTGAAAGCAGTACTGACTGGAGCCATCTCCCTCTGTTCCCTCCTCCTCTTCATCACTCTGGTTCATAGCAACTGAGCCGCTGGGGGACGCTGCGTAGCTCCAGGCATGCTGAATTTACCAGGAGTCGTTTCAGCTGTGTGACAGCTACAACTTTTTGTTGAAGTCTGAGGATGGGAGATGAGATTATGAAAATATTTATGACAAATGACATTAAATAACAAATTTAACAGTGATGTCACCACTTGGCTTGATGCTGTAGTCATGTTTTGAAAGGACAACGAACGAGATGTTGGCTGGGACATTTCAGACCTTTCATTCATCTGGAGTGAACTAGATTGTGTGTGTGTGTGTGTGTGCTATGTTTCTTTTGGCATTATATTTTGGACACATTCTCAGTGACAAAAAAAAAAAAAAGACTGGGGAGGAGCTGTTTGTTTCCCATGTGTTACATTTGTTGCATTGCGTTGACTTTGTACAGCGTTCTTGTCCAGTTCTCCCAGTCTTGTCCAAGGCGATCTACAGTATATTCAGTGTTTCACAGACATCATGCATTCCTTAAGAAGTGAGCTGATCTCACTGGGGGGCACGCATTCTTAACTCGCCTGATTGAGCACCTCTGTGAGCTTACCGAGGCAGCTGCACATCTGCACATCTCGTCAGACCTTTGTGCCGTGCAAGTTAAATGGCTTTGAGATTGGCAAGATTTTTTTTACTCTTAATGTGACTGTCACGTAACCAGCCTTGAATATGTTTAATAAATTTACCTTTTTGAAACAAGTGCTCTGAGAATGTGACATTATTTACTCCAAATGTTTATTTACTCCACATTTGGATTGTTTTGATTACAGTACATCATTCTGTTTGACCTGCCAGTGCAGTCTGCCGTTAGTCGGTTTCCCAATCTCTGCATTTCTCTCCTAGTTCATGGAATCGGGCGTACCTCGGGGACTTGGAACTATTGCCTTAAGTTATTTTTCCCACGTGGATCGTTTTGCTCCGGCAGTAAGAACTGCCCCCTGGAACGCCTTCTGTAAATGGGGAGAGGATCTGGTTTCGCTCCCGTTAGACCGAATGTCCTACTATCCATGCATACAGAATACAGTGCCTTTGTTATGCGACTTGTAAATGCTTCCCAATTAAACCTAGTTTTGTGCCTGACCAGACATCGGTCCGTCAAGTTACGAACAAAGATCTATTCATTGAAATAATGTGAGCCGTGACTAAATAATTGATGGAGGAATCCGAGCCACCAAACAAAAAGCATCACAAATACAATAGGCCTACTCTGGGTTTTTTTTTCAGATACTGAAAAGATCCATCGCACAGTGATAGGGCGTACCATTGCATTAATTTGCTAATCTACCCGAGACCCGTCAAACCTACTTGGAGGTACGGCGCGCGCATTTCGCTTCGTTCCAAGCGTAGGATTGGCTACACACCAGCATAAATGTAGAGACGGAGAGAGGTTGGTACAACATTAGGCCAAGTAGCCGCCTTCCCCACAAGCGCACGCTAAAGGAAATTAAAGATGCAGACCTGGACTAACACAATGGAATGCAAGTATCTGAATTATCACGGACTGCCACTTCCAAGACTTGCGCACTCTGAAGATAGTTTGAAATATTTCGAGAATTTTCAGGTCAACGATGACGATGTCTTCGCCATCACTTATCCAAAATCGGGTAGGCATATTTTTTTTGTTTTGTTTAACTGTTTTACATAAAAAGCAGCAATCCATAGTGTAAAAAAAACCCAACACGAGCTCAGCTCACTATAGCAAATGAAGGGTTCAGATGCATTAATTTGTCATTTTTTATATTGACAGAGATTTCGTTGTAGGCCTTTAACTTGATCAGTCAAACTGTTGGGTTGGTTTTAGATTTTGATTAATTTTACTTAACACACTAAACAAACAAACAACCACATTTCAGTTGGATAGAAATTAGACTACCTGGGATTGACCATAATATGCCCATTTTGCATTGGAAGATGTTTTGACCCCATGTGTTACACGCTAACAGGTTTTATGTCAAGAATGTGGTGTGCAATTGGTTGGGATGTTTCTGGTATGTGCATGTAAAATACGATGCAGCAGACACGCACACGGCAGTATTCATGCATAGGGAAAAGGGGGGGGGGGGGGATTAAGCTCAACCTATCCTTTTAGGCACATGGATCACAGCTCATTAGGTGCCTACTTGATGAGAGCTTTACGCGGCCCATCTGAACACACTCCACAGCAAGACCAGTCATACTCGTCCAAACTCAAAATACTCCCCCTATACTTTCAAAAAGGTGACCATTTTGGCTAGCCAGCTAACATTGGACATTGGATGCTGGATGCTGGATGTAAGGTTTTACCAAGGCTACATTGTTTATGTGATGATGATGTTTGAAGCCATAGTCTACATTGTCTAAGCCAATCAGAACAATTATCATGAATGTAATGTTACATGCCAATGCCACACAATTATTATAATGGACTTTTATAAGAACACTCACAATTCTTGCGTTTTCTATTTATTTTTTCCCCTACAACTTGCTGAGCCTCCCAACTCCCCAGCGCTTTGAAATCTACTGTCATAGTATTGAGTAAAGCGCAGAAGTTTCACCTTGGCTATGTGAAGTTATCCATTAAAAGTAGAGCGAGTTGTCAGAATTCAAATAGGTGGGTGAAAATAGGACTATAGGGTATACTTGATGCCAGCTTTTGCCTGTGCTGTTTTTTCATGATTCAAAGAATGTATTCATGGTCATAAGCTGTAATGTTGGGCCTACTGCATTTGGTGTAAGCATTTTGGGTCTAATGCATTCGCTGTGAGAGTCAAGGCCATTAATATCTTGAGCAAAAAAGACCAACAGTCAGAGAAGTGGGGTTTTGGAGGACACGTGTTCTCTCCAAGAGAGGACATCTCCGGTGCTGTTCGAAGGTCAGGGGAGAGGTGAGATCATCAGCTGGTGTGGAGAGAGCACATAGGGGCCTGGTGCATGATAATGAAGTAAACAAGATGAGAAGAACCTCTCTTTTCTCTTGTCTGGGACAGAACCAGGAAAAAAACAGATTACACTGTATGTAGAATGTTGTGCATGATAACGATGGATGGTGATTTCCACCAATTGACCTTGCTCAACACTGATTGGCTAAAGGATGTTTCGGGATGGTGCGAGAGGGGCACCTCTCAGGGCAAAGGAGTATGAAAGGCTGTAGCCATCCAGAGTTAGATCTCATTGGGGGGCCCCGGCAGATGACCTCACCTACTCCCAATTGCCCTGACGGTTGGTCTGAACATTGTTTAGGCTGTACTAGAATAGAATAGAATATATACTTGTTTGATCCCGTGAGGCAAATTCGTTTCTCTGCATTTAACCCAATTTAACCGAATTAGTGAACACACACAGCACACAGCACACAGTGAACACACAGTGAGGTGAATCACACACTAACCCAGAGCAGTGAGCTGTCTGCCCAACCAGCGGCGCTCGGGGAGCAGTGAGGGGTTAGGTGCCTTCCTCAAGGGCACTTCAGCTGTGGACTGGTCGGGGATCGAACCGGCAACCCTCCAGTTACAAGCCCCAAGCCCTAACCAGTAGGCCACGGCTGCCCCAAAACTATCACTATCACTGCAATACGAGGAATAAAGATCTAACAGTCTTCAGAGATCTCCTGTCTGCATTGTCTCCTTTCGGACGCATTGTTCTACAGTAGGCCTACTAAGTGTGCTAATTAGTATATAGTTAAGTGTGAATTTGGATTTGGAAAGTGGAAATGTTTTCCACAACATGCCCTTATCAAAAAGTCCTAGAATTCCAATCAGATTTTGGAATCAAAGTCCTATACAGGAAGCAACAATTTTTTTTGTTGATGAATAAGTAGCCCATTTCATTTTTTAAAGCAGTAAAGAGTAAGCTTCTAACGCCTTCTGTCAGATTTTGATTTCTTGTGATTGTTAAATAGTGACACAAGGCCGGGGAGCCAGAATCTCAAAACCAAAATAAAAGTCAAATACAAGTTGGAATCTGACAGTAATGCTTTAGTCTGTTTGACTTTTATTTTATATTATTTTGGCTCAGCCAAGTGTCTTTAGGTCTTTGACACCAGAACTGAGAGTGGGTCTGGGGCACAATTGGATAGACCTAAAACCAATCAGAGCAACGAATGCAATAACTGCTTCAACGTCGCTCTGTTATTGCCATCGTGCAAAGCTTGTGATTGGTGCCTCGATTGGGAAAATTTGGAAATGGGCTTGAATGGGCTCTTGGCCAGACGGACTTGCAGAGCAAATACCAAATTTGCCGGAAGTTCACCTTGGTTTTCCCAGGCTACTCTGAAGCTGCACTGGCCACTTTTGTGTCCCAATTATCTGGCCCGGGACTGTATAATATTTTGAGTGCACATGGGCTAGAGGACCTAATTCACTAGCAGAAAATAGTGGCTTTGAATTACAGATTGCAAGTATCCTGATCTGAGGCATTTGCATTCAAGACATCTAAAAAATGTAAGAATGAATTGAAACAGCATAATCACATAAAGCACCAGCATGATGTTTTGTTGTCTTACTACTGTATACATTCAGGTCTAAATATTTCATACATGAACAGGCTTATAGGTTTGACTGTATTATGTAATTCCATTCCAATGCCATTTTCTTATGATATTTAATGTTTTGTGTTTTTTTGTCAGGCACCACATGGATGCAGGAGATTCTGCCCTTGATCCTCAACGGAGGTGACTTCACCCCAGTGCAGACCATCCCAAACTGGGACAGAGTTCCCTGGCTGGAGGAAACACGTGCTGCTCTGGTCATGGATAAAATTACTCCACCAAGAGTGATGGTGTCACACATGCCTTACAACCTCATGCCTCCCTCTTTCTTCTCGTCCAAAGCCAAGGTAATGATGGTCATTAGTCCAGACCACTGGTAAAGTATTATTCCACAACAGTGCATAATATAATGTAAATGCACACTGTAAGATACAGAGGATATGTTTGTTAAGTGGCACTAAAGAAGATTTGCTTTCAGGGGTTGGGGTCCCCCAGTTGAGAAGTACCCTGGAAATCCAGATTTCCCACGGGACCACAATTTGAATTTGCTCAGCGAGTCACTCTCAGTAATGCTGCTCTTTACAGTATCCATATTTCTCAGGTTATATATGTGGCGCGCAACCCCAAAGACGTGATGGTGTCATCATTCTTTTTCCATCAAATGGCCACTTTCCTCGATGATCCTGGCACTTTTGAAGAGTTTATTGATAAATTTCTGGCAGGGCAAGGTGAGATTATGCTTTCTCAAGATCAAGTTGTTCAGCAATGTAATAGCCTACAATACAGTATATTAAGTATATAATATATGTACATTATATGATACATATGTATATAATATATGTACAGCAAAACAGTTACTGTGTTATTTCTGCTTAAGTGTTATTTGGGAAGTGGACAAATCATGTGAGGAGCTGGAGAAACACAGATCTGGGCAATAGAATTCTGTACGTCACCTATGAGGAGATGGTTGAGGTAAGACACAAGGTAGAGTTTTGACATATATTTAGAGGCATTAAGATATTAAAAACTAACTTATTAAAACGAATTTACTCTCTCTGTAATGTAAACAACGGGCAAAGTGAAAAGTCACACAATGAACCAAGTGTCTTGTGTACAAAGTGAAGTCATTTTGGGACATGTGAGCATTGAGCGGACCAACTTGTGTGCAGAGGATCTTGCTCTCATGATGCTGAATTAGCAAATGGATTTTGCCTCATTCTTAAATTAGTTTTAGTTAGACTTAAGATTGCCCTGGCCCTCTTAGTGAATGCACATTTATGATTTTCTCTTCCAGGACCTGAAAGGAGTTGTTAGACGCTTTGCTGATTTCCTTGGTCAAAAGATGAGTGAGGAGATCCTGGACAATGTGGTCAGTCATTGCACTTTCAACACAATGAAGACCAACGCTATGTCCAACTACTCACTGGTGCCACAACAGGTTTTGGACAATTCAAAGTCAGCTTTCCTTCGCAAAGGTAATGACAGAATCTAGCCACAAGATGACCTAACCAAGTTTCAAAACCATGTCAAATGAAAAGTTTCATGCTTTCTTTTGAACTTGCAGGCATTTCAGGAGACTGGAAAAACCATTTCAGTCCTGAGCACAAAAAGAAATTCACCGCTGTCATTCAAGAGGAGATGAAGGGAAGTAACATTCAGTTTCCCTGGGATGACGACCAGCTTGAAGCTGTATGACAAGGCTCCTGTAAATGTTGCTCTCTTTCTAAACTGTGTATGGGTAGGGTCCGCTACATATAGGCTACAGTAAGAGAGTTATGATATGCCTTAATGTTACATTGGAGAGAACTGGGAAAAAAAACCCTGCTCACCGTCTATTTCACTTGTAATATTCATATGAAAAAAGGTCTCGTTTTGTGGACTTCCGCCAGTTTATGTGGCCGTTTAGTCTATATGAACCATATGTAATTCATAGTAAATTAATATTGAAATAAACAGTATGCAGGAGGTTTTTTTCAGCTCTATTAGTCCTCTAACTAGTACTTGTCCACTCAAGAGAAGTGCAAACTCTTTTTTCTTGAACATGGAAGGGAACTGAAAATGTTCATGTAGAAATGTAGAATTAAAATAAAGAACACAACATACCTCAAATACAAATGCCCCATATGAAATAATAAGATATGTATTTATATCTTCATATTCTTTATGTTCATTTGAGATGCCATGACCCTTACATTTCTTTGAAGGATCTCCCTATTTGCAAAGTGGGTAGGCCATACTCAAACAACCTAGGGAAAGGTTACCTCCTAACTGTCCTGAAGGCCTGATGATAGCCAAAATGGATAGCCAAGCTGGTCCGTTCTTATTACAAAAGTCATTTTCAACAGATCCTCTTTTTTCAACATCCACATTGTGAGAGATTCTGTTGCAACTAAATCTTTGCAACTCTTCATTCACTTGGCGTTAATAGGCTAGTCTTTATCAGGATATTATTACATTGTTAACCTTTTCTCTTAATCTTGAATTGTGATCAATTATTCATTAGCGTCTGATACAAGTACGCGATCTTTACAATGATACAAGGATACAAGGATGTTTATTTGTCACATATTGCTTATTCTGTGCGAGTTTGAGAAAAAAATAGATCAAGAAATATTAAGAAATATTTAATAACTAGCAAGAGAGAGTATAAAGTGCAAAGTGAAGTTAATTTGGTCGTGTGCTTGTTCAGAATATGGATGGCTTGAGGAAAGAAGCTCCTCCTCAGTCTCTCTTTTTTTTTTGTTCCTTGTAGGTATCCTGCAGGGTTAGGAGAGGTGCTCTGTGCATTTTGCAGATCTTTACAGAAGTCAAAAGTAATTTCTATAGATATCATATCCTACCTGTAAACTAATTCTTAAAAGTCTGTGAAATAGCCTATACTGAAACCATGTTTATCTGTTACTTTTGCATTTTGGTGTATTTCCATTTTATGGTGGTATTTGTCATATACATCTTATTTCATTCATCTTTGTTGATATTCACCTTTGTTTATCTTTTAAAATTATGTTTTTATTCATTTTAATAGTATATAATTCTATCCACAATGATTCCTCCATATATTAGTTAACTCCATATATCAATTATTCTAGTAAAGAAAAGTGTTTATACAAATAAAACGTCACAATAGTATTTAACATATTTGATCACTGCTCATAGAAATGCCTACTGTATGCTGACATCTCATAATAATACATGAAAACTTTCACACACTATTATGCTACTTACCGCCATAATATTTTCACTGCTCTTCTTAATACTATTCATCCTCCTAGAAGGAACTGACCACACACTTCCTAGTGGCCACTCACTCAATGTCTTGGAGATGCATTGAGATCTGAGTATGTAGGTGCACGACATCTGACGTCACGATATATAGGCCTCCACTAGGTGGCAGCTATGCAGCCATTTTAAATTGGATATAAAGTTTCACGTTATACCACATGACAACACAATTTAAATCAATTCAGCCTAGTGCTGCTGTAACAATAGTTTGGCAATTGAACTGAAAATCCAAACAAATGTGGGGTATTTTGGGATGTGGTTAACAGGAAATGGATAACAGGAGCATTAGGCCAGACATGCTTCTGCGTTGTCATTCCATTCTGTGGGTTCATATGAGCACTTCCTGTCCTACATGGGCATGCTCCAGGTCATTAAATGAAATAATTATTTACATGTTTCGCAACATTATCCACACCATAAAGGTCATGAATCTTGAGCAAAAGATGGGAGGATATTACTTTACCCTCTCCTCTCCCTCCATTGTTCTTGAACTGAACGGGTGGACCATGAAGATGCTTGCCAAAGTTTCCAAGAAGTTGCATACATGGCCTTAACTCTGGAAACAGCTGTGTCCTGTTGAGCCTAGACCCTCATGGTTTTTGTCACGTAAAAGAGATTACATTGTTTGGTTTTATCTAACTTTCACTTGTCAGTGCACTCTTTCTCTCTGCAACTTCATTCTGGCTGAGATGTCATGGTCTTAAAGAAAAGGGAGATTTACATTTGTCAACTCTTTAAATATGATGGTGAAGAGATTGGTCTTATAAGTCATTATACCACTCATAATCAACAACGCGCCGTGTGTTTACTAGGAAAATAATGCCTGCGGCGTCGGGACGTTATTACCACTTCGAACATGCATTATTGTCCTAGCAAACGCACGGCGCGTCGTTGATTATCCCTTAAATATACCATATTCAAAAACAACTTGAATACATCCAATTTTGAAATAATAAAATACATGCATGACTGTGCCCATGTTTTCATGTTTGCACAAACACCAATAAATCAACATTAAAAATAACTGAAAAACTACCC